>NC_054387.1:3005791-3373291 GCF_017654675.1 Xenopus laevis | reverse complement strand
TACCCTTGACCGGGCATCACATCAAGGCTCCCTGTTCAGTGGTGTAACTAGATTTTACTGGGCCCCACAGCCAATTATTTTTCCGACCCCCAAAATGTTGAGGTTGACTTTTTATTGAAACTGTATATGGATTAGGGCCCTATACCTCCTTGGGCCCCTGCAGCAGCAGGGTCTGCTTCCTCTGTAGTTACGCCCCTGTTTATTGGGGTCCATCTTCTCACTCGCTTTAGAAGATGGACCCCAATCTTCTCCAGCGGGCTGCTATACATATAGCAGGAGACAATTGTACACGTCCCTTTAAAGTAGCTTCTTTCCTGGCTCTTCTAAATCACAGTTCTCTGCATCGCTCGCCTCGGGGTTCAGGGGTTGTAGTGGCACCCACACCTCTCATGTTGTGAATGAAATGATAAAAGTCTTCGGTTGACAGAAGTTTGTTCCAGAAAGTTTCCCTGCGTTATTTTTATGACCGAGTGAGAGAGAATTTACAGGGAGTTGAAATCATTGTAGCTAATTAGTTGAATGGCCCTATTATTTATCCAGGGACACGTAGTACAATAATTGCTATTGCAGGTTTGAAACATCTCGGGGATATTAATTCCAGAGCCTTCATGTCATCTCAGTACAGTAAAACTTCCTAATGGTACCCTGAAGGTGCATAATCTCATTTTAAAAGTACTTCTTCTTTTTCCTTTTTTTTTTTTTTTCTTCTTAGTCTGTGGACGAACTGGCGGAATCCATTTCCATTAAAAAAAAAAAAAACAAAAACCTGGAAAGGAGATATTTCCCTCTGAAGAAATATTCACATTTTTCTTATTGTTTTTCGGCATGTGACCTTTGATGGCCTGGATGATATTCCGTGCCGCACTTCTTTCCAGGCGTATGAGGAATCCCAGTTATTCCTGTGGGCTCACCCGACGTGCGAGGGGGGTAGAGTGAAAGAATCGGTCATGAAAGGAGGGGAGAGGCAAGCCTTTAATGTGCGATAGTACTGAGGAAATAACCCAAATCACACGCAGGGATGCTTTATCTTACCATCATTACATTAGCATCTCTCTATAGGGATATCATAGAAGGGAACAGTCCAATATTGGCAGAATAGAGAGGCCATGGCCTGGGACCTGTTTTCATCATGTTCTTATATGTAAGATCCCTTTCAGTACAGCTGGAGCCAGAGACTCCCTAAATGACCATGCATTAGCGTCTGTCTATCTCTATAGGGGTATCAATGAATAGACCAGCCCAATATGGCCAGAATGGTGAGACCATGGCCTGGGACTTGTTTTCCTCGTGTTCTTATATGTAAGATCCCTTTTAGCAGAGCTAAAACCAACAGAAACTCTCTGAATGATCATGCATTAGCATCTCTCTCTATAGGGGTATCAATGAAGAGATGGTTCCAATGTGGCCAGAATGGAGAGACCATGGCCTGGGACTTGTTTTCCTCGTGTTCTTATATGTAAGATTGCAGTATAATCACGGCTCCGCACACACTTCATAATCAGCAGGTTATTTATTATTATTATCACCACATCAACGTTTCGGGGGGTTTTCACCACCCTTCATCAGGATAAAACACCCAAGTAACACAAACCCTTATAAGTGCAATGCTCCTCCTTCTATTCCCATGATGCAACTTTTAGTTAACCCTTTATATGGGTTAATACTTTATACATTTCTATTAGTGATATTTACTTTTTTCCATACTTATTCTCATATATCATCAGTGTTATACAATAATTTAAATCGCACACATAAACATTAATTTATATAAATAGTAAAAACCGTTTATAAAAAATATGAAAGTGCATTAGTGCCCATTACTCACTATCGGTGACCATATTAATTTTCTCTAACCACCACCCATTTTGATAGTCCTCACATGGATATTTCTTATCTAAAATAAAAAATGGAAAAAACACAAGAATACTTTTAAAATTAAAAACATATTAAAAGCATTGTGCGTTATCTTATAAAAAGCATGTCAAGCTGAAATTCTCATTTAGGCCTCCCGGAGTTAATGTCTTAAGTTGCCAAATCCAGAAGGCCTCTCGCCTCAATAAAAATTTTTTTTACATCATTTTCTACATCTTTCCTCACTACCTCCAGTACCTGCCATCTCAATTGGGCAACATTGTGTCTCATCTCGAAGAAATGTTTTGCCAATAATGTTTCTTTTTTATATCTCTCCTTTCCTTTCTTCCTATCAGTGTCAGTATTCCCTTCCTTTTCTTCTGGTTTAAAGTTCCTTATTACACTCTTATGTTCGTTCAATCTCGTTCTCACTGCCCTGGAGGTCTGACCTACATAACATAACCCACAAGGGCATTTTAACAGGTATATAACACACTCCGAGATGCAGGTTGCACAATGTTTTAATTTTATATCATGTCCTTGGCTTGGATGCTTGCAAATTTCTCCTTTGATGATCCCATTACAGTGGCCACAGTCATAGCATGGGAAAGTTCCCACCCTATTATACACTAGTTTTTGTATTGGTTTCCTTCTAAAATCCGTTTTTACTAGTCCATCTGCTATAGTCTTTCCTCTTCTATAGCTAAAGAGTGGTTTCTCTGTAAACAATTTGCCATAAATTTTATCTTTTTGTAAAATTGGCCAGTGTTGTGTTATTACTTTCCTAAGTAGGGTTGAATGGGGCCCATATGTCGTTACGCATACCACATTTTGCTTATTAGGGGTTTTATCCTTATCCCTTACTTTCAAGAGGTTGTCCCTATCCATATCTAGGACATCCTTTTTAACCCCTTGTAGATCGTGTTTATTATATCCCCGTTCATGAAATTTTCTCACCAGATCATCCGCTTGCTGTTCATATAGTTCATCTGAGGATGTAATACGTCGAGCCCTAATGAATTGGCTCTTGGGTAGTCCCCCAGTGACCCCCCTTGGGTGAAAACTGTTTTTATGCAATAAGTTATTCTTATCTGTGGGTTTTTTAAATAAATCAGTATGGAAACCCCCATCAGTCAACGTCACTTGTACATCCAAATAGTTTACTATCAACGGACCCTCACACATAGTGAATTTTATGGTAATGTGGACGGTATTCAGGTATGTGTAAAACTCGGACAGTAAAGCTGGTGAACCTGTCCATACCATGAAAATATCATCCACATACCTTTTCCACACTGCTATGTGGTGCTTGTAGACCGGATGACTCAGTACAAATAAATGCTCAAAGTTATGCATAAAAATATTTGCGTATGCCGGAGCCATATTAGCTCCCATACTGGTGCCCTGCACTTGTAAATAAAAATCTGAGTCAAACCGGAAGTAATTTCGCTTCAAAATAAAATCCAAGCACTCACAAAGAAAATTCACTTCATGTGATGGTACTTTATCCCTCAGAAGGTACTCCCTACAGCATTCTATTCCCTCATCATGTATTATTGAGGTGTACAAATCCTTCACATCAATTGTACACACAATAGGTGATGGTGGCAGTAACGGCGTTTCTCTAAGAGAGTTGAGAAATTGTGTGGTATCTTTCAGGCAAGTGTCCAATTTAGGTATAATCTCCTGCAGGAAGGTGTCTACATATATTGCCAATGGTTGTAAAAGGGAGTCTACCCCCGACACGATGGGTCTACCCGGTGGATTGATTAAGGTCTTGTGTACCTTGGGAAGGAGATAAAAGATCGGTACCCTAGGGTTTTCTTTCAATAACAGGGCTTCTATTTCTGGGGTAATGATCCCTGTCACACATGCATCATTTAAGAATATCTGTATATCTGTTTTCAACCTTGCAGTGGGATCATTACTTAGTTTAAGGTAGTGGTCCGAGTTTGAGAGCTGTCGTTCCACCTCCCCTAAGTAATCCTTAGTATTAAGGACCACTATCCCGCCCCCTTTATCCGCTTTTTTAACCGTAATCTCTTTATCCTCCTGTAGTCTGGATAGTGCCTCCCTTTCCTTTAATGATAAATTACTTATTTTAGGTGTCGAAAATTTCCTCAGGTTAGACTCTATGTCACTATAAACCAAGTTTGAAAATGTTTCTAGGGATGAATTAACCACCACTGGGTTATACGTACTGCGATTTTTCAATTTTCCATACAGTACTTCTTTTTTATTCTGGGACCGTATTCCCTTGTTTTTGTCCATAAAAAACATTTTCAATCTCAGTGACCTTAAAAATTTAAACATTTCAACCTGGACAATGAAAGGTTCACATTTAGTAGTGGGTACATATCCCAACCCCCTATTCAAGACAGTCACTTCCTCTTTAGTTAGAGTCTTTGAGGACAAGTTAATGACCAAGTTATTTACCTCCTCCTCCGTGTTGGATACTCCTTCTGCCCCTGATTCCTTATGGTGGTATTCTGGGGCTTTAATTGGCTGTCCCCTGGTGTTGGCGCCTGGCTTCCTTTTCCTTCCTCTCCTCGTGTGTCTGTGGCCATGCCTAAAAAAGAAGCCGACGGGGTAGAGGCAGGCGCGCTTTCTCCCCCCTCCTGGGAGTCGAATGTGCGCTCCTGTGAGCCTGAAGAGGAAGTGTCCCTCCGATCGCGATTCCTCCGTCGCTCAGATGACGTCATCCATCCACGCCGACCACGTGGTTGGTAGCGTCCCCGCTCCACACCGCGCCGTTCCTCTCCTCTTCCCTGCGCCCAGGTATAGACTTGTCCTTGTTGATAATCCTGTGTATCTCTCCTGAATTTCTTCAGTTTTTTCTGTAAAATGTGTTCTTTGAGACTCTCCAACTCTGTTTTCACGCTGCTGACCACTTCAGTCAACCTCTCAGGGGTCATTAACCCCTTCAGCTCCATAGATAGTTTGTGCACCTCTTGTGCTGTCTCGCGTATCTCACCCTGTAGGGCTTGTATTGTCAACGTCATTAGATCCAGACTGCATCTGTCCAGAATCTGGTGCCATTTATTTCTAAACTCCAGGTTCTCTTTGCAGAGTATGGGTTCGAGGTGCACCCGCAATCCCCTTGGAATTCTAGACACCTTCACGTACTCAATGAGTGTGGAAAGATGTAAGTTGAGACTTAACTCTTTTTTACTTATAAATTCGTAATTTTTCAGCAGATTAGTAAATATCACTAATAGAAATGTATAAAGTATTAACCCATATAAAGGGTTAACTAAAAGTTGCATCATGGGAATAGAAGGAGGAGCATTGCACTTATAAGGGTTTGTGTTACTTGGGTGTTTTATCCTGATGAAGGGTGGTGAAAACCCCCCGAAACGTTGATGTGGTGATAATAATAATAAATAACCTGCTGATTATGAAGTGTGTGCGGAGCCGTGATTATACTGCAATTTGTTGAGGGGCCTTGCCGGGCCTGCGGTGAACCAGCACCACTTGTGCAGGAAAGTGGACAAGGAGAGGGTGCGGTAAATATAACACTGGACCTTATATGTAAGATCCCTTTTAGCAGTGCTGAAACCAACAGAAACTCTCTGAATGATCATGCATTAGCATCTCTCTCTATAGGGGTATCAATGAAGAGATGGGTCCAATGTAGCCACAATGGTGAGACCATGGCCTGGGACTTGTTTTTCTTGTGTTCTTATATGTAAGATCCCTTTTAGCAGTGCTGAAACCAACAGAAACTCTCTGAATGATCATGCATTAGCATCTCTCTCTATAGGGGTATCAATGAAGAGATGGGTCCAATGTAGCCACAATGGTGAGACCATGGCCTGGGACTTGTTTTCCTCGTGTTCTTATATGTAAGATCCCTTTTAGCAGTGCTGAAACCAACAGAAACTCTCTGAATGATCATGCATTAGCATCTCTCTCTATAGGGGTATCAATGAAGAGATGGGTCCAACGTGGCCACAATGCTGAGACCATGGCCTGGGACCTGTTTTCCCCGTGTTCTTATATGTAAGATCCCTTTTAGCAGAGCTGAAACCAACAGAAACTCTCTGAATGATCATGCATTAGCATCTCTCTCTCTATAGGGGTATCATTGAAGAGATGGGTCCAATGTGGCCAGAATGGATAGACCATGGCCTGGGACTTGTTTTTCTCATGTTCTTATATGTAAGATCCCTTTTAGCAGAGCTGAAACCAACAGAAACTCTCTGAATGATCATGCATTAGCATCTCTCTCTATAGGGGTATCAATGAAGAAATGGGTCCAATGTGGCCAGAATGGAGAGACCATGGCCTGGGACCTGTTTTTCTCATGTTCTTATATGTAAGATCCTTTGAGTACAGCTGGAGCCAGAGACAGGCCAAAGAGACTCCCTAAATGACCATGCATTCTGTTTATTTCTCTTTACTCCCGGGGACTAAGCCTCATTGATTTCTTGCCGGTAACATTTCTACATTCAGCTGCTTCATTTTTGCATTGCATCTTTCTTTTTCTTTATGCCTCTCTCTCTCTCTCTCTCTGAGCATCTGTCACTCTGGCTCAGTCTCATCCTCTTTGGGTTGCCTGTTTGCTTGGCTTTTTGTGTGTCACCAAAACAATTATAAGCTCTTTACACCAGTGGTTGTGCATTAAACAGGGAAGGTTGTGCATAAAGCAGCTGTATATCAAATTTGTGTCCCAGAGACATGTAATGACCATGCACGGCTCCCTCTGGAGAACTCCATGCTTCTTTCTTTTAAAAATCTGGCGCTTCAAGGAGTCTCCCTGTTATGCGGTGACAGCTGGAAAACACTAAATCTTTAGGAAAACTTCAAACAATACATCCTGGGTTTCACATTTCTACCAACCGAGGACCTGCTTGATTTCCCGATTGTTTCCTTTTGGCAGAAAATGGGAGCCTTCCATGTGTTACATTCTCTTCTTTGTTCTCTCGTGGCGCTTGTAAACCTTTGTTATGGTGCCATGGAAAAGAAGAATTGCGACTGATACCCACAAATGTAGGGTTGGGAAAACAATGTCTAGTTCTGCAACCCACCTAGGATGAAGGAACCTATCTAAGCCTACTTCTAATTTATGCCCTATGAATGTTTGGGAGAACTAAGGAACATCTTAGTTCTAGTGCCATAGGAAAGGATACGTTTTATTTGTACTTGTGCCTTAATTTAGAATTGTAAAGACAATGTCTAGCATGTCCAACCCACCTAGGATGTAGGAACATATCTGACCTTCTTCCATACCATAGGTTGTGTTGTTCTAATCAAAATGCTACTGATGCCCCCAACCCACCTAAGATGTAAGGAGCAAGCCTTTCCCCCCTAAATCTTTGTATAATACCATACAGCCTTAGGGTCTAGTCATAGTAAAGCCTTTGCACCCCCCCTTCCACAAATTGGACTCATTTTATACATTACATTATACATTATACTCTTGGAACAACATTAGGGCAGTTGAAGTATATTTAATCACTTCTGATTCTGAGCAACCAAGAACTTGTCATCTTCTTGTAGGCCAACAAAAATTCTAATATTGTGTCGATAAAAGGAATGAGAATGGTTTTTGGTTGATGCAATTGATTTCTGTTCTTAAGGAGGATTTTTTTTTTTTTGAAAATATTTTATTTGATTTTCATGTTAAACAAATGATCTTAAGGAGGATTTTTAGTAGGGGGACAACAAAGGAATAGACAATATCGGACCAGAAGTAGCTTCTGTGCCCATGCATGTGCCATTAAAGATATATCCATAAATAAAAGGTGCTTTTGAGGGGATTAAAGGAAAGTCTAAATTACTGGGGGGGGGGGAATGTTAGACACCCCCAGTGATTTGATTCACTAACCTGAGACCCCAAACCTGTGCTCCTATTAACTGCACTGTCATGGGGTCATTTTCAGCTAGTACTAGGGAGCTTATTCAAGGACAAACTGTTCTTTATCGATAAGTAGAATTTATTTTTCCTTGTTTCTTTGTTTTTCAGCAAACGGGAATATAGGTAGAACTGTGGGAGCTGCCATGGTGCTTTCCATCCATGCTCAGAATGCATAAGCCAAGGCAGGTGTGTGTTATAGATACAAAATCAGCGGCTGTACCTTCACAACAAAATAGATTGCGGGTAAACGACACAATGCGGGGAAAACGAGATAATGCGGGAGTAAAACTAGTTAAAGCTAGAGCTTGTTTGGTGAGATTTTATTTAATTCCATTTTTTGTCTGTGAAATGCGTCCGTTACCATTTCTTGGCGAATATATGTATTTCTAGCATATATATATATATATATATATATATATATTAGGGTGGGGGCGAGGAAGAATTCCGGCAGGTATGTCTTTTAAACCAAGGGTTATTTTGTTGTTAGACAATGAGATTAGCCCCCTATTACGGGCTCAGTATATACAGGCAGGTCAAGAAGCTGCTCTTTGTCAAGGGGATATATATTTGCTCAGATCAGGGAAGATCCCTTGTTGTACGTCTGTTTTCTCTCTGATATTGTTAAATTGATTCTTCAAAGGATGCGTGAGGGTTTTGTGTGTTTGCTCGGAGCCCCAGCTGCAGAGACAGCGGCCAAAATGAGCCCGAGGTATTTATGGCCCCTCTAAGATCAAGCCCGGCAGTTGAATGGGAGGTTGTAAAGAGAGGGAGGAGGAAATGTTTATGGCAGGTCTGCTGCGGTGTGAATACTGTGGCCCTGGCAACTGGGCTCCCATCTAATTGTCTTCCATTTGGGCTCCATGATCTGCTCTCAAGATGTTCTCACAGGACAGACGGGGCCCCTTCCTTGGGTAGCAGAGGAAGGAAAGGGAGGAGAGCTCTCTCTGTTTATTGCTTAACTCATTAGCTGCTCATTCTCTACTAACATGTACAGATCTATTGTTCAGCCCTTGCGTCGGTCCATACGTCCCACCATTGTCCCTGCCAGAAGACTCTCCATCATGAGTTCTTCGTTTATGTCCCTCTGGGTGTCACTGATATGTCCTGCCATTGCCTTATCTTTCCAAGCTTTTGGGTAATTGAGATGCCAGAGATAACCCAGATACCAATTGCAGGGACGGACAATCACCAGTGTTGAAATAACAGAAGATCCATTAGCATTTCAAAGAAGTCTGCTTTGTGGGGTGATGTATAGGTGGGTGCCAGGCCCTGTATAGTACAAGATGCTCCGCTGGCCACCCCACTGCTCCCCTGGGCTAGTAATTGCTTGCAGGTGAGAAATAAAACACAAAGGGTGGTGTTATTTTTTAATAGGCCTCACATTGCTTGAGCCGTAGAGATTTGTTGCTGTTTATAAACTCCCAGATATTGCTTGACACGGCTTTTCTGTCAGCCCTCCATGAGCGCTGATGGTGTTCCCATGTCAGGCTATTACTGGCCGATTGTATTTGCAGTTAAGAGAGAAAATAGTGGCTATAAATCTGCAGTCAGCGCTTGGCTCCTTTTTTTTTTTTTTGGCTATAGGTTTCCCCCTGGCTGAATTATACTCCTCCGAGGAGCCCCTGTCCGCCGCCGTGCTAGGATAAATGTTTACTCGCCGCTCTGCTAAGAATAAAGCTGCTTAGCAAAAGAGCTTGCAATCGGAGGCCTTTATGGAGCCCATCCGCCCCCCATTTATTACACAGTTTTCACTTGTCAGCTTGATTTTGTTTGAAGTGTGCCAGATGAGTGGAAAGTTCCATCCACGTGCTGGGAGAGGTTACAGCTCTGTATACTTTCCCCTCTGTCAAACACACCAAGATATTCCATAAAAAAAGGAACGTTCCATTCCTGACTGTTTGTACCTGTGGGCCAATTCCACACAAGCAGAAACCCCTCATGGTGCCTTTCCATCTGGCCACCATTTGTTTGGGTGCAAAGGCATCATCAATGTGCCCTAAACTAAACAGCAGAACATGTTTGTATAATGGGTCACCCTCCTGCCAGCACTCACCCATTCCCTTGTATCATTCAATTTATAGAAAATTCCTCAGACAACCCACTTCTCTGCCATTACTCATGCCCCTGACAATTGCTTGCCTACTCAAACTTAGGTCCGGATTGAGAATTAAAATAGGCCCTGGCATTTCAGGTACACAGAGGCCCATTTAGCCCACACAGAGGCCCAAACAGCCCCCACAGCCCATTAAATAGTGACTTTCTATGGCACCTTATAGCAGCCCCTCTGGCATTTGCCAGAACCCACAGATTGCCAGTCCGGGCCTACTCAACCTGTATTTGCTATCCCTTAGCTAGGAATCTTAAAGGTGGCCATACGCATGCCAATAAAAGCTGCTGGTTTTGTCTTTCTGAGCCAAGATGGCAGCTAATTGGCCCATGTATGGGGTCCTCCAAAGCACCTACCTGACCCATATCTAGCCAAAAAACATCCAAATCTTGATCAGGCAGGTTTAATCTTGTTGTGAAAGGATCACTTGGTTCATTGATGAGGTCCTTATCCCGACAGCTTGCATTTAATATCATTGAGATCCAGTCTTTTGACCCAAGAGTCAAACAATCCAATCAGCCCTATATCATCCACCAAGAGGTGGGCATATCAGGGGCCTTTGGTGGGTCCTGAACGGGTGCAAGCCCGGGTACAATTGCACCCCCCATTGTTATGCCACTTTAAAGAATTATGGAAGGGGCTTTGCATGATGGGCATGGTAGGATGGGTCAAGTGCTTGGTTATGACTCCATGGGGTTTTTTGTTTTCCATCGGGGCCCGGCCCTGCTTGTTGGAAGGGCCCACCTCCCAAGGGGCCAGTTGATCGGTGGGCTAAAAAATTGGGGAGAAGGTCCTTCTATATTAGTTGTATTGGGAAACATGATTTCTGATGGCAAAGAAAACACAGATACTGCTTTCAGCAGCAATTAGTCCTACAAATAAGTTTAAAACCTGCCACGAATGTTTACTGGAAAGTTGCTTAGAATTACACTTGTTTTTATTATACAAAATGTTCATTTGATTGTATATTCCGTGTAATATGTCTGGACTCTTGGGGAGGGCTGGGTTTGCTTCTTGTGTCCACTGGGCTCATTTACCAAGTGCGGCAACTTTGTACCCGGCCGGTAACCCATAGCAACCAATCAGGGTTGAGCTAGCTGCAACTAAAACTGAGAGAGAAATATTTTCTTGGTTTCCATGGGTTACAGTTTCTGCATTTGACTGTAGGGCCCTATTAAAGGAACAGTTCGGTGTAACTATAAAACCTGGATAAATATACAAAATAAAAAATGTTTCTAATATAGTTAGTTAGGCAAAAATGTCATGTATAAAGGCTGGAGTGACTGGATGTGGAACAGAACTGAACACTACTTCCTGCTTTTCAGCTCTTTATCTCAGGAAACAGGAAGTAGTGTTCTGTTCTGTTATGTTACACATCTACTATCTACAACTACATTAGAAACATTTTTTATTTTGCACAGTCTATTTAGCCAGTTTTTCTTTTTATACTGAACAATTCCTTTATGGCAGCATTGCCCACCATTCCCTGACCATTGTGCCCAGTACATCCAGCTTGATGGGACGTTTGATGTGGTTGTGATGTCCCACTAACCAGCAATAATCTTCTGTATCCAGGGCTCCCTCTGCTGGCTGCTCTGGGTATGTGCCCTAGTGATCCATTGCGTGGGGTGGAAGGGGGGCACATTGGGTGTAGCTACTCTATCACAGATATACAGGAATGTTGTATTTCCACAGAAAGAAAACAAAGCAGCCCCCCAAACAGAGTAGCAGGGGGACCCTGTAAAGATCAATCAGCCCCTCTTTAGAATGTGTGAGTTCAGTAGGAGGTCAGGCTGCAGTGGGTTCCTGTGCAGGGTGCAGGCAGGGGTGTTTGGGGGGTGTGGGTGGGGGTGCTATGGGATGAGTTGGACATATCGTGCCGTAACCTTTTCACATCCGGACAAAGAAGCCAGTGAGAGACGGCCCCGGCCGCAGAGAGAGGTCCCCAGTTCACTCGTATGGGGATAGAGAGATGTCCGGGGCACCCCTGTGCTCAGATCATGGCATTGTGGGAAATGCTGCAGTACTCTGACCTATAGAACAATGGCCTTACACACAGACCCCCCACACACCCCGACATTAGGGCACGCTCCCCTCCAGCTGACCCGCAGCACCACACTTTGGACTCATTCATTATGAAGTGTTACATGAAGGAATTAACATTGTGTACTGAGGTGTCTTATCTGTGCAGGTCTGGGCGGCATGAGCCCAATATTTCTACTTTATAGACCCTCTCATGCCTCTTGTCCCCCCCCCCCCCGGCTTCTCTGTATGACCAAGGAATCTGCCCCCTGTCATTATCACGGGGGGGGGGGGGTGTCACGCTTGACCCCCTGATTTTGATCACGACACATACAAAACCTTAAGTGATCTATGATTTTTCAGACCACATGGGTGACCTGCGATTTTGGGTCAATGCAGGGCAAGGCCAGCCTGCAAAGCTTTGCTACTGTGTAATATAAGAAAAGTTTGTACTGGGTCTAGTAACCCATAGCAACGAACCAGTGGTCGACTTTTCTATTTTCTGGTTGGTTGCTATGTGTTACTAGCCAGTTGTTATTACATTGCCCCCATTTTTATTATGCAGCACCAGAATCATTTCTGCTTGTGGGTCAGTTAGATGGATTCTGTACAAGGGGCCACTCAGTTTGGGGTGAACAACCAGAATAGCAGCAGAAGTTGCCGGAGGTTCAGCTCACTCCAGTAGCTTTTCCACCAGTATGGATACTTCTTGATCTACCACTGATTTTGTATAATGGACTGTAGGTTTTTTTTATTTGCTTAATTTTCTTTTTTTCTTTTTAATACCATACATATTGGTGACAGCCGAGAAGGGCTTTGATCCTTGGTGTAATTTGATCAGACTCAGACTTGGAACTGGTTAGTTGTTGCAAAATCGTATGTGCCAGTGGGACAAGGCCAGACAGTGGTTATTCAGCTTTTCCTTCTCTCCAGGGGATCCCTCAGTTACAGGGGAGAATTTGTGCACCAGAGGGAGACTGAACCCCGACACACAGAACAAGGTTACGAGTCACAGGGAGAACAGACTAAGAGCATACTGCTTGCATAGGCCATATTTACTGTGGCACCCACCGAGTGAGCCCTGATACCCCATATTTAATGTGGCACCTACTGAGTGAGCCCCAATACCCCATATTTACAGTAATACCCACCAAGTGAGCCCTGATACCCCATATTTACAGTGATACCCACCCAGTGAGCCCTGATACCCCATATTTAATGTGGCACACACCGAGTAAGCAATGATACCCCATATTTACAGTGGCACCCACCGAGTAAGCCCTGATACCCCATATTTACAGTGGCACCCACAGAGTGAGCCCTGATATCCCATATTTACAGTGATACCCACCCAGTGAGCCCTGATACCCCATATTTACTGTGGCACACACCGAGTAAGCCGATACCCCATATTTACAGTGACACCCACCGAGTGAGCCCCGATACCCCATATTTACAGTGACACCCACCGAGTGAGCCCCGATACCCCATATTTACTTTGTAACCCACCGAGTGAGCCCCGATACCCCATATTTACAGTGACACCCACCAAGTGAGCCCCGATACCCCATATTTACAGTGACACCCACCGAGTGAGCCCCGATACCCCATATTTACAGTGACACCCACCGAGTGAGCCACGATACCCCATATTTACTTTGTAACCCACCGAGTGAGCCCCGATACCCCATATTTACAGTGACACCCACCGAGTGAGCCCCGATACCCCATATTTACTGTAGCACCCACCAAGTGAGCCCAAGACTCTCCTGCTCAGCACAGGGAAAATCCCTCTACCCACAGTGCCGGGCAGTCCCCCCTCTCCCTCGTATTTCTTGCTCCTTTTTCTTAATTCACTGCCTAGTGGCTTTCTGATTGACTCAAATACCAATTAAAGTAAAATTTAATGGGAGAATATATTAACTCCCTGAGGTTTTCCTATCATCCATCACCTTTTTATAGCAGGAGCTGTGAGGAAGCTCATAACTTCATGCTGTGAATGTGATAATAAAGGGGGTGAGGAGGGGACCTGGATTTACTGCCGCTCCCTTGTGTTAGGTGTGTGGATTTACTACAACCCTCTCTTTATACAACGGGAGGTCACCCAGTCGCACATACAAACACGTCGGGTGCTCTCTCTCCCTCAGAATGGGCATTTGATGGAGTGTTTTTATTCCTTGGGGTGGTGGGTGCTACAGAGGTGCTACAGGAGGTGCATGGATCCTGCTCACCCACAGGCACAGGGCTCACATTCATCTTTCCAGGCCTGAAAGCATTAGCCCTGCTAGCATTAGCCCTATTAGCCCTGCCAGCATTAGCCCTATTAGCCCTACCAACATTAGCCCTATTAACCCTACCAACATTAGCCCTATTAGCCCTACCAGCATTAGCCCTGCCAGCATTAGCCCCTATACCACCCAATGTTTCAAGATAGGAAAATGGGACATTATAGGCATTGAGCAAGCCCAGTTACACCAAGCCCAGACTCTCACTCACTCATATATGTATAATATAACTAGAGCGGGTGGGTTCCTGAAAATCAATTGTTACTGTGAAATTGGGGGGCAAATTTTACAAATGTCAGTCCTGGGTGTAACTACTGGGTCAGTGTTGGGTTGCCAGTATGACTCTCTACTTACTACTATATGGCTTAGTGAACTAGGAGAGAGATTGATACAGATATGGGACCTGTTATCCAGAATGCTCAGGACCTGAGGTTTTCTGGATAATAGATCTTCCATTAGTAGACCTTTAGTCTACTAGAAAATCATATAAACATGAAATAAACCCAATAGGCTGCTTTTGCCTCCAATAAGGATTAATTATATCTTAGTTGGGATCAAGTACAAGCGACTGTTTTATTATTACACAGAAAAAGGAAATCATTTCTAAAAATGTTGATTATTTAAATAAAAATGGAATCTATGAGAGCTGTCCTTTCTGTAATTTGGAGCTTTCTGGATAACGGGTTTCTGGATAATGGATCCTATACCTGTACTGTGTCACCTGAACTGCGGCATTCTAGAAGCAACATTTAAGGCAGAATATCTTTTGTTTTCCCATAGTAAGGAAGTAGTACTAGTAGTAGTAGGATAGTAGTAGTAGTAGGAGGTATTCTCTGCTGGAAGAGCAGTGACCCCTACTTTAAATAAACCTTGTATGTGAGGAAGGAGTCGATTTTCATGACTTTTAGGTCCTATAGTATTTGCTACATAGACAATATCCTCTCGTGGTTCGACTGGTAGTAAAAGAAGACACAATCAGTGGCTTATAGGATGCCACAGCTTTACATTTAGTCAGGTTTCTGGTCATCTGCCATTGTTTAGAAACTCTCTAAATTTAATGACAATTGTGCATTTAACATTCGATTTGAGATCATCCCATTAAAGGGAAACTAAGCTTCTAGAATGCCAGTTTTTTTTCTCCCCCTATTGTATTTTGGGTGCTGCAAGCCTGCCCCGCGTTCTCCAATATTTAATTCTGTTTTTATGGTCTTTTTTTTTTTTTTCCCTTGAAAAGGTGTGACTTTTTATTTAATTTGTAATATTTGTGTGGCTTGTTTTTAACAGTCGCGCATTTCTATACTATCCTCCGGCGCAGCTTTTATGAAGAGCCCTTTATCAGTCCGGCAGCAGGGTCCCGGAGGAACGGCTACAAAGCGTCAGTTATGATCAGTAGTAGGAAGGCTGCTGGCGCCGTGCATTATTAATCCCTTTCTCATGGTAACGGGAGCAGAATCAATGCCACAGCGACTTATTGAAACTGGAACCATCGATTGGACATGACTTATTCCAGCACTGTGGCCCTCGCACTCGGCCTGACTTTCATTTTTCTAATGGGCTGTTTTTGTATGAGGAATTTCTTATTACATAGAGGTCTATAAACTCTGTGTGTGTGTGTATATATATATATATATATAGGCATCGGGATATTATCCTGCTTAAAACAGAAGCGATTAATGACAACCTATGGGTAGTATTCGGAACCTTTAAAATAAGTGACTGTAATTAATTCGTTCATTATTTTCTTTTTATTCCAAGATATTAAGGGATACATGTACTGTTAATATGAATGAATTTTGTTCCAACAGCGCCACCTGCTGGTCAGTTTCCCACCAGTCTGACCAGCAAGTAGTCAAGGAAGTTGTCAGGAGAAAGAAAGAGGCTGATGTTGTTCTACTTAGGAATAAAATTAGAAACTTTTCTCAAATATTGTTATGAATGAATTTTGCTACAACAGCGCCACCTGCTGGTCAGTTTCTGAACAGTCTGATCTCTAAGTAGTCAAGGAAGTTGTCAGGAGAAAGAAAGAGGCTGATGTTCTTCTGCTTAGGAATAAAATTAGAAACCTTTCTCACATCTTTCCTAAGCAGAAGAACATCAGCCTCTTTCTTTCTCCTGACAGAAAATGACCAGCAGGTGGCGCTGTTGTAACAAAATTCATTCATATTAACAGCACATGTATCCCTTAATATCTTGGAATAAAAATAAACAACAATAAAGAATAAATTGCAAAAGTGTTTCGATTAGCCCCTCATCAATTTTACATTCACTTATTTTAAAGGTTTACTTGTCCTTTAAGGCCATATACCAAGGGAGACGCCAAGTGAGATTTGTCTTTTTAGAGAGGGGGTGTCAGGAGGCTCAGTTTGCTATGAGGTTTTCAGGACACTCATTACTTGATCCAACTAGTTGGATTGAACTATAGTCTTAGAACTAACTGGGCTGTTACCTGAACAAGCCACAATCAGATATTGATCAGGGAGGTGATTGTTTTAGGCCCAAATACTGATCCTATATTGGATATTAACCCTCTGACCCTCTCGAAACTCCTCCAAATCCAAGCACATAAAGGGGTCAACTAAAACATACAGGCAGGTTCATTGTCTGCTGATGAGATGGCCCGTGTGCTGTGAATGTGATAGAGACAATTTAGATTGTAAGCTTGTTTGGTACAGGGATTTATACTGTGTATAAATACAGCACCCAGGCCCCAGCTTCTTTTTCTGCTGACTGGGTTGGTGCAGGACCCCCCTGGGCACAGAAGCCCTTGTGCAAAATGTTTTACTAAAAATGACAACTCTGTGTTGCAAAGTCTTTAAGAAGAAGGAAAGCTACAGAGGCAGTTTATTGCCAATAGATTACCCACAATAGTACAAGATAGAACACTATATTTATTCGGCAGAATGTTTTGCCATACCTGAGTAACCAGCTCTAGAAGCTCTCTGTTTGTTTAGGATAGCAGCTGCCATATTAGCTTGGTGTGACATCACTTCCTGCCTGAGTCTCTCCCTGCTCACTCATAGCTCTGGGCTCAGATTACAGCAGGAAGGGGAGAGGAGCAAACTGAGCATGCTCAAGCCCTAGGCCTGGAGGTTTAAGCTGAAAACAGTTAGTCTGATACAGAAGCCCATGAGTACACAATAGAAGGAAAGAAATGTGATGGGTTTTTTTTTGACAGAGGACTATGAGGGTTTACGGGTGTATTTATATAGGCATTTGTGATAAAGCTTGAAAAAAAATACATATTTTCATTTGTTCTTTTTATCTGGGAAATGGACATTATATGTGGGCTTTATCCTTAGAAGTGAAGGTTGGGGAAGCAGTGTTAGTGGACTCAGTGAGAAGTAGAATCCTGACCTATATCCCTGAGATACATCTTGTCCGAGTGATTCATTGGCATGAACTGTCCCTGCACTAAACGTGAATGAGCAGCAGCTGCAGACGTGTGGCTTTATCAGAAGGGAATCTTGTTGACAGCAGTTGTACATCAACGACCCCGAGTCTCATTGGCACAAGATGTGATTGATCCAAATCCAAACACTGCCAGCCTCATGCCCCCTTATATCTGCTACGGGGAACAGGAATAAACACAGTCACTGACCCCCTCTGTAAGGCTACAAATGTATTGTTACTGTTACTTTTTATTCCTCATCTTTCTATTCAGGCCTCTCCTATTCATATTCCAGTCTCTGAATTCAAATCAATGCATGGTTGCTAGGGGACTTTGGACCCTACCAACCAGATGACTAAAATTGCAAACCGTAGAGCTGCTGAATAACAAGCGAAAAAACATAAAAGGTGCAAAGAAACGCTGGAGTTTTCCCCTTTGGGAGGGCAGCGGTACTTTTATTGCGCCGGATTGACTATTCTCAGCTGCCTGTTTCCACTCCATTATGAAACGGGAAATGAAGTGAATGAAGCAGGGGGTGTAATATGTTGGATCCATATCCTCCCTCACAGCTGCAGCCAAAATGCTTTGTAACTGATTCACTTTCATCTTTACTTGTCAGGATGCCCCAAATGGTCCATTTCCGAAATATATCCCAAACTGTATCTCCAGGGAGCTCTGCCATCTATTTACTTCACAGAGTTATTTTGTAGCAGCTCCTTAACTACAACTAATACAGTATAATTATATATATATATATAATACACAAAAGCCATGAATATCCTGTAAATTATATCCTTATAAACGGTGAGTTCTGATGTCATCAGTTATAAACGGTGAGTTCTGATGTCATTTCTGTCACATGACTCACTGAAACTTGTGTATTATAATAAATAAAGTACCCCCAGTTGTAAAATATAAGGATATTAGAAGTTACCTCGGAGTTCCATGACCTGTATAAAAACACTCGGCCTTCGGCCTCGTACTTTTATATGGTCATGAAACTCCTCGGTAACTTATAATATCCTTATATTTTACAAGAGGGGGCACTTTATTCACTATATATATTGTGGTTGTGGAGAGCACTCTGTTTGGAAACAATACCTGGGTGCATGGTAAAGGAAAAATATATATATATATATATATAATATCAAAACAGGGGGGTTGTGGGAGCACTCTAAAGGCTTTAAAGTATATATATAAGTATAATAAATGCTATTGCATATGTACCCAAAACAGGGGTTATTTTGTTACAAAGTTATGATCATAAAATTGATAAGCCACCATACCACGTCAAGGTAAACCCCGAATATATATATATATATATATATACATATATATATATATATAGAAAGAAAGACCAGCAACACCAGGATTTTGCAAGTAGTTGAAATAAGTGTTGCTAGGGGCTGAATTCCTCTAGCAACCATGCACTGATTTGAATAAGAGACTGGAATATGAATAGGAGAGGCCTGAATAAAGAGATGAGGGGAAAAAAAGTAACAGTAACTGTAAATTTGTTGCCTTAAAGAGTATCTGTTTTTCAGATGGGGTCGATGACCCCCTATTTTAAAGCAGGAGAAAGTTAGAAGAAGAAGGCAAATCATTTAAAAACTATAAAAAATGTATAATGAAGACCAATTGAAAAGTTGCTTATAATTAACCATTCTATAAGATACTAAAATTAACTGAAAGGTTTACCACCCCTTTAGGGGCATTAATATGCCTTGTGGGCATCTTGCCTTGCGTTATTTTGTTATCACATCCTATATATTGTGTTCTCTTACTGATCAGATAGCGGCCGCACTATATGGGAGAATGAAGCAATATATGTAACTTAAGGCTACACACACCCAGGCCTGGATCTGGCAAATACCAGGGTCTATTTACATTTCATTGGGCCCCACAATTCCATGTTAGGAGTGTTCTCCCCCGGGGGCCAATATTATTATCTGACTGGTTACGTGGGCTATGGGCCCTGCCCAACAAGTACAATAGGGGGTCCATTGTGCCCGTCTTCCAGGGCTCCCTTTATTATTCATTGTTGACCATTCATTTAGTTATAATCTTATAACAATACAGAGCAATTCAAGTCGAAAAAATGTCCTTTAATGGAGGTACCAGTTTCAGTATTCTCACATTGCTGGCCTAATTAACCCTTTGGCTGCCGGGGTCTCTGCCGTACTGTACATTACCAGTGACAATGGGATGCGGGGTGTGATAGAGGAACCCAGAGGAGTAAATTCTACGGCATGCAAGCAGTTAATTGCGGTGCTGAGAGAGGCCACACGAGCAGTCACTAAATTGGGAACCTTAGACACCAGAGCACTTGAAAGGGTAAGTGACAACTATTACTGGGCCGGGTTCCTCACACTCTTAGACTGGTAGAAATGCCGACATGGAGAGAGAAGCAGAAACAGAGGAGTGAATGTCAGGGTCGTGCAGCGGGGAGGGAAGGAGCTCAAATCATGATCTAACACTGCTCCCTTGTGGATGGAGATTCGCCAGACACCCTCCTTGCCCCTCACTCGCCCCTCACTCGCACTGTATTGGCAGAAAAGCCCCACATCTGCTTCACAAACAGCAGGCACCTCACTGTTACATCTCACTGTTACATCTCACTGTTACATCTCACTGTTATATTATAGAAGAAGTATCTGTGAACATAAAAGAAATGATTCAATGGAAGGGCAAAGCTGTGTATGAAACATCTCTGATAGAGAAGCCCTTAAAGGGATACTGTCATGGGAAAAAAAAATTTTTTCAAAATGAATCAGTTAATAGTGCTGCTCCAGCAGAATTCTGCACTGAAATCCATTTCTCAAAAGTGCAAACAGATTTTTTTATATTCAATTTTGAAATCTGACATGGGGCTAGACATATTGTCAATTTCCCAGCTGCCCCAAGTCATGTGACTTGTGCTCTGATAAACTTCAATCACTCTTTACTGCTGTACTGCAAGTTGGAGTGATATCACCCCCTCCCTTCCCCCCCCAGCGGCCAAACAACAGAACAATGGGAAGGTAACCAGATAACAGCTCCCTAACACAAGATAACAGCTGCCTGGTAGATATAAGAACAACACTCAATAGTAAAATCCAGGTCCCACTGAGACACATTCAGTTACATTGAGAAGGAAAAACAGCAGCCTGCCAGAAAGCATTTCTCTCCTAAAGTGCAGGCACAAGTCACATGACTTGGGGCAGCTGGGAAATTGACAATATGTCAAGCCCCATGTCAGATTTCAAAATTAAATATAAAAAAATCGGTTTGCTCTTTTGAGAAATGGATTTCAGTGCAGAGGCACTATTAACTGATGCGTTTTGAAAAAAAAACATGTTTTCCCATGACAGTATCCCTTTAAGGTACGCAGATCCAAATTATGGAATGACCCCAGGTCCCGAGCATTCTGGATAACAGGTCTCATACCTGTATAATGCAGCTTTTCCTCAGCGCTGGCCAGAAAGGAGCGCAGGTTACTGGTGAAATGCTTTCATCCCACTTAACACCACATCCAGGTCTTGTTTATTTTACTGGACACTTATCATGTGCTGTTACCTGCTCAGTGTCTTCCACTGAGACACATTCAGTTACATTGAGAAGGAAAAACAGCAGCCTGCCAGAAAGCATTTCTCTCCTAAAGTGCAGGCACAAGTCACATGACCAGGGGCAGCTGGGAAATTGACAAAATGTCTAGCCCCATGTCAGATTTCAAAATTGAATATAAAAAAATCTGTTTGCTCTTTTGAGAAATGGATTTCAGTGCAGAATTCTGCTGGAGCAGCACTATTAACTGATTCATTTTGAAAAAAAACAATTTTCCCATGACAGTATCCCTTTAATCCCTCTGCTGAGCCTCCTTTAACTCTGTAATGTTGCTGTGCCAGGAAAAAAATGAAAGATCGTGACAAGTGCAGGACCACTAAACCACGGCAACGTCTGATCAATAAGTATCAGTGACCCCGGGTTCTATTTCAATGCAGTTTGGTGGAGTTTGAATGCAGTGCTTTTTATGGGTGCTCCAGTTCCCCAAAATCATCATTGGGAGTCACTTGGCACAGAAGCCATTTAACAGAAGAGGCAAGTTCTTCTATCGACTGCACCCACAGACTGGCTGCCACCCGTTCTACAGTGTTGCATTGGGTCGGAGTGGAGCATTGGGGGCCCACTGGTGCTGCAACACGAAGGGGGCCCCCTCCCGACTTCTAAACACCTCCGCATGAACGTGTAAATGCCGTCGCATCGCATGCGTGAAAGTCGATGTGCCGTGGCACAAGATCTTGTTCTTTAGGGGGCAGCCAATCTGGTGATCAGGACTGGGCTTGGACAACCAGCCACTTATATTCATCATGATCATTTATTTATGTAGCACCAGCAAGTTCTGCAGCACGTCACATTCATTTAGAACAAACAGGGGTCCTACAATCATTTTATGGGTAACAGAGTAACAAATAGAAAGCACTATATGAGCAGGGCCCTCTCATTCTATTTGGTAATCACACGGGACAAAAGGAGAGATTTCGCCCCACAAATTCTCAACATGAGACCCTGACTAGTAACACTTGCTGCTATTAAGTAAGGCACCGGGGCCAAATAAATCCTAAATTGTGAATGTGTGAAGATTCATGGTATATCTTTAGAAATAAGTCAAATCAACTGGACTTGCTGTGTTTGTCTCGAAGACGTTTCACCAAGAAAAACTGAGTAACACGGAGTTATTCTGAATTGAGAAAGCCAGTTGGATGATTGGTGAAACGTCTTCAAGAAAAACACAGCAAGTCCAGTTGATTTGACTTATTTCTACCTAAATTCTAAGGTTTTTTTGAGGGTACTACATGTTTACTGATTCCCTTCAATTTGCAAACATTTTTCAGGTGGGCACTAGACTTGGCCAAAGACCTGATTTGGTTATCCATGTACCCAAGTCAAATCAGCCTGATCCCATCACCAGGCCCCAGGCCCAGCAATACTGCAGACCCAGTTGGAGGGGCCCATACCTATGGGTTCATTTGCCCCCTTGGTTT
Source organism: Xenopus laevis (assembly GCF_017654675.1). Taxonomy (NCBI): domain Eukaryota; kingdom Metazoa; phylum Chordata; class Amphibia; order Anura; family Pipidae; genus Xenopus; species Xenopus laevis. The sequence continues at coordinate 3,350,757 of NC_054387.1, read as the reverse complement.
TGTAACCTGCCCAGTGAAGAACTGCCTGGTTGTTGGTCAGATTCGGGAGACTGCTCTTTGCACTCTGAAGGCAGGAAAAGAACAGACAAAAGTTTGAAAGTGTTTCACCCACTGCAATTGCCATTGGTGCCAATGAAAATATATTTTCTGACAAGGGAGCCCCATTCCCCATGGGTGACAAAGCACTGTCTCTGCTTTCTCTACACCTCCACTGTCTGTACTTTTGTCCCCTCTCTGTAGTCTCTGCTGTCTCTCCTATCGGCTTTCTCTGCCTCACTGCCAGATTGTCTATTCTCTCCTATCTCTGCTTCTGTTGTTCTCTTCAATCCTCCTCTTTGTTTTTTCTTCCCTCACTTGTCTGTCCTGCTGTGCTTTCTCTCGCCCCTCAGTGCCCTGTCCTGTCTCTGTCTGACCGCTCTTCCCTCCCCTGACTGCTTTCTGCTTCCTCTGCTTCTATCTCTTTCCTTTTCACTGCTCCTGTGAAATCTTCCTGCTCCCCTTCTCTGCTTCCTCCTGTCTGTGTCGTCTCTCCCTGTCCAAGTCGCTACCAACAGAAAAAGAAATTGTGCATAAGTATTCCAGGCCTTCTATCAATAACCATCAATGCATAGAGCCTAACCACATCTGTTATTGCATGCATGCCAATGTTCAACAACCGCTACTTGTAATATTTTTAGTATCAGTGCAGGGAAGCAACGACGGTAGCATAAATGCATTGTCTAAATGTATAAAGGCATTGCCAGCGATAAAAAACAATTGTGGCTCTTCATGGTTGCCCACTGGCCCAAGACATGCCCGTGGGCTACAACGTGACACTTCTGGAAGCATCTGGTAAAGGTCGACCTGTCAACCCTTCTTGATTTTCCAGGAGTCACCCATATTATATATATATATATATATATATATATATATCAGGGGTGGTGCATATACTGTATATCTGGATGTAACATTTCTGTAAAGGCATTACGGCACAACAGGAGAGCTATGGGAAGTGATAAGGAAGAAGAGCCTGGGCCATGAGTCAGTCAGTCTCCAGATTTGACCAGATTTATGATCAATTCCAGAGTCCTTTGCTCACTTGGCTGCAGTTGACTCAGTTATTCCCAGAATTTAACAGGGAAATGAACAGTGACACCAATAGGGAAAAAGCACATTGCTAATTAGAAGCAATAAAACTCTCTCTCAGACCAGTTTCTCTTTAATGTCTGCTCTCTCCTGTGTATTCCCCACAATCCTCCTCCTCCTCCTGGTTCCTCACTGCCCTTTCCATGCTGAACACCTCTATGGCGGCTCCTCCTCAGCCTGTCAGTCCTCCGCTACCTCCTGTCCTTAGGCCTAGGGTTCACCCCCAGATCACCATGCAGTGCCTACTGAGCCCCAGAAATGCTAATATTTGGATAAGATGTGATGCCGATGATATTTATATGTTATTACACCGCAGTCCTGACATGAAAAGCGGAGCTGGCGTCAGATGTTCTCTGCTCTCCATCAGCTGTCGCTGGCACCGTTCCATCTTTCTCCCCTTTTGTTTGCATTAATTAAGATCTTCAATTAATCATTGTGTCTTTGTCTCTTAAGGGTCAGGGTAGGAGCCGGGCTTCACTCAGGCAGGTGTGGGGCTGTTTGTGCGGCGGCAGATAAGGAGTATTTATTTGGGGAGCTGTGTGGATGGATGGACACATGTTCAATAAAACCTCCTTCCTGACAAACAAAGCTTTTATCTGTCCTAGTGAAAGTGCTGGCAGCTCATGGAAGCCTCTGGAAACCATACGTTTGTGATGTCATTTCCTTCTTGCGCTGTATATTAGCGTATAAATCTGTCACAAGGCGGCGTATGGTTTCTTCCTGTTGTGTCTCAACCTCACCGCAAAGGTCTTTATATGTTTGTTGTGGTGCCGCTCATTGCCCTATAGTTCCCTTCATACTGAGGCCTACACACTCTTGTTTGGGTTGGTCAAGTATCACAGCATCACATAATGAGAGAAAATGTTATTCTAAGCTGCTTTCCTAATATACGTTAATTCAGAATTGTCAAGTTATTTATAAATGGACGTTCCATTGAAAGCAGCCTCTGTCTTGTTGGTTAGGAAAATGGCACACGATGGAGAGGTAAAAATGGAAAAGCCGAAGCGACTCGTATGTTTTCCCGCCAGTGATTTATATTATTGCCGATGGGAAAGTATGTTCAGTAGCAAAGATTTAACCACTGGCGACAAATCACTGCCCTTACGTGTGGCTTCTGTCTCCAAAATGAAGTAGCTGAAGCCCGCTCATTCACAGGCCAGGACTAGTTATATAGTAACATAGAAAGGTAGGTTAAAAAATGACGCACGTCCATCAAATTCAACCTTTTAACTCTATTTTAACCTGCCTAACTGCCAGTTGATCCCTAGGAAGCCAAAAAACCTCATTTGAAGTCTCTCCAATTTGCCTCAGAGGGGGAAAAATTTCTTCCTGGCTCCCAAAATGCAATGGGACATTGATTCCAGAGATAAAGATGGTATCAATAGCAGTTCCATTTACAATGAATGGGAAAGCCATTTAGTAGTCTAAGGGCAGAGACACACTCTGATTCAGGGAGATTAGTCGCCCGGCAACAAATCGCCTCTTCTTCGGTGGCAACTAATTTCCCCCAAACTGTCTTCCCCTGCGATTTACATTCTAGCTGGTGGGATGGCACACGGAGCGCTTCTTTTCCGAAGTTGTCTGAAGTTTCCTTGTGACGCAACTTTGGAAAACAAAGCGCTCCGAACGCCATCCCGCCGGTGATTTACATTTTAGCAGACGGGAAGGCAGTTTCAAGGAGATTAGTCACCACGAAGAAGATTTCGACTAATCTCCCCGAATCTGAACGTGTGTCTCTGCCCTAAAGAGAAGAACAAAAAGTGGAAATGTACGTTCATACATTCTTTAATTGAGAGTGAAATAAATGGTAATCACTGCCTGAAAAGGCTTACGGGACGACACCATTTTTTTATGCAACATTTAAAATTAGAATAAGATTCTTGTGGGCAAGTATAGTAAATTCGTAGGAGACATATCCAAGACCAATTAGCAGCATATTGTAAATGTTGGTGACATTACAGTGGCCTGAGTGATTGGCCTTGAGGGCGAGTCGGTCAGTTCATCATGTTAACACTTGGCCAACGATGTTGAAAGTCAACGGATGACCCTATACAGACACCATCGTCATTGGATTGACTTTGCTTATTTAGTCAGATTGCATATTGGTTGGTCCCTGAACTTGTGCGCAACAACTCATGCAGAATGCAGACATTTCTACAATTGCCTTAAAAAGTTTGGAGACCCCCCTGTCTAATTGCTTTTGGTTTCCTCTGCGAAAAGAAATTAACACAAACTCTGCAGGAACCAAACTTCCACCGAGAGTCAATTATCTTTATTTTCAGATTCTCGCTCAGCTGCTTGGAAGGAGCTCATGGGTCAGAGAACGTATTAAGCTCTAGAACTTACTGAGATTAAGGCCTAATTAGTTATTTAAGTGCTCAGACCTTAACAAAAAACTTAGCGGATCCACTGGAATAGTCCCGACCCATGTAAATGCCACATTTCTTCTGCTTTTATTTTTCCAATCAGCAAATATTTTATATTTTTAGAAATGTCATGTGTATATTTGTTCACGTCAGCCACCCTTTTCAGAAAGGGGATTCAGGGGTTCCCAAACTTTTGACTGCTGCGATTTTGCATATATATATTGTATTGCTGACTGCATAATCCCATTTGGGTTTTTGAGGCTACTTCTTTTAGGATTAGAAGACAATTGCTTCCTAATCTCCCCATAGGACCATGTAGAATCAGGAATATCTCCTTAGGGCAGAGACACACGGTCAGATTCGGGGAGATTAATCACCCGGCGACAAATCTCCTCTTCTTCAGGGCGACTAATCTCCCCGAACTGCCTTCCTGCCGGCTACAATGTAAATCGCCGGAGGGATGGCACTCAGAGAACTTAGTTTTCCGAAGTCGCCCGAAGTTTCGTGGCAACTTTGGATAACTTCGGAAAACTAAGCTCTCCGAGTGCCATCCCTCCGGCGATTTACATTGTAGCCGGCAGGAAGGCAGTTCGGGAGATTAGTCGCCCCGAAGAAGAGGAGATTTGTCACTGGGCGACTATTCTGACCGTGTGTCTCTGCCCTTAAACTTCTTGTGTGTTTTTATTGTGTTCTCTGCTATATCTCTGTGGAAGCCTTACTTAGGATACAGACTGTGTCTCATACCTGAGGTTTTGCATATGATAAGGTTGGAAGTAAAAAGTGAGGCCTGTTCCTCCTCAATTTAAGGGGTAAGGGCAGATTTGGGGGGATTAGTCGCCCCACTGCTTTTTCTACTTCCCCCATACATCATAAACCTTCTTTGGTCTTGCTTGTTCTTGGAGATGTCAGCCATCTTTTATTAGCCCTGGTATAGGCCTTAAGGGTAAGGGCATACGGGCAGATTCGAGGAGATTAGTCGCCCTGGCGACAAATCTCTTCTTCTTTGGGGTAACAATCTCCCCGGACTGCCTTCCCGCCGGCTAGAATGAAAAATCACCAGCGGGATGGCACTTGTGTCACTTTGTTTTCCAAAGTCGCCGGAAGTTGCCTCACGAGGAGACTTCAGGTGACTTGACGCTGGCAATTTTTCAGTTTGGGGAGATTGTCACCCCCGAGGAAGAGGAGATTTGTTGCTGGGCGACTAATCTCCCCGAATGTGCCCATGCCATCACCAGGAAACTTCGGGTGACTTTGGAAAACTAAGTGCCATCCTGCTGGCGATTTTTCATTCTATCCGGCGGGAGGGTAGGGGAAGGCAGTTGGGGGAGATTGTTGGCCCGAAGAAGAGAAGATTTGTCACCGAGGCGACTAATCTCCACATGTGCCCTTACCCTTAAGGCCTATACCACAGCTAATAAAACATCTCCAAGAACAAGCAAGACCAAAGAATTTATTTGATTTATTTATGATGAATGGGGGAAGTAGAAAAAGCGGTGGGAATGATCATGTCCATGAGGTCCGTACATTGTTTAATGGACATTATGACCTTTGCAATTGCACATCCATACTTGGGCCTATCTCAGAACATTCTTCCCCCGTAACCGTTCCTTCCCCTCATTTTCTTTTCCGGCAACATATCCAGACCAGGTGTAGATCTCACCCTCCCGCTTACGCCCGGCTCAGTCCATTCGTAGCTCATGAGCGCAACAATTAACAGCTGTCTTTAATGAAATCTACTGTAGGCCTGTGATACTTTGCCTAATGATGTTTTCTTGTCGACTTGCTGCTCCCTGAATAGCGAGTCACTTCCAAATTCCTTCTATAGTTAATGAAGCAACACAGCGAGGTTTTTTTGGCTTCCAAAGCTTCATCGAGACTTGTTCTTAGAAGGAATTTATCCTAATAAACTCTTCTATTTCCTCTTACTCTATTGCTCCTTATGTCTGAAGACCAGTAGTAGTAGAGTAGTAGTTGTCTAGTAGTTCTATAGGGATTTTTCAGTTTATATTTGCTAAAGAGTTACTAACGTTCATTATTGTAAATAAGATACAGAACGCCTGTTTTATATGTATTGAAATTATTATTCATTTATCCTGAGGATGGAAGGATCTCCCGGTGAGCTCCAGCCAAGCTGATTTTATTCCCGTTGGGTCTGCATGGCACCAATTTCATTCATTATTGTCTCCGTGTAATTGTAGTGAGAGTGGATCCCAGCAGCCCCAGTCCTATACCGCTCACAAATAATTCAATAAAGAAGGATAAAGGCCATACAAACGTATACAGGGTCATAAATTCTGCAAGGAGTCTCGTCCGGCTATTGCTTTAATCCCGAGAGTTTATATAAAAAGCACAGCGGGTTTTCTTTGTTTTTGTTTATTTTGCCAGGAAGGAAATAGAGGCAAATCACAAAAGAACCCCAGGCCCGTAACATTTTAGGAATAAAGCGTACTCTGCTTTATATTATATTCAAACCAATGTATGATCGCTAGGGTAATGTGGACCCTAGCAACAGATGGCTGAAATTGCAAACTAGCAAAAGCTAAATAAGTCAAAAACCACAAATAATAAAAAATGAAAACCAATTGCAAATTGTCTCAGAATATCCCTCTCTACTAAATCCTAAAAGGTGAACAAGCAATTACATAGGCAACTACAAAGGCCCCTGCAGCGGCTGCGCTGGAGCCGACTGAACTGCGGGTCCCCAGGTGGGAGCGCGTCAGGACTCGGGTGAATCTGTATGAACGTTTCTCAGCCGATTAAATGAGCTGTGCAATGAGAGCGCCACGTTTACCCTGTTAGTTTAACAATGATAAATGCTGCCATTTTGCTCTAAACTTTAGGTGCCCTTCATGTTCTCATTCAGTTGGGGGCTGAGTTTCCTCTTTAAAACACATTTTCCCTTACGTTATAGTAAATAATTGCAGCCTGCTGAACTGACACACAACATATTGTAATATTATTTTACATATTTGGAGCCACTTATTCCGTCTTTCCTAATTCAGATGTTTTTAAATGGCTTTGAAAGCCTCCGTTGAACCCGAAAATGGCTCCTTTTATATGCAGAAAACATTGTGATGGCCATAGAAATATGTTAGGATATCCTTATATAATACACAAAAGCCATGAATATCCTGTAAATTATATCCTTATAAACGGTGAGTTCTGATGTCATCAGTTATAAACGGTGAGTTGTGATGTCATTTCTGTCACATGACTCACTGAAACTTGTGTATTATAATAAATAAAGTACCCCCAGTTGTAAAATATGAGGATATTAGAAGTTACCTCGGAGTTCCATGACCTGTATAAAAACACTCGGCCTTTGGCCTCGTACTTTTATATGGTCATGAAACTCCTCGGTGACTTATAATATCCTTATATTTTACAAGTGGGGGTACTTTATTCACTATATTATCTCATTTGTAACCCCTTTCCTTACACTGACCTCCTCTGAGACAGAAGGTCCAAGCAAAAACAAAAAGCAGTGCCATCAAATGATGTTCATCAAGTGGTGTGACTTGACTTTTAATTTAAACAGTAAGGGGCCGATTTATTAAACAGCCACTTTTCTGGGTTGGACTTATCGATGCCAAAAATCCAAAATGATTGTGGGGAAAAAAAAACAACTTTGTGGGATTTACTATGCGACAGTTCCCAATCTGAAAATCCTCAGAACCAGCTAGAACCTGTCGCAATTGTGTAGAAGTCAATGGCAGACATCCCTGTTACAACTGGAAGATCTTCCATTGATCTGCGGGCAGAGACGCTCGCTGCGATTCGGAGAGATTAGCCGTGACTGCGACCAGTCAAAAAAAGTTGATGTTTTTCGTGACATTTCCCAATTTTAATACATTTCATGACATTCGCGGTTTTAGAGAAAGTGAGTGGAGTCCTGGTTTCAAGAACCTCTAAAACGAGACTGTTGATAAATAAGCCTCCGTGCGACTTATTCGGCTGTTACTCTGATAGTGGATTGCATCTATTTGTGTGGGATTTTATGGGGGTATATATTGGCCTATGTATGGACTCTTTGGTACCCAATTGGTTCTCTTTTAATTGCTGACTGGACAGACTGAAAAATAGCCGCCAACTGCATGTGGTTCCTGGCCACTAGTTCTGCCTAATTCCTGTCTTCTAATCATTGCCTGAGGGATTCATGATGAAATCAGCCTCATTTTGCCTCCAGATGGAATCAGTGATTCAGGTGAGATATCGGTTCTTTGTACAATTCCTTCTCAATGGTGCAGTCCTCACTGCTGTATGGCAGGCCCAGGGCCAGAGGAGCCTCTGAGTAGTTGAAATGCCAGGGCCTAAAGGTGGCCATAGATGCAAAGATCTGCTCGTTTGGCAACATCGCCAAACGAGCGGATCTTTCCCCGATATGCCATTAACAAACATGGCTATATCGGGTGTAATCTGATTGTTCGGCCGCATGGCCGAACGATTCGATTACGATGTGCCCTGGGTTCCGGCGGGATCGGTCGGGTCAAAATCAAACCTGACCGCTCGACCAAACGACTGATCTCCGCCGGACGAAAGAAGTCGGGACACGCCACACACGATCCGAAAATCGTACGAATCCTCGATTCGTACGATCGGATCTGTGTCTCTATGGCCACCTTAATTCTATTTCCAGTCCAGACTTGATGGCAGACTGTCCTTCTTTGAGCCCATTAGCACTGATCTTTGCACCTAGCGCTGGATGCCCCATTGGGTGCTAACTGGATGCCCAATTGGGTGCTAACTGCAGTGTCCCACCAGACCTAGGGGACGCTCACTGTTCTAGCAAATGACCCCCTACTGAATCTAAAAACAAAATCACTCGCTATCTTTATCCAGTCTAACAAGTCAGGTGAAAAATGAGCTAAAATCAATGTATTTATTGCATAATCCAATTGGAAAATGCAAAGCTTGTTGTATCCTCTGTATCAGCTCTTCAGCCATTGTGATTGGTCCAGATGAATCTGTAGCACACGGGGTGTTTGACTTCTAAAGGTGGCCAATAAGAGCAACCGACAGACTGAGATTGCAGCTTATTGGCCTGTGTGTGGGCCCCTCCAGTGTCGGACTGGCCCGGCGGGACACCGGGAAAAAACCCGGTGGGCCCCGACCCTTGTGGGCCCCCGCCGGGCCAGACCCCCTCTAATAGTATAAAAAAATTTTAAAAAGTTTTCGGCGATGCGCATCGCATCACCGCTTGCGCATGCGCATCGGCGCTTGCGCATGCGTATCGGCGCCTGCGCGCCGAGAAGTGCGCTCGCGCATGCGCGCAGTAGGGGGGCGGGGGCCCTGGACCAGCAGTCCCGGTGGGCCCCGGTCCCCCCAGTCCGACCCTGGGCCCCTCCGACGGGCTTCCCCCAATTGATATCTGGCCGACTTTCATCAATCAGGGAGGGGTAAAAATCCCGTCAGATTGAGGACTGCACTTGTTTGTTGATGCGGTCTTGCGATCCAACCGCCCGTATTGCTTTAATCATGATCCAATCGTAGGGCCCGTGATCGGATCAGCCCAATATCTTGAAGGTGGGCATATCCGCTCTGATCCGCTCTGTGTATGGACCACCTTAAGTGTTTCATGAACATGGACCCTGGAGTTAAGTTCTTTAGGGCTGGTGCATCTCTGTTATACCCACAACTTCTGATGCAGCAACTACTGCTCAAGCCTGAAATATTCCTCTTCATTCCCATCATGTGGATGTCGGAGAATAACTCGACGTGTATTACTGTAAACAGATCCCTGTTACTTACCCTTTATAAATCTCACAGGGGAGCAAATCATCCAATCTCCAGCCGTGAGTCTTGTATTTAGTAAGCGAATTCCCAACAACATATTAACATTTGACTTACACTATATCTTCCATAGATAGTGATAGAATTGCCTATTATTTTCCCTTCTATTATAATCCCACAGTGTGAGAAACGGTCTCCTCCTTTTGTTTCTGGCACAGTTTGACTTTTACTATAACACACAATGTAGGTTATTCACAGGGGGAATAGAGAGACGCAGGCAGTATATATATATATATTAATATATATACGCTGGACGTTTAATGGGATTCCAGGGAATTCTTGAGGAAGATTGATTTGGATCATTAGTGTCATTAACATAACGGCAGCTCATTGTCAGTCTAACACTAAATAAGTAAACAAGATATCCTATAAATAAGCAGCCGAATTACATGGAGACAATATTGTTTTACATATTCTTCTGCCCCCGGACTCCCTAATAAAGGAAGGAAATATTAGTATAGTAATAAAAATATATTGTTGATAATGGCCAGTCAAATTAATATTATTTCATCAAGACAAGAGGAGCTTTTATGAGCTGAATATTAAATGTAAAACCAGGGGTTTTCGGGCAATGGGTTTCATATACCTAATAGGTAACATGATACGGGGGGATCAGTCTAAGGAAGTGACTAAAGATCTGACAGTCTATTTATTGGGAATATCTACAGCAGGGGTCGTCTATTTATTGGGAATATCTACAGCAGGGGTCGTCTATTTCTTGGGAATATCTACAGCAGGAGTCGTGTATTTATTGGGAATATCTACAGCAGGGGTCGTCTATTTCTTGGGAATATCTACAGCAGGAGTCGTCTATTTCTTGGGAATATCTACAGCAGGGGTCGTCTATTTCTTGGGAATATCTACAGCAGGAGTCGTCTATTTCTTGGGAATATCTACAGCAGGAGTCGTCTATTTATTGGGAATAGCTACAGCAGGAGTCGTCTATTTCTTGGGAATATCTACAGCAGGAGTCGTCTATTTATTGGGAATATCTACAGCAGGAGTCGTCTATTTATTGGGAATATCTACAGCAGGAGTCGTGTATTTATTGGGAATATCTACAGCAGGGGTCGTCTATTTCTTGGGAATATCTACAGCAGGAGTCGTCTATTTCTTGGGAATATCTACAGCAGGGGTCGTCTATTTCTTGGGAATATCTACAGCAGGAGTCGTCTATTTCTTGGGAATATCTACAGCAGGAGTCGTCTATTTATTGGGAATAGCTACAGCAGGAGTCGTCTATTTCTTGGGAATATCTACAGCAGGGGTCGTCTATTTCTTGGGAATATCTACAGCAGGAGTCGTCTATTTATTGGGAATATCTACAGCAGGAGTGGGGCTTTTCATGCTCAGTGCCTATAGAGTGATAGCAGAGCTAGCAATCTCTTCTGGAACTTTCCACATGAGCAGGAGTCTGGCACAACATCTACACATCTGGCTTTGGAGCTGGAGACAAGGATCTGATAAATTCACTCGTACTGGTGTCTCCTTTCTCTTCCTTGTGCTGTACTTTAACATGGAGTAGAACAGTATTAGGCCCAAGGATCCATAAGGCTTTCTGTAGGTCCTGATAGTCCTAAAATACATCACCAGTTCCAGGTACTAGAGAGGGAGCAACGCGCACCCAACAGTTTTGTGAGGTGTAGCCAGAAGCCTTAGGAGGAGCCCCCCAACCACTCTCTACCTAGGCTCCAAGCTGGGTTTAAGCCATCAGTAACTGGGAGACCCCTATACAAAGCATAACATATAAACCCCACCTATTATATGTCTAATAATCTAGTGATTTTCACTCTGGTCCCAGTTTATTCCTTTCTCTCTATTTCTAGTCTCAGCCGGCATCAGACTAAGCCCTGTTGGGCTCACTTGTGAAACTCATACTGAGGTGCTAATGCAAAGCTGCTGTGTAGGTCTGTGCTGAATGTATTGGATGGAGCAACTAGGGCCTGAGCCAGGAGATGCTGTGGTGCCTTCAGGAGGCCCTGGAAGGTATGTCTGAAACCAACATCTCTTATTCCAAATGTTTAGGGGGCTCAAGTCACTCAATGATTTGCAATTTCTTCTACTAATTCTCTTTCCCTTGTCGCTTCCCCTCGTCATCACACTTCCTCATCATCATCATATACTTCCTCATATACTTCCTCATATCCACATTATTCTTGTCCAGTCACATCTTGTCTGAGTTCTGACTCCTCCTGCTCTCGTTACTGGGAATCGTTTGGTTCCATAACATTCTTGAAGCCCCTCTCTGTATTTTCACATATCTCCCCCTCCCCATCAGTCTCACTTGCAGATGATTTTTATTGGGGGCATGTAGGGTTACCATCCTGGTTTCTCTTCTGAAAACAGCTCATTAGATCATTGACACAATTCCTATAGGCAATTTGAGATAAAGTGACCCCATAACATTTCAGTCCTGGCACAATCATTACCCTCTTTGATCTTCTACCTCCTCATGCAGCTCCATGTTTCTTCCTTCTTTCTTTTCTTCTTTTTCTTTACTTATTCAATTCCTGCAACATCTTCTATATCTATTAATATACTGCTTGGAGATTGCTTGAAGATACCACTCAAAGGTATGGAAGGCTTTGGGGCCAATGTCCCGGATCATGATATTAGGTGGTTTATCACACAACACCCCTTCTGCCTCCCATTGATTTAAAAGGGAAACGTCGGCCATTGCAATTACTCAAGTACTCGAGTGAGTGTTTTGTGGCTGAGATGCACCAGTTCTGGTCCCGTCTGTTGTTTCTTGTAGAAACACATGGAGCCAATGGTTTGCGGAATGGGACCACCCAGCACTGACTCCAGTAGTAACTGCCACTGCTCCGGTGTGATAGAGAAATGTTACAGGAGAGAAGATGAGTGTTTCTCCCTCTTTATCCCAATCCCACTATTAATTGCACGTTACAATTCAGCTCACATGGATTTTCAGTTGCCTCATTAAGACAAGTTCAGTTTTTGACTTTGAGGTTGTGGACAAAAAGGCAATTATTCATTTTGCTCCGGCTCATCACTATCTGTTTGGTCTCATGATCATCTTCTCTCTGCGTGAGGAACGCTGGTCTCTTAATCTTCTACTTGATGCTCTCGGCCTCTCAGCCTCTTCTTTCTTCTCACTCTCTACAAAGTGCTGAGGTTTGTCAGCCATGACACCACCTGTCTCTTCTCCCTTCTGGGCCTGTGGAAACTGGAGAATTAGAGCTTATAATATATATATATATATAATATATGGCTACCAGGTCACTGTCTGGCATTTGCACAAAGGGCTGATAAATGGGACTTATACATGATTCGTATTCTTTATATTAAACCAGTAAGGGGCCCTAAATTGAACTTGCTGTGGGGCCAGTGACCTCTAGTTAGTGTTTTTAGAGACCTGTGAGATTCCTTTGGGAACCACTTATTAATCTTGCTGGAGCACCTGCAAATTACAACGGAACCTCACAATAGGGAGATAAGCCAACAGTGGGATCACTTTGCACGTAGGGAGGGGAACACCCAAACGAACCCCCTTATTAGTGATGGGCGAATCTGTGGCATTTCACTTTGCTGAAAAATTAGCGAATTACCAAAAAATTTGCGAAACACATTGAAATCAACGGGCGTCAAAATAATTTTGACACGAGTGACAATTTTTATACGTGCGGCTATTTTGTCAAATGCATTGAAGTCAATGGGCGTCTGAATAATTTTGACATGGGACAATTTTTATGCGTGCGACTATTCGGACGCATTTTTTTTGTCAAGGCGGATTTTTCTCCAGCAAATTTTAGAATTCGTTCACCCATCACTAACCCTTATATAATACACAAAAGCCATGAATATATATATATATATATATATATCTTTATAAACGGTGAGTTCTGATGTCATTTCTGTCACATGACTCACTGAAACTTGTGTATTATAATAAATAAAGTACCCCCAGTTGTAAAATATGAGGATATTAGAAGTTACCTCGGAGTTCCATGACCTGTATAAAAACACTCAGCCTTCGGCCTCGTACTTTTATATGGTCATGAAACTCCTCGGTAACTTATAATATCCTTATATTTTACAAGAGGGGGTACTTGATTCACTATAGGCAGTTTTGCTGAAATTGGCTTATGGCCCAAATATAGGGCAGTTTTAAGCTCATGATCAATAGTAACTCAGCTCCCCTTACATATTCCTCCCCTCAAAGCTCATTATTCAATTCCTGGCTTGGAGGACAATCAGTAACACAATGGCTGCCAAACAGAGAGAGGCTACTGGCTGGCCATCCATACATGGGGCTAGGATTAGCCAATCAAATCCCTTCTTGTTCAACCTCCTATGAACTTTATTCCCAAGACCTTGAGTATAACAGAGTCCTCTTCTCTAGAGCATCTATACTGACCCCAGTGACTGTGGGCTTGACCTGCATCTTCTTGGACCCTCATCTGGATGGACCACCATTGCCCGTGTTGGTTTGTACTATGATTTCCATAAAGTCTTGTCTGTAGAATTTGTAAGTCCAACATGAGCTGCATATACTACTTACTACCAGGGTGAGCCCCCCTGCAGGACTTACAGTTAATAGAATTAGTATTATTACACGATGGCTAATCAACTTTTCAATTGGTCTTCACTTTCTCTTTTTTTATCGTTTTTTCAAATGATTTTCCTTCTTCGGACTCTTTGCAGCTTTCAATTGGGACCCCATCCAGAAAACAAATGCTCTGTGAGGCCATTTATTTTGGGTATTTGATATAAGTGGGAGAGATCTCATTAGCGACTCATGTTTGATGTGGATAATATGGAAATGTTCCGTTGCTCATCGGCTACGAAGGTAAATCATCACAGAACAAGAGCAGATCCATTTTATTAACAGGAAAATGTAAGAGGCATCTGAATAGGAACAATAAATAGCAGCTTTTAATTTTAATGGGGCCAAATCCTTCTCCCAAACTGTCACATAAACAGTGTGAGCCGAGGCAGAATAAGGGCCGGGTCCTGTGAGGCCGAGGGAGCGGGAAGGAACCTTTGGGTGAACCAGAGACTCGGGGAGACGTGAGACTTATCTCCTGTCATTTCTACAGCGGCTCAGGCCTGGCACATTATTGTGGGGTACACAAAGCCCCCTGCTGCTAATGGACTGGAAGTAAATGAAATTAAATAAGCCGAGGCTCATCCCCATCGTCTCCCCCCCGGGGAATTCAATTGACACTGATGGGAGCGACTCTACAATCCTGCGGGGGGGGGGGGGGGGACTTAACGTCGAAATAAAACTTTTACATCGATATTTGTTATTCTCCTGCCAGCGGGGTCTGTACTGTGTGTGGGGGGGGGGACACTAATGTAATATTCATATTTTGTCACATGTTGTGCACGACACATAACACAATACTAAATATTCCATAAATGTTACATTGCAGCTTAAGTAACGGGCCTCGCATTTTAATTTCCTTGCCGACACTTTATTATTAACTATTCCAACCCCTTATTAACTATTCCAACCCCTCAACCCCCATTTATTTGTGCCCAACCTTCCTGGTGCTCCACCATGTTCTCTCTATTCCCCAAATCTCCAGTCACTGTGCAATGATTTGTCACCCCTATTTATTGTCACCCCTATTGACTGTCACCCCTATTGACTGTTGTTGTGTATCACCAGCTCGTGTGCAACTCAGTCTCTTTATACAATCACTATATACAATCACTATATACAATCACTATATACAATCACCTGATCATCTATTTGTTCCCCACACTTGTCAATTACACAAACAGATCATTTCTAATTATCCAGAAGACTCTGAAAATGTTGAGAAGAGAGAGAAAGATATTGTGTGTGAGACACTTCTGATCTATAAATCTGACAGTTCAGATAGAGAGACTGTTCAGATTCTTTCCAGAACTGTCCCTGATCTGATATATCTTATCTCTACCATCTCTCTATATTTACAGTATCTGTCCTTCCATCCATCTCTACAGTATCTATTGGTCTGTCTGTCTATGATTTATCTATCTCTATCTCTATATCTCATCGCTCTAAAGCTACATTATCTATTCATCTCTCTATCATCTCTCTATCATCTCTCTATCATCTCTCTCTATCTACAGCATCTGTCTATCTTTATCCATCCATCCAACATCGACCTGTCTGTCTGTCTGTCCTTCACCCATCAGTCTCTCCATTCATCATCTTATCCTATATCTTTCTATCAACTCTCTATAGCTACATTATCTCTCTCTCTCATCTGTGTATAGCTACATTATATCTGTCTGTCTATCAGGCTGTCTGTCTACCATCAATCATGTCTCTCACTTTTTTTCTCTCTTTCTGTCTCTCATATATATTTATATATAACAATTGTGGGTCAGTCAGTTGGGAATGGATTCTCAGTAGATTAGGTCTCAGTACAGTAGATTCTCCAGTTATTGGGTCCTGAAATGTTGAGGATCTGCCTTTAAATCCTTGAGTCCGGACTTGCCACAAGTTCTGCTGTTTGGAGCCGGGTGATAAATGTTCATATAATTTCCCTCGACACCAATAACATCGTATATCATATAATACTTGTGAATACAACTGCTGCATTTAAAAAAATCTATATTGAGTTGATGTACTTTCTTCGGGAATAGTTGTAGAGCACTTTAATCCTTGTGCACTTTAATCCTCGTGCACTTTAATCCTCGTGCACTTTAATCCTCGTGCACTTTAATCCTCGTGCACTTTAATCCTCGTGCACTTTAATCTTCGTGCACTTTAATCCTCGTGCACTTTCATCCTTGTGCACTTTAATCCTCGTGCACTTTAATCCTCATGCACTTTCATCCTCGTGCTCTCCTGTAATTGCCACATGACTGCGCCTCTAGTCAGGGATCTGAAGAAGAATAGTATGCGAAATGGGG
Source organism: Xenopus laevis (assembly GCF_017654675.1). Lineage (NCBI taxonomy): Eukaryota > Metazoa > Chordata > Amphibia > Anura > Pipidae > Xenopus > Xenopus laevis. The sequence continues at coordinate 3,334,603 of NC_054387.1, read as the reverse complement.
AAAGGGGAGAAAAGCTGGTGCTTGATAAAGATCCCAATTATGCAATTTATTAATTTCATTCTTCTTGATTTATTCCAGATCATGTCTTTTCTGGATGTGAGTGGCAGGAGAGGAGTTTGCTCACTACGAGAACCTTCCTTTTTTATTCTAGCGACAAAGGAAAAGAGAAGTGCGGTTTGTGTAAGTTTAATTAATTACTCTGATGGGGGTTAGAATGTAGCACAAGTGACGCCTCACATTCACAACGAGACTCCAGGTAAGAGACAGCAGCTCAAGTAGCGTAAGAGACAGTTGTATGTAGGAAGTAGGGTTGACACCTTTTCTGGACAAAAATACCGGCCTTCTATATTTATCTTTATTCCCTATTAATAACATTGGGACCATCATTTTTACCGGCCAGACCAATAAAATACTGGCCAGATGGCAACAACCCTGGTAGCAAGTATAGAGCAAGTATAGAGTATGGAGTATGGAGCAAAGTGCCGTATTGTACCCTTGTCCCGCTCCAATGTGTGTGTTGTGTCTGTGGATTGTGTGAGACCTGGACTGACAATCTGTGGATTCTGCCGGAATACCAGAGAGTTGCCTTAAAGGAGAAATAAAACAGCAGAGGTGGGTTCTGTCTATAGACGCAAAGATCTGATTGTACAAATCGAGGATTGTGAGGATTTTTCGGACCGTGTGTGGAGAGTCCCGACATTTTTCATCCAGCGGAGATCGGTCGTTTGGTCGATGGGACAGGTTAAAAGATTTCTGTCGGCTGCGGGTAATATCTCTGTGTGTATTACTGATTGTACAATTGTCAGTGAGAGACTGTCACCAGCTTTGGTCGGACATAACTTTCATACGATTACTGTCAGGGGCAGAACATTGGCTGATCTGATCTTTTACTACTTTATTTGATCTGACTGGTCAGTGACAGGTCGGGAGATGGGAAAGTCCAATTGTTTGAGGATTTGTACAATCGGATCTTTGTGTCTGTGGCCAACTTTACAGTTACTGCTGGTGAAAGGGTGAGACAGACCATGAGACAGACCGTGAGACAGTGAGACAGACCACTAATACGTTCCCCCCATATGGAATATGTCGCAAAGTGGGAGGAGACACCAGGCAGTGACTCAAAGCAAAACACTCATCAATTAGAACTATTCAGCCAGCAGAACAATTATAGCAACTGATGAGATATTGGCTGTTCCCACAAACTCGACAAACTCGTCAGTGTTTTTAAATGACAAACCCCCCCCCCCCCAACATTTACTTCAACACAACTTGGAAATCTGCATTTAAAGGGCAACACACTGAAAAGATTCTCATAGTGTTGTAGGATTTGGGATTTGTGCTTATATAAAGTTTATTTTCTCTTCCCTGACTTATTCTCAGGGAGGAGGAGGATGAAGCCTGTGATGATGTTGGAAGGCCCCAGTCCAGCCAAGTAATGGGAAGAGCAAATGACTTAGAAGACGACGACGAATTTATAGCAGGTGATTATTAAATCCAACACGAGCCTCTCGTTCATTCCTGGTTCCCTCTTTATTTTATTCTGTTAATGTCCCTGCAGTCTCTTCCCAGGCCTGATCTTCTGTTCCAAGCAACTCACACTCTCACTCACACTCACTCTCACTCTCACACTCACTCTCACTCTCACACTCTGTACACTCACAATCACACACTCACAATCACACAAACAATCACACACTCACAATCACACAAAAAGCAAGTCATTGTTCTTAATGAAGTTTTACAAAAACAGACAAAAAAATAAAATTTCACAGGTGATAAATTTTTCCAATTTCCCGGCAGAATTGGATCAGATGGTTAAATTAAGAGTTAAATTAAGAGGGAAGGTTCTGTTAGACGACGGCGGCGCCGCTGATGGGTAACTTTATAGAGTGGAAAATTGAATCAAATTGCCCCCCCCCAACTCCTGCGAGATTTTTCTCCGGCTCCGTCCGTGTCGTTGCTTCTCAGAGTCCGTGTGCCCCCCCCCCCCCCCGGCTCTGCTTTTCTGCTCCACCGACCCCCAACTCACTCTTGGGCCTCATGTAACTAAACATTACAGAGTGGGGGGCGCAGGACGGGGGGGTGTCATTGGCTCCTGTGCAGGGAATTCTAATGAAGTAAAGAACACAGACATTAGTGATCAGACTGATATTTAGGTACAGTGTTTATTAGTCTTAAAATTGATACGGGGTATGGAATCTGTTATCCAGAAAGCTCCAAATCATGGGAAGGCCATTTCCTACAGACTCCCCTTGTTTTGTCTGATCAGTCACTTGCACTCATCAACTAAGTAATTGGAAGCAGAAGCAGAAGCAAAACCAACCAACCTATTGGGTTTATTATATGATTCTATATGATTCTGTCTGTCTGCCCATGTAATGGACTAATATAATGAAGTGACAGATAAATGTGACACAACCGCTTACTCTTCATGTGCCCATGGCCTTGACCCTCCCCATATTTGAACAGGACGGTGTATTCAGTTTATTGTTTGATGAATTAAGGAATTTTTCATTATGTAGAACCCTGGGGATTAATGTCTCTCTTTATATCATCAGCAGCAGCACAAGACCAACCCACAGAAGAGACTGGAAGATCATTAATGGCAATAAATATGTAGAACACAGAGACTGTCTCTCTGGAGGGAAGAGTTTTGCAGACAGAGACTTCCTGTAAGGCAGCGAGAGATTGAGACGGAGAGAGACGGATCAGTATGAAGCCCAGTGGGAGCAGCACAAGCCGGGGGGATCTTTTACTGACCCTTCTCAGTGTGTCGGGGGCGTCTCAGTGGGGGGGGGGGCAGTATTAGGGACATTTTCACGTTGTTTTCTGAGCCCAGAGGAGGAGCAGGTGCCGCTTATGAAGCAGTCGATTAGGAGGGGGGGGGTCCGACCCTGAGATGGAGCAATGGCAACAACTAATTGAACTCAAGGGACAAGAGTCTCTCTGCAACGTCTCCCCCCAGATCTGTCATCAAATGGAGAACAGGGCGGGGGGGCTGATCCATAATGACAGTTTTTCTTCCATTAATGTCCCCTAAAAAGATGGCGGGGGGGGGCAGGGTATAATGTCCGGCTTGTTGGAAATAATAAACGTTGATCGTTGTTTGATCTCCAGAGATATCGGAGTTGAATTTGCTGTAATAAAATTTTCTTTTGAAAAGGTCTGTTTATTTGTGTGTCTGTATCTGTGTGACAGTCACTTATGGTCAACTCTCCTCTCTGCCAACAATGTGAATGTTAACCCAGCGGACGGGCGGATAGACGGGCCGGTGAGATGTAAAGTTGATGTTGACTCTCTAGTGCAGGGGTAGGCAACCCGTGGCTCCGGGGCCTCATGCGGCTCCTTATCCTGCTTGCTGCGGCTCAGTCCTGCAGCTTTTCCTGTCACGTTGTCTATACAACCCTCGCACCTGCTGGCGGCTTCTTGAGTGTGCGACCGCGGTAAACTAATGGTTATCTTACTACGGTCACACACTCAGGAAGCCGCCAGCAGGTGTGAGCGCCGCAGCAAGATGATTTATTCAAGACAAGAGAAGACAAGAGAAGAGAAAGAGAAGAAAGTCTCCCATTAAACAGATGAGAAGATGAGAAGCTGTGTTTTAACCTTTTTTAATTCTAGCTGTTACCTGTAATGTGGCAAAATGGCTCTTTTGATAGTAAAGGTTGCTGACCCCCCTGCTCTAGTGTCACATGAATGATTTGGGCAGTAGGACAGAATTCTGCAGGAGGGCCACTATAACATAACTAGTTATTAGCACCTAAATGTCCCTGCACTATATGCACCAAGAACTCTAGGACCTTTGCCGGAGGGTCTCACATGTCGCCAGCAGATGAGACACAACTTGTTCTGCCATTTATGTGAGGTCTGGAAAACAAGCAGCTCTTCATGTCAGTTCTAGACCCCTCACTTTTCTGTAACACCCACCTTGTAATTGTCCCTCAACTTCTAGAGCAGGGGTGCCCAAAAAGTACATCAGGATCAGTAGACTTACTTTCTCAAGACACTGTTACTTTAACACAATGCAACAACATCACTTACAACTTAGTAAAATATGGGCAGGAGTCACAGTTGTATTTTTCATCCACAACGAATGGAATTGAATGACGTGAAGACGACCAATGAACTGAAGAATAATTCAGTCCGTCCCTTCTAATGTTCCTGGTCCGGATACCACTTCCCCAAATTACCTGTGTGTCTATATTATAATCTGCGAGTCAGAATGGGGGTTATTTGAGAGCTGCTTAACCCCAAACGCAAAAAACAAAAAGCAACCAGATAATCCAAGATAATCCCTGGGATTATTTTGGATTACCCCCCCCCCCTAATCCAAAATAATCCCTGGGATTATTTTTGGGGGTAATTTTTGGGATTCATGTGAACCAAACCCATTTCGTGGTCTGAATAAGCAATGGGACTATGAAATTCACGCTACTGCTTTGTCCTATAAGCACCTCCTAACCTGAGCACCTCCCAACCTGACAACCATGCTCAGAGCCCCATGCTCAGAGCCCAATGTTAAGTGGGGAAAGTAACACAATGGACTGTGTAATGAGGAGCAGCACAGGAGGGGAGGAGGGGAGGAGGAGAGGAGCAGCACAGGAGAGATGAGAGCAGCACAGGAGAGGAGAGCAGAGAGGAGAGCAGCACAGGAGAGGAGAGCAGCACAGGAGAGGAGAGCAGAGAGGGGAGGAGCACAGGAGAGCAGAGAGGGGAGGAGCACAGGAGAGAAAGGAGCAGCACAGGAGAGAGGAGAGCAGCACAGGAGAGGAGAGCAGAGAGGAGAGCAGAGAGGAGAGCAGCACAGGAGAGAGGAGAGCAGCACAGGAGAGGAGAGCAGAGCAGCACAGGAGAGCAGCACAGGAGAGGAGAGCAGCACAGGAGAGGAGAGCAGCACAGGAGAGGAGAGCAGAGAGGGGAGGAGCACAGGAGAGCAGAGAGGGGAGGAGCACAGGAGAGAAAGGAGCAGCACAGGAGAGAGGAGAGCAGCACAGGAGAGGAGAGCAGAGAGGAGAGCAGCACAGGAGAGCAGCACAGGAGAGAGGAGAGCAGCACAGGAGAGGAGAGCAGAGAGGAGAGCAGCACAGGAGAGCAGCACAGGAGAGGAGAGCAGCACAGGAGAGGAGAGCAGAGAGGAGAGCAGCACAGGAGAGGAGAGCAGAGAGGAGAGCAGCACAGGAGAGAAAGGAGCAGCACAGGAGAGAGGAGAGCAGCACAGGAGAGGAGAGCAGAGGAGAGCAGCACAGGAGAGCAGCACAGGAGAGAGGAGAGCAGCACAGGAGAGGAGAGCAGAGAGGAGAGCAGAGAGGAGAGCAGCACAGGAGAGGAGAGCAGAGCAGCACAGGAGAGAGGAGAGCAGAGAGGGGAGGAGCACAGGAGAGAAAGGAGCAGCACAGGAGAGAGGAGAGCAGCACAGGAGAGGAGAGCAGAGAGGAGAGCAGAGAGGAGAGCAGCACAGGAGAGGAGAGCAGAGCAGCACAGGAGAGAGGAGAGCAGAGCAGCACAGGAGAGAGGAGAGGAGAGCAGCACAGGAGAGAAAGGAGCAGCACAGGAGAGAGGAGAACAGAGAGGAGAGCAGCACAGGAGAGAAAGGAGCAGCACAGGAGAGAGGAGATATTGAAAGAGGAGTGGGTTGAGAGAGGAGTGGGTTGAGAATGAGCACAGGAGAGAGAATGAGGTGCCATTTTTTTTTAGGAATTCTAAGTGGAATTTGTGCCAGTGACGCTCAAGTGCACGTGGAGCTGTTATAGGAGCAGTTGTAGGAGCCGTTGGCCAAGGATGAAGTGGTTTGGTTCTAGCATTTTTAGTTTTTGCAGGAGCAGCTCAGAATGTTGAGTTCAAATGATCAGAATGTTAATATAAGGGTGTAATGCTCTGGATCTTATTGTCTGTCGGTCGTGTTACCCTAATGTTACCCTAGCTTGATGTGCAGCTAAACTCCTTCCTTCATTAATTCACTGACACAGGTTTTTGAGCTTCAGTTTTATTAACAAAGGACAAGACAAGGTGTGAAGACACTGCGGGGGAAACAACAAAATACATATACAAACAAACCCAACCAACCCAACCATACAACCAAACCATACATACAACCAGTCAAACCAACTAAACACACAATATATAAAGGGGCAGGAACAGAAATAGCAGTGCCATGAGGTAGGTCGCTGCGCATATAAACTGTTGACCTACCAACAATGTTACCACGAGGCTGGATGGAGTAGGATTGCTATGGATGGTGATACTTACTGTGAACACTAAGAAGATGGAGCTACACTGATCATTTCCTGGTTACACAGGGTCACATGGGAAGGGTCACATGGGAAGGGTATGGTGGCCTAAGAAGAACATTTCTATAACAATGAAACGGCACGGAGATTGTTGCAAATGGATCAGGCGTTCCAGAGAGCACAAGAAAGATTAACTGAAAGATTAACTGGGATAAGAGTCTGTACTCTCAGAATTTACACTGAAGGGAAGGAGCCCCGGGCTCATGATATAACTGGGATGGGGGAAGGGCCTGGGTTTGGGGGAAGGTCCCAGCTGCCAGCGATAGAAAGGAGAGAGAGCTGGGATTTGCAAGTTCTTATGAGACAGATGGTTTATATGAAGTACAACTCAAGCTTCAATTCGGGAGGAGCCTCCACTACTCAGGTGCCGCCAGGTGTTCTCATGAGAGGAGCAGGGAGAGAGTTGTGGGCAGGTGAGGGAACCACACGTAGTACAGAAAGGACAGGGATCAAGGGACAGGCTGGGTCAATCCCAAACTCACTTACACTCATCATCATCATCATCATCATCTGGGGCCTCATTGTCATTGGTATTGAAGGGTCTCCTAAAGAGCGTACAAGGAGAACAACAGAGGATTAGCAATGGGCGAATTTTTTCGCCTCGTTTCGCCGAAAAAAATTACGCCCATAGACTTGTATGAGACGTGCGTCAAAAAAAAAAAAAAAGACGTGCGACAAATTTTTTTTGATGCCCATAGACTTTAATGGGCGTCTGCGACATTTCGTCTGCGGCAAATTTTTGGCAAAACGAAACGGGTCAAATTCGCCCATCCCTGCAGAGGATCAAGTACAGAACCCTGAGGCACCCCCACATTAAGTACAGAACCCTGAGGCACCCCCACATTAAGTACAGAACCCTGAGGCACCCCCACATTAAGTACAGAACCCTGAGGCACCCCCACATTAAGTAAAGAACCCTGAGGCACCCCCACATTAAGTACAGAACCCTGAGGCACCCCCACATTAAGTACAGAACCCTGAGGCACCCCCACATTAAGTACAGAACCCTGACGTACCCCCACATTAAGTACAGAACCCTGAGGCACCCCCACATTAAGTACAGAACCCTGAGGCACCCCCACATTAAGTACAGAACCCTGAGGCACCCCCACATTAAGTACAGAACCCTGACGTACCCCCACATTAAGATGGACAGGGACAGGGATTTATTTACAAAAGTAACAGAGAAGGAGGAGAAACAGGCTGCAGTTTGATCACAAATACCAATTGAATGCAATTTTCTCCAAACTCACTGCATTAGAACAGAATGGCTAACAGTGTGGCTACAGTGTGGCTAACAGTAAGTCCAGGAGAATGAGAAATATAATTTGGCCTCATCAGTCTGGAGATGATTTGCAACTCTACATACTGCATAGGATGGTGCAGAGAAAGTTACTATAAAGTTACTAATACGTAATATGGGAGAAGACGAGACGATGGAGAAGACGAGGCTACACTGGATCCAGTGTCTTTTTCAAAATAGGCCTGACAAGAGTTTGAATAACGAGAGTAAATAACGAGGGTAAATAACGAGGGTAAATAGAGGTTATGGTATAGGATCAAGTGAGAAAATTGTTGATGGGAGGATTGAGACTTCAGGCTCAGACATGTGATCAAAAGAGTTGAAAATGGAAATAGGAGATTGAGGGAAATAGGAGATTGGGGGGGGGAGATTGAGCCAATGGGGGGGGGGAGAAATTGCGCCAATTTTGTGGATTGAAAGCAAAACAAGTCCTGGGTTCAGGTTTTAATTTGCAGAGAGATGAAGTCGCAAGTTCAATATTATAAATAATAAATCCAACCCGTTTTATTTATTTTGAAAATATTTTATTTGATTTTCATGATAAACAAATAATAACAGTATGACAGCAAATGTTATGCAGATGAAAGACAAGTTATAATCGATACAATGACATAAAATTATTAAAAACTAAATAGCATTTAATGAGACTGAGAACAACTAACTAAAATGAACTAAGCCAGTGGATTTAAACATATTGAAAGAAATAAATGTCCATTCATTGACTGGAATGTCTGAAAGTACATCTTATAAATGGAGAAACCGTCCTATTTGATCACCTCTATTAGAATAAGAAGCTTCAAAATAGGGAGACCAAATCAGTGTAAAAGAGTCAATGGAATTATTTGCTTTGGTTTTGGTTAATAAGGCTTCTTGCCAACTAAGCTGGTTCATAAAAGAAATAACGTCTGTTAATGAAGGGGGTTCTTTTGGTCCAACCCTTGTTTACGAGTGTATTGTAGTGATGTTCTTTAGTCTGGGATACGGCCGACCATGAGAATTTATAGAGGAGAATTTATAGTGGAGAATTTATAGTGGAGAATTTATAGAGGAGAATTTATAGTGGAGAATTTATAGTGGAGGAAGTCACTTTGTACAGGATTTCCTGCAGACACATTCTGACTGACACTCACTGACAGACCAAAGAAATCTCGTCTGACTGTTTATTCCAGGGACGGGGATTGTGACTGTAGAGGGACACGGTATTGATAGCGGCAGAGGAGACGCAAGAACTGAGAGTCAGACAGTTATATCAACAGCCCCGCGGTTACCAACCAGGAGTTTTGGTTCAGGGTTAGCGGGGGGGGGGGAGTCTGCAAGATTGATCCCTTTTCTACTCTAAGGAATCAATGTAGAAAGTTTTAGGGTAAAGACCAGCTCTAGCAACTGACCATCCTTATTGGTCCAGGTATAGTAGGGAGAGATGGTGCCTATAGTAACAGTGGATAATAGTCTCTGGGAAGGGAGTGTGACTGTGGGATAGCAGGTATAGTAGGGAGAGATGGTGTCTATAGTAACAGTGGGATAATAGTCTCTGGGAAGGGAGTGTGACTGTGGGATAGCAGGTATAGTAGGGAGAGATGGTGTCTATAGTAACAGTGGGATAATAGTCTCTGGGAAGGGAGTGTGACTGTGGGATAGCAGGTATAGTAGGGAGAGATGGTGTCTATAGTAACAGTGGATAATAGTCTCTGGGAAGGGAGTGTGACTGTGGGATAGCAGGTATAGTAGGGAGAGATGGTGTCTATAGTAACAGTGGATAAATAGTCTCTGGGAAGGGAGTGTGACTGTGGATAGCAGGTATAGTAGGGAGAGATGGTGTCTATAGTAACAGTGGATAATAGTCTCTGGGAAAGGAGTGTGACTGTGGGATAGCAGGTATAGTAGGGAGAGATGGTGTCTATAGTAACAGTGGATAATAGTCTCTGGGAAGGGAGTGTGACTGTGGGGATAGCAGGTATAGTAGGGAGAGATGGTGTCTATAGTAACAGTGGATAATAGTCTCTGGGAAAGGAGTGTGACTGTGGGATAGCAGGTATAGTAGGGAGAGATGGTGTCTATAGTAACAGTGGATAATAGTCTCTGGGAAGGGAGTGTGACTGTGGGATAGCAGGTTATAGTAGGGAGAGATGGTGCCTATAGTAACAGTGGATAATAGTCTCTGGGAAGGGAGTGTGACTGTGGGATAGCAGGTATAGTAGGGAGAGATGGTGTCTATAGTAACAGTGGATAATAGTCTCTGGGAAGGGAGTGTGACTGTGGGATAGCAGGTATAGTAGGGAGAGATGGTGCCTATAGAAACAGTGGATAATAGTCTCTGGGAAGGGAGTGTGACTGTGGGATAGCAGGTATAGTAGGGAGAGATGGTGCCTATAATAACAGTGGATAATAGTCTCTGGGAAGGGAGTGTGACTGTGGGATAGCAGGTATAGTAGGGAGAGATGTGTCTATAGTAACAGTGGATAATAGTCTCTGGGAAGGGAGTGTGACTGTGGGATATCAGGTATAGTAGGGAGAGATGTGTCTATAGTAACAGTGGATAATAGTCTCTGGGAAGGGAGTGTGACTGTGGGATAGCAGGTATAGTAGGGAGAGATGGTGTCTATAGTAACAGTGGATAATAGTCTCTGGGAAGGGAGTGTAACTGTGGGATAGCAGGTATAGTAGGGAGAGATGTGTCTATAGTAACAGTGGATAATAGTCTCTGGGAAGGGAGTGTGACTGTGGGATAGCAGGTATAGTAGGGAGAGATGGTGTCTATAGTAACAGTGGATAATAGTCTCTGGGAAGGGAGTGTGACTGTGGGATAGCAGGTATAGTAGGGAGAGATGTGTCTATAGTAACAGTGGGATAATAGTCTCTGGGAAGGGAGTGTGACTGTGGGATAGCAGGTATAGTAGGGAGAGATGGTGTCTATAGTAACAGTGGGATAATAGTCTCTGGGAAGGGACTGTGACTGTGGATAGCAGGTATAGTAGGGAGAGATGGTGCCTATAGTAACAGTGGATAATAGTCTCTGGGAAGGGAGTGTGACTGTAGGATAGCAGGTATAGTAGGGAGAGATGGTGCCTATAGTAACAGTGGATAATAGTCTCTGGGAAGGGAGTGTGACTGTGGGATAGCAGGTATAGTAGGGAGAGATGGTGCCTATAGTAACAGTGGGATAAGGGAAGGGAGTGTGACTGTGGGATAGCAGGTATAGTAGGGAGAGATGGTGCCTATAGTAACAGTGGGATAAGGGAAGGGAGTGTGACTGATTAGAAACTCAAGATAACTTCTCCCATGTGTTTCCTAATGGCTTCACTAAGCAGAGGAACATCAGGCGAGGCCTCTTTCTTTCTTCCGACAACTTCCTCGACTGTAGAGCAAGGCCAGAAACTGACCAGCAGGTGGAGCTGTTGTACTCACAGCTATTCATATTAATAATGAGCACAAAGAAAATTGGAGGCAACCCCCTACCGATATCTGCTGGGCCCCTCTGGCAGCCTGAGGGTCTGCCCCCTGTATAGTTCTGCTTCTGGCACAGACGCCCCCGCACGTTTATTAGCAATGCCACCAGTGCAGTGATTAGTGCCCCCATGTATCACCCCCGTGCTCCACCAGGCCCGGACTGGCTATCTGTGGGTTGTGGCAAATGCCAGAGGGGCTGCTGTACATTGCCATAGACAGTCATTATTTAGAGGGCTGGTTGGGCCTCTAAGTACTTGAAATGTCAGGGCCTATTTTGAGTCACAGTCCAGACCTGTGCCCCGCTGGGCCAATGAGGACTAACAGGACCAGTCTACACCGGCTTCCCTCCCAGTCTGACCCTGGAAATAAGTCCCCTTGGTGCGGGGCCGCCGGTAACACACAATCCATTCATTCAAAATCCCGTGTGACCCACAATTTCATATAGAGACCAAGTCCCCCAACTTCCTCCACTGCACCATAGAGTTCCTCCCGCTGTTCCCCCCGACTTTCTGTGGTCATTTAACTCTTTGGTGACTTCTAATATCCTTATACTTTACAATAGGGGGTCGATCCCACGGAGTCTGAATCTGTAGTTCAGCAAGAGCTGGGGGGCTGTAGGTTGGACACCAACTTTGGTCGGGGGCCTCTGAACTTTCCTGAATTGCGCAGGGCCCCCCTAAATTCTCTCTCTCTCTAGTTAGTAGGTGGCCCCCCTCCCGGTGGAATCATGTGACTGTCCCCCCTGACTCATCCCTTTTTTTTTTAAAGTTTCACCTAAAGCTCAAACTTTGCCTTTGAAAAATGACCAGTTTGTCTGCTGCTGGGGGAATGTTATTAAAATGCTAATTTAAAGGCGAGTTAAATGTGTAGCAGCGGCGCGGTGTAATTGGCGCATAATGAGCTGGGGAGATGCGAGTGCCCCCGACACCCCGAACATAAACTGCCAGTAAACACATCATTAGTATCACATCCATTTATTGTGCCGACCTTCCCATGACCCCGGCGCGGGGAGAGCGAGAAGCAGGTGGATCTGACTGGGACTCCCCTCGAGGGGATGCAGGAAATGAAGCTGTTGCCGTGGTTACCCGCGTGCGGATGAGGTAACAGGCAGTAGCCTTCTAACTGTCACCTTCTCTGTGTTTACACAAATAAAAAGATCCCTGGTGTTAAAGCCTGCCCCGAGCCAGGGCAATAGAGCCCCCCAAAGGTCTAGGGGTCTGGTTTGACTCCGTACAAAGTCACCTTGCCGCCGGGGAGAGAAGCAGCCGATGCAGTTATGTCTCCCCCATAGCAACAGATCTCACAGCAAAGCTAATTAACAAAAAATACAAATTACGACACCCTTCACTTCCGCCCATCTGCTAACGAGAAGCTCAATCAGGAGCCGGGCGGCTCACCAGCAGTTCTGCGCGGGGCCAACAAGAACAGACTGGGATATTTCTCTAATAAATAGGAATTATCCGCAACGTCGTGTCCCCCCCTCCCCGTGTACTTTCCATGAACCCGGGATACGCCGGCCCTTCCATCGCCACAAGCCTGACGTGATTTAGGAGAATATTAAAGGCAAAAGTGGAGATTGGAGGCGCCGCTCGCTCGGGGAGCTGGAGAAGCCGAACACAGATGGGCCGAGATGATTAAACATTTCCTTGTTCCCAAATTGAGTGCCCGAAGGACCATTGCGCTATTAATGGACGGCCGGAGTCAGGACGAGGCTCCCCTGTTACTGGTACCGCATGTACCCCCTGTTGTAAAATAATTACAAGTTAGCGAGGAGTTCCGTGGCCTTGAAAGTGGTTCAATGGATCCTATTTGCAGGCTCTATAGTGTTGGGGAGATTCAGTGACCGGAAATCACTTGAGGTGAAAAAAGTCTAAAACCCTTTGGGGTTCAAAGACTTGTACAAAGGGAGTTACTGGTGGGACCGTATAGAGAGATATGGCTCCACAGTACAGAAAAACAAAAAACTGCTCTTACAGCCAAACAGGTGGTTCTGCCCTGAAGGCCAGTACTAGTGACCAAGACTAGCTTGAGCACAGAATCCATCCAAGTCACAGGGTTCTCTCAATACTCACCATTGCTTATCCTTCCAGTTATAAACATGGAGAGTGCCAAGCAGGCCCCTTGCTCTCTGGATAGACTGTGTAGATAGAACTGGGGTGCCCAAAAGGTAGATCGGGATCTACCAGTAGACCTTTAAGCTGGCCACAGACGCAAAGATCCGATTGTACGAATCATCGTACAATCAGACTTTCCCCATCTCCCGACCTGCCACTAACCATTCCGATCAAATAAAGTAGTAAAAGAACAGATCAGCCGATGTTCTGCCCCTGACAGTAATCGTACGAAAGTTATGTCCGACCAAAGCTAGTGACAGTCTCCCGCTGAAAATCGTATGATCGGCAATACACGCCGAGATATTATCGGCAGCCGACAGAAATTTTCTAACCTGTCCCATCGACCAAACTACCGATCTCCGCCGGACGAAAAATGCCGGGACTCTCCGCACACGGTCCGAAAATCGTACAAATCCTCTAATCGTAAGATCTGATCTTTGCGTCTATGGCCAACTTTTAGCTGGGGACCTTGGTCTTGAGATCTACCGATCCCCAGGTAATGTCAACAAACAGATCTCAAGACAATGTCAACAATCAGCTTGACTAAAGCTCCCCATAGACGCGATGATTCTTCTTGCCGAACGACCGATTTTAGGGAAGTCCGACCAATCCTTCGAAATTATGGTGCGGTTAGTGAGATTCGAATGATCGTACATCTTATGATTTTTCGGCCGACATCTGTCAGGAAATTGATCGGCCAGGTCAAATAATCTCTGTCCGTCCCAGTGTAATGTATCTATGTTTGCAGGGCCAAGCAGCTCCCCTTTGTTTTCCTGGCAAATTGGTCATTTTAGTTGATGGTAAATTCGTACGATCGTTCCGAGAAAATCGTGGTCTCACGATGAGGATCGGATCTTTTAAAAATCTAACATCTATGGCCAGCTTTTATCACCCAGCTATTCATGCTTTTCCTTCAGATATTTATTACTTTAAGAAACCTTAAGTAATATTTTCCATGGAACAGAATGAACAGAATGCTAGCAGTGATATTATGGAGATTATAATGGGACATGATCACTAAAAGTAGAGCTCACATTATGGGCCCTCCTGGTGTAGAACTAAGTGACAGAGAGTGTAGATGTATCCTGCTTCCCTAAAGCTTTGGCTAAATTACTTTTGCCACTAAAATAACCCAGTGGTGGTGAAAAAACCTTTTCAGTGATGAAAATGTCACGATTTTATCATCAGGCCTTTAACCCCGTGCCTGTTCAGTCCATACACTCTGTCCTGTTTCTAAATGACAAATCTGATTTTGAACTATTGAAAAGGTAAAATTGAAGAGATTTCCTTGAATTTTCAGGGTTAATGAGAAACGTGGGTTCCCCGGCAGCAGCGAGGGACACGTAACTCCCGCAATGTGACACGGCGGATTAAAGGGAAACCCTGCGAGAGACAAATGTCTGTCAGTGAGCGGCACCCGCTTTATATTGTGATCCTTTCATTTCCCAACAATCATGTCTGACAGAGAGCCACTAATACCGGCAATAAGCAATCAGAAACCAATAACTGTGATTGATTAGGCACCTGGATATACATCAAGCGCTCATTGATCGTGCTCCGCTGACAGATTTACAGCTGCCTCGGAAATTCTCCTGCGTGTGGATCAGGCGCCTCCGCTACCTGAAAATAGGACTCGCGGGTTGTCTTGCTATAAGCAGGAATGGAGCAGGGCTTTCATTTCTGAGGTAGGGCCTCATCATCTATATGTCAGGGCTCAGGACAGTCTCCCAGGTTGGAGACCCCCAGCACTAAGGCCTCAACAGTTGAGCCCCCAGAGAGGGAGGATGTAGGATTGAGGGGCAGATAGGAGAGAGAGCTGACAGATAGGAGAGAGAGCTGACAGATAGGAGAGAGAGCTGAATGCTTGGAGAGGCACGGCTGCCCCCGGATCCTGAGCGCAGCACATTTGAGACTGCCAGTGCCAAACACTCTTCCCTTTAATAGTTTGTTAATTATGCTCATTTTGCTCATTTTTATTAAACATCTGTATAATCCAGAGCGGTGCAATTTGGCACAGGGAACGGAGTTTGTATGTTATTGCCGGGAGTTTAATGTTCTTTTAATTCTTTTTGGCAGGCGGCAGTGAGATGCTTGTGTGGCAGCGGGTTTAATGAGTCTGTATCTCTTGCACTTGATTGCGTGGGATTCTGGGGCCCATGGTGGGTCCGGCGGGGGGGCTGCTTTTATGACACTTTACTGTACGGCCCGCAGCAGATGTAGAGCGGAGTAACCAACCGGAAGTGGGGGGTGCAGGATGTCTCACATGTATTTCTTATTGCAACTCACCTCTCGCCACCTTCATTTGTTTTCGTTTTACTAGTCAGACCCTCTTCCAGTCAGTTTCTCAACCTAGTTGCTAGGGTCAGTGGGTGCCTAGCAACCTGCAGTTAAAATTCCAAACTGGAGAGCTGCAGGACAAAATGCTCAAAACTAACTGTAACGTTAATAACCAGCCGGGACTGCGGGTTGAGCTGTGAAAATCGGCACTGTCCCGCGAAAAACGGCACCGTTGGGAGGTATGCTAAAGAAATCGGAGAGAATCCTCCTTCAGAGATTCAGCAATGAGCAGCAACAAGACAGAATGGTTTAATGTAGGAATCAGCAGTAATACTGGGGTGCAATTGGTTCATCCAGTTGGAGATTGCTAGGAGGCAGTTAGAGATTTGAACCTCCGTTTCAGCTGTTTATGAAGAGGTGTGGTGATATATTTATCCACCCCTAAAAATAAATATTTGCATACAGATGATAATTAAAGCCAAATGATCTCCCAAAGATAGAGTGAGTGTGTACTTGAGTGTACAGGGAGAACAACGGAGCAAGTACAGAGCCTTGCGGCACCTACATTAAGTGGAACTGGAGATGAGAATAAACAGTACACGGGACGATAAAAGCTGCCGACAGAGCGAGAAGGCACCTTATTGGCCCATGTGTGGGGCCTACCGACAGGCCTCCCCGATCGATATCTGTCCCAAAGTCAAAAGGGCAGGGTAAAAAATCCTGTCCTGTTGCATCTGTGCGTTGATGCGGTCCCGCAATCCGACCACCCGTACGGCCTCCATTCTGATCCAATTGTTGGGCCCTAGACCGATATCACCCACCTCAATGGGCAGAACGGGGAGAGATCCACTTGTTTGGTGACATCGCCAAAAGAAACGGATCTCCCTGTGTATGGCCACCTTAAGAAGAGAGCCAAGATGCAGTCTGGTTACAGATGCGAAGCGAATACAGAATCGACATCAGGAGAGAGTGGTGAACCGTATCAAATGCGGATGATGGGTCAGGGAGAAGTGACCTTTAGCTTTGGCACCTGAAGATCATGTGTAACTCTGCCCAACGCAGTCTCAGTAGAGAGACCAGGCTGGAAACCCGATTGCAGAGGGTCCAACAGATCATGAGTAGAAAGTTAGTCATACAAAACATTCTAGGAGTTTAGATTCAAGTGGTAGAAGTGAGACGGGACAGTAATTCAAGTCAAGTGGATTTTTTTGTCATTTCAGCCATATACAGTAAATACAGTACATAGTAGAAACTAAATGACGTTCCTCCAGAACCCCCCGGTGCTATACAACAACTCTAGTACACGGTCACGCTGGGCAAAGTGGACATTTCAGTTCCTTATGAATATATTCAGTTCAGTCCTTGGGAGTTGAGATACCTGATGGCTTGTGGAAATAGACTTTGCATTCTGGAAGTCAGCGCTCGAATACTGCGGTAAAGAGATGATGTGCAGGGTGGGTGATATCCCTGACAATGCTGGTCGCCTTCTGGAGACAGCGGGTGTGGTAAATATCCATAATGGTAGGAAGCGAGACCCCAATGATCTTTTCCGCTGTCCTCACCACCCGCTGCAGAATCTTGAGACCTGATACAGAACAGTTTCCATACCAGGTAGTGATGCAGCTGCATAAAATGCTTTCAATAGACCCTCTGTAATTCAACAAACAGGATGGGTCAAGCGTGGCCTTTTTAAAAATAGGCTTTACACAAGCCTGCTTGAAAGGAAATGGGAAGGTTCCAGAAGTGAGAGAAGAACTGAAGACGTGAGTAAGTGGTGGTGTAAGCTCAGCAGCACAATGTTTGAGCAGAGGAGAAGACATGGGATCAAGAGGGTTGTGAGTGGGGAGGACAAGCGAAGCTTGGAGACTTCACACATTGTTACCGGAGGGAAGGAATTAAGACATGCAGAAGGGGCTTAGGAAAGAGGAGCCGGTTTGCATAAGTAGAGCTAGAGAGACAGGGATCTGATTACTTTGTCTGTAAAGAAAGTCAGCAGAGTCCATCCGCAAAGTCCTGAGGAGAGTGCTTCAGGTTGACCGATACTGTTGATTGAATAAAGATAAGGGGGACTGTAGTACTCTTGCTTGGTCTTCCACAAGGCAGAATTGAGGCATGACAGTAGAAATTTATAGTAAAAAGTCTTCTTGCATATAGGATTTTTTTCCACATACGTTCATCAGATCTTGTACAGGAGTGTCAGGAGAGCCATACACAGGGATCACCAAACAAGCGGATCTCTCCCCGATATGCCCACATAGAGGTTGGTGATATTGGGCTGATCCAATCCTAGGTGGGTCCTAGGGCATCAACAAACAGGTGTGGCCACGATCCAATGGGATTTTTTACCCTGCCCGGCATTTGGCCGACTTTCGGACAGATATCTATCAGGGATGGCCCCACACATAGGCCGATAAGCTGCTGACTCGGTCTGGTGGCAGCTTTTATCAGCTGTGTTTGGGGGCCTTAAGAATCTGGTTTGTGAATTCAGCCAGGGGCGTGGGTTCTGAGCATGTGTACATTAGCCTGTAAAGGGGGCAAATGAGCCAATAGTTGATGATAGTATGTGATTATACTCACTGACCAGGATCAGACGTCTCCTTAAAGGAAGTGAGCTTGGACCTGAAAGCGAAGGCCGGTAAGGTCAATGTCACGTGTATCCCGAATTAAGACAGTGGGGGAAGAAGCAGGTGGGCACATAGTGTGAGAAATAGATAATGTAACCAAACGGTGATCGGAAAGGGGTCACTTATCTCTCTCTGGTTTTAACAAAGACTAGATCCAGAGTGGCCATCCTTATGAGAGTTTGTCCATTGCCGGAGCTCAAAGGAGGAGGTTAGGTGGAGAACCAGACGGCCAGGGTTGTGAAGCAACATCAATGTGGAAGTTAAAATCCCAAGGGTGATTGACACCTGTCTCTCTTTCTTCCTCTGCACTGACAGCCCTGCAAAGTGAGAAAAGAAGGGAGTGGAGGAGGAGGCTGAAGGGGGTCTGTAAATGAGAGAGGGTGGGAAATCGGAAGTGCATGCAGCTCAGAAGAGTTGAATAAGAAGGCTGGAGGAATAGGAATATGTCTGAACTGACAGTGAGCGGAGAATTCCAACTCCCCCACCACATCCAATGGTTGGGGGGGGTGAGAGAGAAGCCACCATGAGAATCTGTAAAAATCTTCTTGCACTAACAAAAAACTTGGCTAAGTGAGAGAAAGTAGAGAAGATTTGCACAAGTTGCCAGGAAAACAAGAATGAATATAAGTTGGTATGGAGCAGGGTCCAGACTTTGGAGAGACACCCCCTGCAGCCAACAAAAATAGGTAAAATAGGGAGAAGATGTGGGAAGAGGATTTGACATGACTGCACATCCGTGTCTTTTTAGTAACTGACAAGGGCGTTGCAAGTAGTTGTAAAGTGTAAGAGCTGGAGTATGTGGATGGGAGCAGGGAAGAAGATAAATAGAATATTGACAGATAAGGAACTACCTTAGGGAGGACTGTGCATGTCCACAATGGAGTATGTCTGCAGCGAGTGGGTAACTCACAATCAATGATCCCTTATCTGGAAAATCCCAGGTTGCAAGCATTCTGTATAAAAGGTTACATTGCGCTTGCAACCTGGGATTTTCCAAATAAGGGATCTCTCCCTAATTTGGATCTTCATACCTTAAGTCTACTAGAAAATCATATAAACATGAAATAAACCCAATAGGCTGGTTTTGCTTCCAATAAGGATTAATTATATCTTAGTTGGGATCAAGTACAAGCGACTGTTTTTCTTTTTCTGTGTAATAATCCAAATTTTTGAAAATGATTTATTATTTGATTAGAATGGAGTCTTTGGGGGCTTTCTGGATAACAGGTTTCCACATAAAGGATCCCACTTAAAAGTGCAAAAAGCATTTTTATAGCCAGTGGGGAAAAAACTAATTTCTATTGTTAAAAAAGAAGTGATCAGAAAAGGACTGGATCCTGGCTGTGCTGGGGCTGCTGAAGATTCGGGTCGATACAGGGAGTTCAGTAAATAAGTTCAGTATTTCCCGTCGCTTGTATTGTCAGTACTAAATGTGTGTTATTGTGTTGCAGGAATACAATGCTTACGGCTGGTGGGTCGCGGAGCTGGCAACATTGTTGGGATTGTGCCAAAGGACTATCTGACTCTCACCTTTCAACTGGAACCAATGAACTGGAACCAATGAACTGGAACCAATGCAAAACAAAGAAGAAAATGGAAAGTCTCAGCGCAGGAATGATTTACAATTTTACTCTCGGCGCAACAACTATTTACTGTATTACTCTCGGCGCAAGAACTATTTACCGTCGGCGCAGGAACTAATTTACTGTTTTACTCTCGGCGCAGGAACTAATTTACTGTTTTACTCTCGGCGCAGGAACTATTTACGGTTTTACTCTCAGCGTAGGAACGATTTATGGTATTACTCTCGGCGCAGGAACTATTTGCGGTTTTACTCTCAGCGTAGGAACGATTTATGGTTTTACTCTCGGCGAAGGAACTATTTACAGTTTTACTCTCGGCGCAATAAATATTTACTGTTTTACGCTCGGCACAAGAACTATTTACTATCGGCGCAGGAACGATTTACTTTGTTACTCTCGGCGCAGGAACAATTTACGGTTTTACTCTCAGCGTAGGAACGATTTATGGTTTTACTCTCGGGGCAGGAACTATTTACAGTTTTACTCTCGGCTTACTCTCGGCGCAGGAACTATTTTATGGTTTTACTCTCGGCGCAAGAACTATTTACGGTTTTACTCTCGGTGCAGGAATTTACGGTCTTACTCTCGGCGCAGGAACTATTTACTGTTGTACTCTCGATGCAGGAACTATTTACGGTTTTACTCTCGGCGCAAGAACTATTTACTGTCGGCGCAGGAACGATTTAATGTATTACTCTCGGCGCAAGAACTATTTACTCTCGGCGCAAGAACTATTTACTGTCGGCGCAGGAATGATTTACTGTTTTACTCTCAGTGCAGGAATTTACTGTCTTACTCTCGGCGCAGGAACTATTTACTGTTTTACTCTCAGCGCAGGAATTTACTGTCTTACTCTCGGCGCAGGAACAATTTACTGTTTTACTCTCGGCACAAGAACTATTTACTGTTTTACTCTCGGCGCAGGAATTATTTACTGTTTTACTCTCGGCACAAGAACTATTTACGGTTTTACTCTCGGCGCAGGAATTTACGGTCTTACTCTCGGCGCAGGAACTATTTACAGTTTTACTCTCGGCACAAGAACTATTTACTGTCTTACTCTCGCGCAGGAACTATTTACAGTTTTACTCTCGGCGCAAGAACTATTTACTGTTTTACTCTCGGCGCAGGAACTATTTACTGTTTTACTCTCGGCACAAGAACTATTTACGGTTTTACTCTCGGCGCAGGAATTTACGGTCTTACTCTCGGCGCAGGAACTATTTACAGTTTTACTCTCGGCACAAGAACTATTTACGGTTTTACTCTCGGCGCAGGAATTTACGGTCTTACTCTCGGCGCAGGAACTATTTACTGTTTTACTCTCGGCACAAGAACTATTTACGGTTTTACTCTCGGCGCAGGAATTTACGGTCTTACTCTCGGCGCAGAAACTATTTACTGTTTTACTCTCGATGCAGGAACTATTTACGGTTTTACTCTCGGCGCAAGAACTATTTACTGTCGGCGCAGGAACGATTTAATGTATTACTCTCGGCGCAAGAACTATTTACTCTCGGCGCAAGAACTATTTACTGTCGGCGCAGGAATGATTTACTGTTTTACTCTCAGTGCAGGAATTTACTGTCTTACTCTCGGCGCAGGAACTATTTACTGTTTTACTCTCGGCGCAGGAACTATTTACTGTTTTACTCTCAGCGCAGGAATTTACTGTCTTACTCTCGGCGCAGGAACAATTTACTGTTTTACTCTCGGCACAAGAACTATTTACTGTTTTACTCTCGGCGCAGGAATTTACGGTCTTACTCAAGGCGCAGAAACTATTTACTGTTTTACTCTCGATGCAGGAACGATTTACTGTATTACTCTCGGCGCAAGAACTATTTACTGTTGGCGCAGGAACTATTGTTGTTTATCTCTTTTTATTGATGATTAACAACAGATTACATTATAGTAAGTTATTTTTCAGTACCAATACAATAGAAAAATTAAGCTATGTAGTTAAGTAAACATGGTGATGTCATAATATGTGAGATGTTATACAAACCATTGTCTAAATAAAAACAATCTTAATTACAACACAGTAAATGCAAATAAAATCAAGGTATAACAAACCTGAAATAAGATTAAAGTTTAAAGTTTGAATAGAATTAGAACTTAAAATTAAAATTAATGTTTAAAGACTAAAATTAAAATATCTCTGCTCGAATTCTATTTAAATTAATAATGAATTCACAGTTACTCCATTCTCAGCATGAATGTGTTGGCTAATATGCTTATATTACAAAAGAAAGGAATTCTCCCCAGAATCAATACAATTTAAAATTAACCTTTTCTTATTGGCCTCTATTGTTCTAAGATAAACGGACCATATCGCAGGAACTATTTACTGTTGTACTCTCGATGCAGGAACGATTTACTGTATTACTCTCGGCACAGGAACTATTTACTGTTTTACTATGTTTGACTTTACCAGAGGGACATGTTTTCATTTGCACCCCTTGTTTCCTGCACATGTAGCGACTATTGTCTGGATTTATTCAGTTTCGTCTGATATGCCCATAGCCAGCATGGTAAGTGCCCTTTTTATAGTTTTTGAAATATTTGCTTTCTTCTTCGGACTCTTTCCAGCTTTCAAATGGGGGTCACTGAACCCACTTTCCAGTCTCTTATTTAAATAAATGCATGGTTGCTAGGGGAATTTGAACCTTAGCAACCAGATGGCTGAAATTGTAAACTGGAGAGCTACTGAATGAAGAGC
The DNA here is from genome assembly GCF_017654675.1 of Xenopus laevis. Classification (NCBI taxonomy): domain Eukaryota; kingdom Metazoa; phylum Chordata; class Amphibia; order Anura; family Pipidae; genus Xenopus; species Xenopus laevis. The sequence continues at coordinate 3,312,246 of NC_054387.1, read as the reverse complement.
AAAATGAGAACCAATTGCAAATGTGAGAAAGAACAACAACTAAGGTTTTGCCCCTACAACAATATTGTCTAGCTCATAACAAGGTAAACAATGGGCACATGGGGAGGGGGGGCTTGAGCTGGGAACGGTCTCCCAAGCACTGCTCCCCAGAGTATTGTATGTGTATGAACAGAGCTGTGTGTAACTAATATTCCTTCTGTATTAGAAATAGACAGTCGGCACAGGAGAAGCTTAAAGCTAAAATAGAAGAATGTATTGAGTCTGTAAAACAGAGACTAAGCTTAGTCCTCACAGGTTTAAGTAGAATCACATATTTTATGTTATTTCAGAGTCATAAGAAACTTTAACACAAATTACACTTCCTGTCACTAGAGGGCGCACTCATCCCACACACACACACACACAATACTTTCCTTTATATGGAAATGTCGTTACTTTCTTGAAGAACGTTTGCAAATACTGTTGGGGGGGGGCAGAGGTAAGTCAGTGCATTTGGGTCTTGTGTACACGGAGTTACTGTCAAGCACATGCCCCTGTATATGAGTTTATACGAGTATATACGAGAGTATGAGTGTATATGAGTGGAAACCATAGAGTTGTACATAAAGTAGTACAAGGCTGGTACCAGTGAGTCGAGTAGTACAAGGCTGGTACCAGTGAGTAGAGTAGTACAAGGCTGGTACCAGTGAGTAGAGTAGTACATGGCTGGTACCAGTGAGTAGAGTAGTACAAGGCTGGTACCAGTGAGTAGAGTAGTACAAGGCTGGTACCAGTGAGTAGAGTAGTACAAGGCTGGTACCAGTGAGTAGAGTAGTACAAGGCTGGTACCAGTGAGTAGTGTAGTACAAGGCTGGTACCAGTGAGTAGAGTAGTACAAGGCTGGTACCAGTGAGTAGAGTAGTACAAGGCTGGTACCAGTGAGTAGAGTAGTACAAGGCTGGTACCAGTGAGTAGAGTAGTACAGGACTGGTACCAGTGAGTAGAGTAGTACAAGGCTGGTACCAGTGAGTAGAGTAGTACAAGACTGGTACCAGTGAGTAGAGTAGTACAAGACTGGTACCAGTAAGTAGAGGGGCCATTGCTATAAAGAATAGAGAGTGGCTCATATACTCCTCACAGCACAAGCCCAGTTTACTGACCCATATATCTATATTCTCACAGAGTAAAGTGAAAGTTGTCTGGCAGTTGATTTGTAGCCACAGTTTAGTGGTCCCTGTCATGTGCCGGATCAGCTGCCACTACCTGCCCGAGTCTCCTCTTGGGTCCAGCCTTGATTGTAGTTAGAATAGTTGCGAATAAGCCTCAGTAGCCTTGTAATGCCTGTGACCCACACACGCGCCTCCATCTCGGGCAGCAGCGGACTTTGTAAAAACAGATGGAGTCGACTGTCTGACACCAGAACCAGGTTTGTACAATCCTGGAACAGAAACAAACATTAGCCATTTATCAGATTATACATAATAGCAGCAAAGGGGAGCAGCCTTTAAGTGTGATGTAGAGAGTGATGACAATTTGCAATTGGTTTTAATTTTTCTATTATTTCTGTTTTTTTTACTTTAGATTATTATTCAGTAGCTCTCCAGTTTGCAATTTCAGCCATCTGGTTGCTAGGGTCCAAATTCCCCTAGCAACCATGCACTGATTTGTATAAGAGACTGGAATATGAATAGGAGAAAAATGAATTAAGACGAATTGAAAAGTTCCTAAAAGTTCACTTAAAGAGGTCGTCACATTCAAAACACTTTTTTCAGTTCTTCTCAGAAAGTTCTCCAGAACAAATACTTTTCCCCAATGACTTTCTGTTTGTTTGTCTAATATGGACGTGTAATTTTTCATTTTTGCATTTGTGAAGCAGCTCTAGGTTGGGGTCAGCGACTTTCTAACTAAACTGATCCATTAGTTGATCCATTTCTCAGTAGGATCTATGTGGAATATAAGTGTAACTGTTGTATCAAGTCTAACAGCTGCCTTTAATGAAACTCAGGGATTCTGCTCAGCAGGGACAAACACGGCAACCTCGCTGGTAACGCTTCTCTCCACACAGTGAGACACAATTAGTAGCAGTGACATTACTCGTCTCCTTCTCTATAAAGTCTTCATTAAAGTTTTCCCGGCAACACTGGGACCGGCCTGAGGAAATAAGTAAAAGGAACAGAAAAGTGAAAAGTGTTTTGCACTTTTAAATAAAGTATAAATGAAACCCATGTGTATTCTTGGATCATCTTAACACCAGGGGCAGAGGGAGGTCTGTCAGTCCATCCTTCCGACTGTGAGTCTGTCTGTCCTTGAGTCTGTCTGTCCTTGAGTCTGTCTGTCCTTGAGTGAGTCTGTCCGGCCGTGAGTCAGAACTGTCTGTTCGTAAGTCTGTCTGTCTGGCAGTGAGTGTTTATGGCTGTGAGTCTGTCCGACAGTCTGTGAGTCTGGCCGTAAGTCTGACTGTCTGGCCGTGAGTCTGTCAGTCAGTCTTTCCGGCCATGAGTCTGTCCGTGAATCTGTCTGTCCATGAGTCTGTCCGTCAGTGAGTCAGAACTGTCTGTCTGGTCGTGAGTCTGTCAGTCAGTCTGTCCGTCTTGCCTTGAGTCTGTCCGTCTGGCCGTGAGTCTGTCCAGCCATCTGTGAGTTTGTCCGTCCGTCTGTGAGTCTGTCCGTCATGCTGTGAGTTTGTCCATCCAGCCATGAGTCTGTATGGCCGTCCGTCATGCTGTGAGTTTGTCCGACAGTCTGTGAGTCTGTCCGAGAGTCTGTCCGTCTGGCCGAGAGTCTGTCCGTCAGTGAGTAAGAACTGTCTGGTCATGAGTCTGTCAGTCTGTCCGTCTTGCCTTGAGTCTGTCCGTCCGTCTGTGAGTTTGTCCGTCCATCTGTGAGTCTGTCCATCCGGCTGTGAGTCTGTCCGGCCGTCGGTGAGTCTGTCCATCCGGCTGCAGTCTGTCCGTCATGCTGTGAGTTTGTCCGACAGTCTGTGAGTCTGTCCGTCTGGCCGAGAGTCTGTCCGTCAGTGAGTAAGAACTGTCGGTCTGTCTGGTCATGAGTCTGTCAGTCAGTCTGTCCGTCTTGCCTTGAGTCTGTCCGTCGGTGAGTTTGTCCGTCCATCTGTGAGTCTGTCCGTCCAGCCGTGAGTCTGTCCGGCCGTCGGTGAGTCTGTCCATCCGGCTGCAGTCTGTCCGTCATGCTGTGAGTTTGTCCATCCAGCCATGAGTCTGTATGGCCGTCCGTGAGTCTGTCCGTCCAGCCGTGAGTCTGTCCGGCCAGCCGTGAGTCTGTCCGACAGTCCGTGAGTCTGTCCGACAGTCCGTGAGTCTGTCCGACAGTCCGTGAGTCTGTCCGACAGTCCGTGAGTCTGTCCGACAGTCCGTGAGTCTGTCCGACAGTCCGTGAGTCTGTCAGACAGTCCGTGAGTCTGTCCGACAGTCCGTGAGTCTGTCCGACAGTCCGTGAGTCTGTCCGTCTGGCCGAGAGTCTGTCCAGCCGTCTACGAGTCTGTCCATCCAGCCATGAGTCTGTCCAGCCATCGGTGAGTCTGTCCATCCGGCTGTGAGTCTGTCCGTCATGCTGTGAGTCTGTCTGTCCAGCCGTGAGTCTGTCCGTCCGGCTGTGAGTCTGTCCGTCCGGCTGTGAGTCTGTCCGTCCGGCTGTGAGTCTGTCCGTCCGGCTGTGAGTCTGTCCGTCCGGCTGTGAGTCTGTCCGTTCCGGCTGTGAGTCTGTCCGTCCGGCCTGTGAGTCTGTCCGTCCGGCTGTGAGTCTGTCCGTCCGGCTGTGAGTCTGTCCGTCCGGCTGTGAGTCTGTCCGTCCGGCTGTGAGTCTGTCCGTCCGGCTGTGAGTCTGTCCGTCCGGCTGTGAGTCTGTCCGTCCGGCCGTGAGTTTGTCTGTCCAGCCATGAGTCTGTCCGTCTGGCTGTGAGTCTGTCCGTCTGGCTGTGAGTTTGTCTGTCCGGCCGTGAGTCTGTCCGTCTGGCTGCGAGTCTGTCCGTCTGGCTGCGAGTCTGTCCGTCATGCTGTGAGTCTGTCTGTCCAGCCGAGAGTCTGTCCGTCCGGCTGCGAGTCTGTCCGTCTGGCTGCGAGTCTGTCCGTCTGGCTGTGAGTCTGTCCGTCATGCTGTGAGTCTGTCTGTCCAGCCGAGAGTCTGTCCGTCCATGAGTCTGTCCCTCCCCTGGACATGAAAACCACTCTTACGTTTTGCAAGCTCAGTCTTTATTTTCTTCAAAGGACAGGAATAATGTATATTATAAATTCTAGGACCTTGGGGGTTTCATACCTTAAGTCTAGTAGAAAATCCTTAGTTGATCAATAAGGAATCTTCTTATTTATTTTCCTTATAAGTGTGGGAGAACGAGAGACGAGATGGCCTTTAAAAACAAACATTTGGGTAAATAACTTCCTTTTTTCTCTCTTCTACTAGATTCAACTAGATCCAAACTAAGATCTAATTAATCCTTATTGGAAGCCTGTTTGCTCTGGTTTTCTAGTAGTCTTAAGGTATGAAGATCCAAGGTCGAAGAAGATCCAAGCCCTGAGCATTCTGGATAACAGATCCCATACCTGTATTTCACTGGCATGATGTACAGAACAGATATGATTTAGCGACACATTGGTCTCACACTAGGCCGGATTCCTCTGCAGTCGTAGCCACTTCCATAGCCAATGAAACTCCCGGTAACGTCTCCTCAAACACAACGTCTTCACTGTGAAAGTCTGAAACACAACATATGAAACATATACGGTGTGTATATATATATATATATATATATATATATATCAAGGTCCTTATATATCTCCTGTATGTGAGCATAGTACAATAGGGACAACTAGGCACAAGTATAATAAGACAAATAATAATGAGATATCTCTAATAAGGGAGCACAAGAGAACCAGCAGGGAACTTGGTGTAAGTTTATCTGTCAGTTCCGACTGCCCAGATTCAAAGCAAAGTTTTGAAACCTGAAACTGCAGCAGATAATGTGATCAATCCCATTGGATTCTCCAGTATAATATGTGGCTGATCACGGACAATTGATTGAAGCTTGGGCAGCAGAGCACTCGCTTGTGGGGAGAAATCACAGAAAAAGACGCAGACAAATAACCCCCCCTGTATTCTGCCTCTCACTCCCATCATGCATCTTGTCCCTTCTCTCCCACAATGGTCCAAAATCTGCTGTGCCCCCCCCCAAATCACACAGAGGCGGCGATTCTCCCCCAATAACATCTCAACTCTTTGTCCTGATGATGATGGGGTGACAGTGCACAGTTTATGGTCACAGCAACCAATCAGGAAGCAGTATTTGCTTTTGCACAGGTGACACCTCGTTGCTATGGTTACCAGCCCCGGCGCAAGCCACATTAGAAAAGTCCCAAAGTTTGCCCAGGTGCAGTAACTCATAGCAACCAATCAGCAGGAAGGAGTATTTACGGGTCACCTGTTTGCTTCTAAATATCTCATTGGTTGCCATGGGTTACTGCTCCTGCACAAACTTAGCACCTTTCATTCCATATGGGAGAGGGTAGTTTAAAGGAGAACCCTTTTCTATTCTCCCTTGTTGCCCCCTGCACAGTATATAGAGTAGTAACGAGCACCTCACACATTACAGTAGCCCGTATCTCGCTGCCACCAGCACAGTATATAGAGTAGTAACGAGCACCACACACACATTACAGTAGCCCGTGTCTCATTGCCCCCCAGCACAGTATATAGAGTAGTAACGAGCACCTCACACATTACAGTAGCCCGTATCTCCCTGCCACCAGCACAGTATATAGAGTAGTAACGAGCACCTCACACATTACAGTAGCCCGTGTCTCATTGCCCCCCAGCACAGTATATAGAGTAGTAACGAGCACCTCACACATTACAGTAGCCCGTGTCTCATTGCCCCCCAGCACAGTATATAGAGTAGTAACGAGCACCTCACACATTACAGTAGCCCGTGTCTCGCTGCCCCAGCACAGTATATAGAGTAGTAACTAGCACCTCACACATTACAGTAGCCCGTGTCTCGCTGCCCCCAGCACAGTATATAGAGTAGTAACGAGCACCTCATACACACACATTACAGTAGCCCGTGTCTCGTTGCCCCCCAGCACAGTATATAGAGTAGTAACGAGCACCACACACACACATATTATAGTAGCCCGTGTCTGGCTGTCCCCAGCACAGTATATAGAGTAGTAACGAGCACCTCATACACACACATTACAGTAGCCCGTATCTCGCTGCCACCAGCACAGTATATAGAGTAGTAACGAGCAACACACACACACACACATTACAGTAGCCCGTGTCTCGCTGACCCCAAGCACAGTATATAGAGTAGTAACGAGCACCACACACACACACATTATAGTAGCCCGTGTCTCGTTGCCCCCAGCACAGTATATAGAGTAGTTACGAGCACCACACACATTACAGTAGCCCGTGTCTCGTTGCCCCAGCACAGTATATAGAGTAGTAACGAGCACCTCACACACACACACACATTACAGTAGCCCGTGTCTCGCTGCCCCAGCACAGTATATAGAGTAGTAACGAGCAACACACACATTACAGTAGCCCGTGTCTCGCTGTCCCCAGCACAGTATATAGAGTAGTAACGAGCACCACACACACATTACAGTAGCCCGTGTCTCGCTGCCCCCAAGCACAGTATATAGAGTAGTAACGAGCACCACACACACACATATTATAGTAGCCCGTGTCTCGCTGTCCCCAGCACAGTATATAGAGTAGTAACGAGCACCACACACACGTATTATAGTAGCCCGTGTCTCGCTGTCCCCAGCACAGTATATAGGGTAGTAACGAGCACCACACAAATTACAGTAGCCCGTGTCTCACTGGAAAATCCTTTTGTCGTAGGCCCTACTGTCAGTGCAGACGTTAGGGTTTGTCTTCATTCTCCTCTGGAGGCAGGACATAGAATTGAATCTTGGTGACTCCTGAACCCTCCCACTGTATATATAGTTCCGTCTCCATCCACTCTCATCAGTTCTGTTGGAAAGCTCAGTCGGTGGAGACAGTACAGGTAGAAGCGAGACCAAGAGATAGAGGTAGAAAGAATAGCAACAGAAGAGGTCCCATGGCCCCTACTAAATCAGCCTTGGTGGGACTTACTTTTCTGACTTACTTTACTGACAGGAGGGCCTACGAGAAAAGGCTTTTCCGGTGAGTCCAAAATCCCCTTTTCTCTTGCGGCCCTCCTGTCAGTGCAGAGCAAACAAAGCTGTACCTCTAATGGGTAGGTAACATTCAGTAGTTAAAATTCAGTAGGCGTGGCCTAGTATTCATGGTCACTATGCCACCGCAGCCTTTAGAACTTTTCAGCCAAACGAAGCCGGCTGCAAAGCATAAACGTTTAACTTAATACAACGTAATAAAGGTGTTTGGTGAGACCCAAGTAGCAGCCTGGCAGATCTGTTCTGCAGAGCCCACGATGTGCTTTGTGCCCTTGTAGAATGGGCTTTAACTGCAAATGGTCTGTAAATACTTCTGTTGTCATAGCCCGTGTTAATAGTATCAACTAGCCAATGTGTTATAGTCCTTTTCGACACGTCTTTCCCCTTGTGTGTTGTGGAGTAGGAGACAAGGAGAGTGTCTGAGCATCTGTAATCAGCTGATCCCTTGAGAGATGTGCATGGACCACGTCCAGTTTATGTAGCCTCTTCTTCTCGTTAGACCAGCTCGGGCAGAAGAAGGGTAAAAGTATATCCTGGTTCATGTGACTTCTGTCACCACCTTTGGGAGAAAACCTGGTGTGGTTCTGAGTATCGCTTAGTCCTCATGGAGGGTAAGACATGGTTCCTTGCAGGAAAGTGCTGCAATCTTGGATTCTCGTTTTGCTGATGTAATCGTTATCAGGAAGGTAACAGTTCACATGTAGACAAGGGTTCAGAGGGCGGCTGTTGTAACCCTGTCAGAACCAGTGGTAAGCTCCATGTTGCCAGGGGTTCCCTAAGAGGGGGTCTAGCCCTGGTTACACCTCTGAGGAACTGTTGCATGCTGGGGTTATCTGCCCATTTGGTATGTGTCAGTGCCAACACCTGTGTCTTTAAGGTGCAGAGTCCAAGTCCCTTCAGGAACCCTTCAGTCAGGAACTCCCCCCACGGCCGTTGTGGTTGCATCCTTCTCCAACGGATGCTCCTTTGCCTGCAACAATTTAGGAATGTTTTCCAAATCCTACGGTATGCTCTAGTCTTTGACAGTTTACAGGCTTGTAAGAAGAAGTCTGTGAGAACCCACGCTGTGTCCACCAGTCTCAAGAGCCACACAGTCAATCGGAGCATAGCTACGGTAAATTGGGGTGCTTGATCGGACTTTGTGTTAGCAAATTGGGTATGAGCAGTCATTGCCAATGTCTGGCAATTAATAACTTGATGAGATCTGTGTACCATACCGTTTGGCCAGTCTGGGGCTATGAGGATTATGGTCCTCAAGGCCTGCTTCAGTTTCCCGATTATTCTGGGCAGAATGGCTAATGGTAGAAAGGGATACACCATCCTGAAGTTCCATGGTACAACTAGTGCGTCCACTAAGTGCTGCCTTTGGGCCTCTTGTTCTGGCACAATAGAGTGGAAGCTTTGCGTTGTGCTTGGAGGCTAACATGTCTACTTTCGGTGTTCCCCACCAGCGAGACAGCTGGTGGAAGATCTCGGTGTTAAGTGACCATTCTTTCCTGGCTTCCCAGTTCTGTACCCCCGGAATAAATACTGCGGAAAAGTTTTGTGACCGTACATTCTGCCCAGGCTAGTATTTTTGCATGGCTAATCTGCTGCATGTGCCCCCCATCTGTTTACATTGCATTGTCGGATTGTACAGGGATGGCCAGAGATTGCAAGGTCGTCGACCATTTCTCTAGTGCCAGTGCTATTGCTCGCATTTCCAGCACATTGATGGGTAAAAGGTTCTCTTCACAGGATCAAGTCCCTTGGAGCACAAGTTCTCTGTATACTGCCCCCCATCCCCTGGCGTCCGTGGTTACTACTTCACAGGTATACCTACCTCAGGACAAGGTCAACACATTGATAGGGACAACCCAGTCCTTCTGTGCCAAGAAAAAGACCTCGGCAGAAGACTGCCATACCCCTTGCCAGATTCCATCTCAGGCCCTTACACTCACAATACTACAATTCCTACAATATTGGAACAGGAACCACCAGAACTTGCAACAGATAATCCCCCATCTCACAAATGCCCAAGGACAGTCTTCTCTAATGGATGAGAGAGAACAACCTCCTACAGGTAGGGTTGCCACCCGGCCTGTATTTTATCAGCCTGGCCGGTAAAAATGATGGTTGATCCCAATGTTATTAATAGGGGGGAAAAATAAATATATAGGAAGGCCGGTATTTTTTTTCCAGAAAAGGTTGCAACCCTACCTGTAGGAGGTTGTTCTCTCTCATCCATTAGAGAAGACTGTCCTTGGGCATTTGTGAGATGGGGGATTATGATGGTTCCTGTTCCAATATTGTAGGAAGTTGTAAATATAAGGGCCTGAGATGGAATCTGGCAAGGGGTATGGCAGTCTTCTGCCGAGGTCTTTTTCTTGGCACAGAAGGACTGGGTTGTCCCTATCAATGTGTTGACCTTGTCCTGAGGTAGGTATACCTTTTGCCTACTGGAGTCAAATAAAAGACCCAGGAATCAAATTATTTTGGTGTGAGATTTGGTGTGTGATGGTTGATTAACCAGCCATGTTGCCAAAGCTCCCGGGGATCCCAATTTTATATCTCTGGTTGCCGGTGATGCCGTGGGGGCCTTTATCAGAAAGTTGTCCAGGTATGGCATTACGTGCACTCCCAGAGATCTCAGGTAAGCCACTATCAGAGTCAGAACCTTGATACGTGGTGCTGTACCGAGACCAAAGGGTAGCGCTGTGAACTGATAGTTAGCGTCCTGGACTGAAATCTCCTCGAGTGAGGGTAAATGGGTATGTGCAGGTAGGCATCCGGCAGGTCTATTGAAGTCATGAAAACTCCTGGTTCCATGGCTGCGATCACTGATCTGACGGATTCCATCCTGAACTTTTGCTTTCAAGGAACAGTTCAGTGTACAAATAAAAACTGGGTAAATAGATAGTACGTGCAAAATAACATGTTTCTAAGTTATACAGCGAAAAATTTGATCTATAATGGCGTGAGCAGATGTCTAACATAACAGAACACTACTTCCTGCTTTTCAGCTCTCTAACTCTGAGTTAGTCAGTGACTATAAGGGGGGCCACATGGGACATAACTGTTCAGTGAGTTTGCAATTGATCCTCAGCATTCAGCTCAGATTCAAAAGCAACAGTTATGTACCTCCCCTCTCAAATCACTAATTGGTTACTGCCTGGTAACCAATCAGTGGAAAACAAGAGAGCTGAAAAGCAGGAAGAAGTGTTCTGGTACATTTTTGGCTATCTATATTAGTAAAATTTCTTATTTTGCACATCCTATCTATTGATCCAGGTTTTATTTTTACCCTGAACAATTCCTTTAAGAGCATTAGGTTTAGAGGTTTTAAGTTGAGGACTTGTCGGAATAATCTTCTTGGGTACTAGGAATAAGTTGAAATAGAAGCCTTTGTATTTCTGGGTTTCTGGTATCTGCTCAGTTACTCCTGTTAGTAGCAGTGTGGTTGCTGCCTGTAGGAGCCAGTGATCTCTGGGAGGGGCAGGGGATGATGTAAGAAACATCCCTGGCAGGAGACTTGGGGACAAGGATATCTTGTAGCCCTGTTGCATGATGGTCAGTACCCCATTGTCTTGTCACATGTGTTTCCCATATCCCGATTCATTTTTGAAGTCTGCCCCCTTCAGTGTGCCCTGCTTTGTTGGGCTGGATCAGGCAGAGTTGGGTTTGTTGGCATTAGGTTTCTTGGAGTTGCGGGATTGCTGTTGCCAGGTAGGTCTGCTGGGGAGTTTCTGGATTATGGGCGAAAGGAATGAAATGTTCTCGGTTGTGAGGACCATCCTCTCCCCCGAGAATCTGTTCATTGTGTCAAATGTGAGTTTTTAGCCCGTGGGTAGGAAGATATTCTTGCCACCCGACACCTCCGATATGATCTGTCCAAATAGGGACTCGTCTGTGAACTTTAGAGATAACAGTCTCAGTTTGGATGCAGTATCTCCTAGCCAATGCCTTAGCAAAAGGGCTCTATGTGCCACCACTGTTGTTTTGGCTGCCAGCTTGGTGACCTCCATTGCTGCCTCTGCAGTGGACATCCTTTCCACATCGGTTTGTAGTTGCCATCTCAATGCTGGTGGATGTTGGGCTAACTCCTGTGCCCAATGTCTGCTGGAGCAGGCTAGACTCGCTGAGGCTGCCGCGGGCCTGAGTATTGCAGCTGCTTGTGTGTAAGACCATTTGAGGATCTACTCCATACGGGGGTCTAGTGGCTCCTTGAATGCATCCTCCTCTGCTGGTAAGGCTGCTTGCCGGGATAGTCGGGCAACCGTCCAGTCCACCTTAGGGGCTCTGTCCCACTTCTTCTGGTGCTCTTCTGGTATGGGGTAGGTCTTAAAGAATTTCTGTGTAAGAAAGTTCCAACATTCCGGTTCTGCCCACAAAGTCTCAATTGCTTTTGTGATGGAGTTAAAAATCGGAAAAACTAATTTTGATTTCTTTTGAACTCCTAAAAGTCTATCTGCCCTAGAGAGGGTGTGGTCTCATCCTTGATCTCTAGTGTTTGCATCATCTCTCTCAGTAGTTTTTTAGATCTTTCTGGGGTCGCTGCCAATGGCCCTTCCTCCTCAGAGTCTGAGGCCGATTGAGGTTGTGAGTGGACTGAGCTATCTGAGTCTTGACCCAATGTCTCTTCCCCCTCAGTGTCTGAGGCTAGTTCCTCTTCAGATTCAGAGGACGGTATTAGCATGGCAGTAGCTCTGTGTTTTCTGCTATCTGGAGCACTCGAGCCTGCCTTGAGGGGGGATGGTATGGTTTTCATAATCCATTTTAGGAATTCCCTTAACTGAGTGGGCATCTGGGCTGAAGCGTGTTCGGGTGGGTCAGATTTCCAGGGCATGGGTAGGGCCTTCTGCTGTAGGCATTTGAGTAGTAGTCTTCCCTGGTGTTGGTGATGGAGTGCTTGGTGATGAGGCCGGGCCATACGAGGGCTGGGTTTGAGTTACTTGTGGGGACAGTACTGGTGGCTCAGGTTTGGGTGATATCTCAGAGCAGTAGTTTCTCTCTGACTTCCTTAGGGAGTGTTTGCACATCTTACATTTAGGAAGTTTAACGGGTTTCCTCTGTTTCTTTATTAATTGTGCCACCTCTCCCACAGATCCAACTCTGTGGTCCTGCTACAAGTGTGTCGCTCTACTCACTGCTGATTAATTCATCTTTATGTTGTGATCGTGTTGCAATCAGAGTGCCTGCGGTTCATCTGTGACGTTGGCGCTCTCACCCCCCTCCATCAGTCATTTGGCGTGAATAATTATTTTGGTGCGTGAAGAGGCATTACCGCGTGTTGTCTAGCAACCAAGGAGTTTCGCAGTTGTGTACTCTTTATGTGCGCACCCCGTGAGACCTGTGTCCTCCACTCAGTTTGTACTTCTCCTGCTTGTAACGCTTTTGGGGTGAGGTGCTGCGTGTTGCCGGTTCTGTGGCTCTTGGAGTCTGCTGACCCTACCGGTTTCTTAGATGGACAAAACGGCAGCTCTGCGTGTCCTTAACAGTGTTGGAGAAATCTCGGTCCCCTTCCCATCACGACTGCATTGAAGGGGTAGGTCTCAGTCAGACATCTCTGCGTGTCCTTGTGCCTAGTCTAGAGCGTGCTGGTTGCAACCAATCTACTCAGCTCTACGTACCCCATAACCTGGGACTGGATAAACACCTGGATGGAAAAACGGAAAAGAAAAAAAAAAAACGTTTTATTGCTCTGAGGCCGAACAAAGAACTGATGAGAGAGGGTGGAGATGAACTATATATACAGAGGGAGGGACCAGGTGTCACCAAGATTCAATTACCTGTCCTGCCTCCAGACGTGAATGACAGGAGGGTCGCTAAAGAAAACGGGTTATGTGTAGCGAGTAGCGGAGTCAGTGCAGCGGTGTATAATATTGGGATCAGTATAGACAGTGTGGCACTCACGTTCTGTGGAGCGGGTCTGTCTACTTGCCTCCGAGAGGTGTCTCTTTCCATTGGCTGGCTGCAGGCGCTGGGCGGGAAGGACTATGTCTGTGATTTGCCTGAGGTGATGTCCTGCCAGTCTGTCCCCATTCCTCTCATGTCGGTGTCTGAGAAGAGAAAAGGCGGGAAAACCCTGGTGATTTCATTCGACATGCGTTCCTCTGTAGATAACTCCTGGGGTAGAACCATTAGACAGCTCCTGGGGTAGAACCATTAGACAGCTCCTGGGGTAGAACCATTAGACAGCTCCTGGGGTACAACCATTAGACAGCTCCTGGGGTAGAACCATTAGACAGCTCCTGGGGTAGAACCATTAGACAGCTCCTGGGGTAGAACCATTAGACAGCTCCTGGGGTAGAACCATTAGACAAGCTCCTGGGGTAGAACCATTAGACAGCTCCTGGGGTAGAACCATTAGACAGCTCCTGGGGTAGAACCATTAGACAGCTCCTGGGGTACAACCATTAGACAGCTCCTGGGGTACAACCATTAGACAGCTCCTGGGGTAGAACCATTAAACAGCTCTGCATGTTGAGTCTGAATATAAGTCCTGGTCTCTTCCACTAAGTCAGGATCACACTGGAAGGACAACACTGTGGCTAATTATAGGAAAATGAAAATTAATAATGAAAAATAATTGCCTACAAGGAAGGACAAACAATTGAAGATCTGGGGTGGAGCCAAGACAAATGCGGTAGGAGGGGCAAAGAGTCTCATTTTTCTGTCCCGCCTCCAGAGGTGAATGAAGACAAAACCCAAGGTCTGTACTGACACGAGAAATAGAGTAGTAACGAGCACCTCACACATTACAGTAGCCCGTGTCTCGTTGCCCCCAGCACAGTATATAGAGTAGTAACGAGCACCTCACACATTACAGTAGCCCGTGTCTCGTTGCCCCACAGCACAGTATATAGAGCACCACACATTACAGTAGCAAAGTATATAGAGTAATAACGAGCACCACACATTACAGTAGCCCGTGTCTCGTTGCCCCCCAGCACAGTATATAGAGTAGTAACGAGCACCTCACACACTACAGTAGCCCGTGTCTCGTTGCCCCCCAGCACAGTATATAGAGTAGTAACGAGCACCACACATTACAGTAGCCCGTGTCTCGTTGCCCCCAGCACAGTATATAGAGTAGTAACGAGCACCCAACCAACACACATTACAGTAGCCCGTGTCTGTTGCCCCCAGCACAGTATATGAGTAGTAACGAGCAACCACACATTACAGTAGCCCGTGTCTCGTTGCCCCCCAGCACAGTAAAATAGAGTAGTAACGAGCACCACACACACAATTACAGTAGCCTGTCTCGTTGCCCCACAGCACAGTATATAGAGCACCACACATTACAGTAGCAAAGTATATAGAGTAATAACGAGCACCACACATTACAGTAGCCCGTGTCTCGTTGCCCCACAGCACAGTATATAGAGCACCACACATTACAGTAGCACAGTATATAGAGTAATAACGAGCACCACACATTACAGTAGCCCGTGTCTCGTTGCCCCAGCAAAGTATATAGAGTAGTAACGAGCACCACACACACACATTACAGTAGCCCGTGTCTCGTTGCCCCAGCAAAGTATATAGAGTAGTAACGAGCACCACACACACACACATTACAGTAGCCCGTGTCTCGTTGCCCCCCAGCACAGTATATAGAGTAGTAACGAGCACCTCACACATTACAGTAGCCCGTGTCTCGTTGCCCCACAGCACAGTATATAGAGCACCACACATTACAGTAGCAAAGTATATAGAGTAATAACGAGCACCACACATTACAGTAGCAAAGTATATAGAGTAATAACGAGCACCACACATTACAGTAGCCCGTGTCTCGTTGCCCCAGCAAAGTATATAGAGTAGTAACGAGCACCACACACACACATTACAGTAGCCCGTGTCTCGTTGCCCCAGCAAAGTATATAGAGTAGTAACGAGCCACCACACAACACACACATTACAGTAGCCCGTGTCTCGTTGCCCCCCAGCAAGTAATATAGAGTAGTAACGAGCACCACACATTACAGTAGCCCGTGTCTCGTTGCCCCCAGCACAGTATATAGAGTAGTAACGAGCACCTCACACATTACAGTAGCCCGTGTCTCATTGCCCCCCAGCACAGTATATAGAGTAGTAACGAGCACCACACACACATTACAGTAGCCCGTGTCTCCTTGCCCCCCAGCACAGTATATAGAGTAGTAATGAGCACCTCACACATTACAGTAGCCCGTGTCTCATTGCCCCCCAGCACAGTATATAGAGTAGTAACGAGCACCACACACACATTACAGTAGCCAGTGTCTCCTTGCCCCCCAAAGTATATAGAGTAGTAACGAGCACCACACACATTACAGTAGCACGTGTCTCGTTGCCCCCCAGCACAGTATATAGAGTAGTAACGAGCACCACACACACATTACAGTAGCCAGTGTCTCCTTGCCCCCCAGCAAAGTATATAGAGTAGTAACGAGCACCACACACATTACAGTTGCCCGTGTCTCGTTGCCCCCCAGCGCAGTATATAGAGTAGTAACGAGCACCACACACACACATATTACAGTAGCCCGTGTCTCGTTGCCCCAGCAAAGTATATAGAGTAGTAACGGGCACCTCACACATTACAGTAGCCCGTGTCTCGTTGCCCCCCAGCACAGTATATAGAGTAGTAACGAGCACCACACACATTACAGTTGCCCGTGTCTCGTTGCCCCCCAGCGCAGTATATAGAGTAGTAACGAGCACCACACACACACATATTACAGTAGCCCGTGTCTCGTTGCCCCAGCAAATTATATAGAGTTGTAACGAGCACCACACACACATTACAGTAGCCCGTGTCTCGTTGCCCCAGCACAGTATATAGAGTAGTAACGAGCACCTCACATTTTACAGTAGCCCGTGTCTCGTTGCCCCAGCACAGTATATAGAGTAGTAACGAGCACCTCACACATTACAGTTGCCCGTGTCTCGTTGCCCCCCAGCACAGTATATAGAGTAGTAACGAGCTCCTCACACATTACAGTAGCCCGTGTCTCGTTGCCCCAGCACAGTATATAGAGTAGTAACGAGCCACACACACACACACATTACAGTAGCCCGTGTCTCGTTGCCCCAGCACAGTATATGAGTAGTAACGAGCCACACTCACACATTACAGTAGCCCGTGTCTCGTTGCCCCCAGCACAGTATATAGAGTAGTAACGAGCACCAACACACATTACAGTAGCCCGTGTCTCGCTGCCCCCAGCAACAGTATATAGAGTAGTAACGAGCTCCTCACACATTACAGTAGCCCGTGTCTCGTTGCCCCAGCACAGTATATAGAGTAGTAACGAGCACCACACACACACACACTACAGTAGCCCGTGTCTCGTTGCCCCAGCACAGTATATAGAGTAGTAACGAGCACCTCACACATTACAGTAGCCCGTGTCTCGTTGCCCCCCAGCACAGTATATAGAGTAGTAACGAGCACCACACACACATTACAGTAGCCCGTGTCTCGTTGCCCCCCAGCACAGTATATAGAGTAGTAACGAGCACCTCACACATTACAGTAGCCCGTGTCTCATTACCCCCCAGCACAGTATATAGAGTAGTAACGAGCACCACACACATTACAGTTGCCCGTGTCTCGTTGCCCCCCAGCACAGTATATAGAGTAGTAACGAGCACCACACACATTACAGTAGCCCGTGTCTCGTTGCCCCCCAGCACAGTATATAGAGTAGTAACGAGCACCACACACACACACACACATTACAGTAGCCCGTGTCTCCTTGCCCCAGCACAGTATATAGAGTAGTAACGAGCTCCTCACACATTACAGTAGCCCGTGTCTCGTTGCCCCAGCACAGTATATAGAGTAGTAACGAGCACCACACACACACACACATTACAGTAGCCCGTGTCTCGTTGCCCCCCAGCACAGTATATAGAGTAGTTACGAGCACCACACACATTACAGTAGCCCGTGTCTCGTTGCCCCCCAGCACAGTATATAGAGTAGTAACGAGCACCTCACACATTACAGTAGCCCGTGTCTCGTTGCCCCCCAGCACAGTATATAGAGTAGTAACGAGCACCACACACACATTACAGTAGCCCGTGTCTCGTTGCCCCCCAGCACAGTATATAGAGTAGTAACGAGCACCTCACACATTACAGTAGCCCGTGTCTCGTTGCCCCCCAGCACAGTATATAGAGTAGTAACGAGCACCTCACACATTACAGTAGCCCGTGTCTCATTGCCCCCCAGCACAGTATATAGAGTAGTAACGAGCACCACACACACACATTACAGTAGCCCGTGTCTCCTTGCCCCCCAGCACAGTATATAGAGTAGTAACGAGCACCTCACACATTACAGTAGCCCGTGTCTCATTGCCCCCAGCACAGTATATAGAGTAGTAACGAGCACCACACACACACACACATTACAGTAGCCCGTGTCTCCTTGCCCCCCAGCAAAGTATATAGAGTAGTAACGAGCACCTCACACATTACAGTAGCCCGTGTCTCATTGCCCCCCAGCACAGTATATAGAGTAGTAACGAGCACCACACACACACATTACAGTAGCCCGTGTCTCCTTGCCCCCCAGCACAGTATATAGAGTAGTAACGAGCACCTCACACATTACAGTAGCCCGTGTCTCATTGCCCCCAGCACAGTATATAGAGTAGTAACGAGCACCACACACACACACACATTACAGTAGCCCGTGTCTCCTTGCCCCCCAGCAAAGTATATAGAGTAGTAACGAGCACCACACACATTACAGTAGCCCGTGTCTCGCTGCCCCCAAGCACAGTATATAGAGTAGTAACGAGCACCACACACACATATTATAGTAGCCCGTGTCTCGTTGCCCCCCAGCACAGTATATAGAGTAGTAACGAGCACCTCACACATTACAGTAGCCCGTGTCTCATTGCCCCCAGCACAGTATATAGAGTAGTAACGAGCACCACACACACACATTACAGTAGCCCGTGTCTCCTTGCCCCCCAGCACAGTATATAGAGTAGTAACGAGCACCTCACACATTACAGTAGCCCGTGTCTCATTGCCCCCAGCACAGTATATAGAGTAGTAACGAGCACCACACACACACACACATTACAGTAGCCCGTGTCTCCTTGCCCCCCAGCAAAGTATATAGAGTAGTAACGAGCACCACACACATTACAGTAGCCCGTGTCTCGCTGCCCCCAAGCACAGTATATAGAGTAGTAACGAGCACCACACACACATATTATAGTAGCCCGTGTCTCGTTGCCCCCCAGCACAGTATATAGAGTAGTAACGAGCACCTCACACATTACAGTTGCCCGTGTCTCGTTGCCCCCCAGCACAGTATATAGAGTAGTAACGAGCTCCTCACACATTACAGTAGCCCGTGTCTCGTTGCCCCAGCACAGTATATAGAGTAGTAACGAGCACCACACACACACACACATTACAGTAGCCCGTGTCTCGTTGCCCCAGCACAGTATATAGAGTAGTAACGAGCTCCTCACACATTACAGTAGCCCGTGTCTCGTTGCCCCAGCACAGTATATAGAGTAGTAACGAGCTCCTCACACATTACAGTAGCCCGTGTCTCGTTGCCCCAGCACAGTATATAGAGTAGTAACGAGCACCACACACACACACACATTACAGTAGCCCGTGTCTCGTTGCCCCCCAGCACAGTATATAGAGTAGTAACGAGCACCTCACACATTACAGTAGCCCGTGTCTCGTTGCCCCCCAGCACAGTATATAGAGTAGTAACGAGCACCACACACACATTACAGTAGCCCGTGTCTCGTTGCCCCCCAGCACAGTATATAGAGTAGTAACGAGCACCTCACACACAGTATATAGACATATATATATATATATAGATATACATGGTTCTAAACTCAATTTGCAAGTGATTCATGAAGAATTCTATTAGTTCACTATACATTTTACACATGAATGACGTTACCTGTAACTTACCTGCTGCTTTGAAGGTAAAAAGTCTCACACATAGGTTTGCCCTTTTATTGGCCACCACTGGGATCACATGACTAGAGCTGGGAAGGGAGGGAGCCACTGCTCGTGTATAAACTATAACAAACAAGGGAAAGTTGTTCTCACCACTAGTTTCCAAACCATTAAGTGGGCGTGATTACAACATTGATACAGAACAAGTACAAGGGATGGGAGGAGCTTAATGTTAGGGCACAGCTAATCGCTACTATTGACTTCTACCTGATCCGCCTTCCATCCTCCCTCCCTCGCATCCCACAGTCACGCCCCCAGCCAGCGATTGGCTCACCTAGAAATACAGCTCCGCCTCCTCAGCTCTGCTCAATGTAACTGGGGAAAGGGCGTGGTTTGGTGTCAGAGGGGGTTGGACATGTGGGATACGGCCGGACAGGAAAATGTGTAGCCGGTGCCATTTATGACAGGGGCTGCGGCTGGAATAACTTGTGTAGGAGTTGGGCACCGGCTGTTGGGCAGATATTGAGTCTCAGTCCAGTCCGAAGCTGCAGCTTCATGTAATGAATCGTCTGTCAGTCAGTGGCATTGATGTGGGAGCCGCAGCCAATCACTGCGCAGGGATCTCATTTCCCGCCTCCATTCTTTTCCCTGTCAGTGTGTGACTGAGAGACTGAGCGGTACATATACAGTGATAGACTGGGAGGAGCTTGTGCTACACACACACAGTCTGTCACGGTTTAGACTGTCGGTCTCATGTCTCAGGTCTTGTGAGGCGACAATAATGAGCAATTTCAATAAATATGAGGTAAAAAAGGGGCCCAGTAAGTTGTAGTTACACCGCTGTCCCCCCCGCACGTACCGAATAAAACGAGTAGCGGAGTCAGTGAGAGGAGTGAGCGGCAGGTCGGGCGGTACAGTCACTCGCGGCGTCTCCTGTGGAAGAAACTACACGTCCCACAATGCACTGCGGCGGCGGCGGACTCTGGGCGCATGCGCACTGGCCCCATTCCTTGGCGGCAGAGCAGTTTCTTTTGTTTGGAGGCGCCACATTGTTTAGAAAGGGATCGGGGCGCAGATTGAACCCCATTTCTGTTATTCTCAGAAGCCGCTCTGATATCTGACAAGTTCCAGGCCGAGGCACCGCGGGGAGACGAGTCACAAGCAGCGGCGGGTAAGAGCGGCCTCACCCCGGGGCCTCTGACAGGAACAACTCACTGTGCATTCTGGGAATTGTAGTGCGTCATCTCCCGGCCAAACGCCACTCTCCCCTTATTCCTGCTGCTGCAACTTCTTCCCTTTCCCATCACCTGTAGCAGTGTCCGACTACAACTCCCAGCACTCGCCTCAATCAGTTGCCTCTGCACAGGGACTTGTAGTTCAACACTCACATTAGTCTCTCAGTCCCCTCCCCCCACACATTGCACAACAGCTGAATTCTCACCCCTGACTCCCCCATATGAGAGCAATGGGGGCCCTGGGGCAGGAGGAATATCATTCTGCTCATTGATCCCCACTTGTACTTGGCAGAAGAGCTTTCATTCTTTGGCCATGGCCAGTTTGTAGCCAACACTACAATTAGCCTCGTACTTTGTGTGGGGAGTCGCTTCCTCAGGAGCAAAGTGCAGCCAGTTTTCTATTGGTCTCCTTTATTTTCTGTTTGTTTATTTTTTTTTTCTCTCTCCCTCCTGCAGCTGCAATGAAGTTTGGTTGTCAGGGGGTTCCTCATTCACACCAGACCTAGCCCAAGAGCTTACAATCACACAAGTCAGTTTTTATCAGCAGCCAATGAACTCGCCTGTAGGTTTTTGTTGGGTGGGAAGAAGCCTCCGGCCGTTACACAAACTGCAAACGTACATTACTGTAGGGAATAACCCCCGCTTGTAAGACATATAGTGAATAAAGTAGCCCCTCTTGTAAAATATATAGTGAATAAAGTACCCCCTCTTGTAAAATATAAGGATATTATAAGTTACCGAGGAGTTTCATGACCATATAAAAACACGAGGCCGAAGGCCGAGTGTTTTTATACAGGTCATGGAACTCCGAGGTAACTTCTAATATCCTCATATTTTACAACTGGGGGTACTTTATTTATTATAATACACAAATTTTAGTGAGTCACGTGACAGAAATGACATCACTACTCACCGTTTATAACTGATGACATCACTACTCACCGTTTATAAGGATATAATTTACAGGATATTCATGGCTTTTGTGTATTATAAGGATATTATATGTTACCGAGGAGTTTCATGACCATATAAAAGTGTCAGAAATGACATCAGAACTCACCGTTTATAAGGATATAATTTACAGGATATTCATGGCTTTTGTGTATTATAATACACAAAAGCCATCCATGAATATCCTGTAAATTATATCCTTATAAACGGTGAGTTCTGATGTCATCAGTTATAAACGGTGAGTTCTGATGTCATTTCTGTCACATGACTCACTGAAACTTGTGTATTATAATAAATAAAGTACCCCCAGTTGTAAAATATGAGGATATTAGAAGTTACCGAGGAGTTCCATGACCTGTATAAAAACACTCGGCCTTCGGCCTCGTACTTTTATATGGTCATGAAACTCCTCGGTAACATATAATATCCTTATATTTTACAAGAGGGGGTACTTTATTCACTATATAAACGGCGCATTGTGACGTCAGAACAGGGCATTTATAACAGGGGCCCCCAGACCGCCGAATTTGACACATTCGCATCCAGAATGGAAGCTGGCGCGTCAAAAACGGACTCCGACCCCTCCCAAAATGTAGATTATAATGCATAATGCAACCCCTACTAGAAATTTATAAAGATATCAGAAGTCACCTCGGAGTTATGTGCGGCCTCGTACTTTTATATGGTCACATAACTCCTCGGTGACTTAGCATATCTTTATAAATTACAGTAGGGGGTACATTATCCACTATATAATACATAACCATGAATATCTTGTAAATTATATCCTTATAAACTGTGACTAGTGATGTCATTTCTGTCACACGACTCACCACAACTTGTGTATTATAATAAAGTAGCCCCTCTTGTAAAATATAAGGATATTATAAGTTACAGAGGAGCTTCATGACCATATAAAAGTACGAGGCCAAATATACAGGTCATGAAACTCCTTAGTGACTTCTAATATCCTTATAATTTACAAGAGGGGCTACTTTATTATAATACACAAGGTTCAGTGAGTCATATGACAAATGACGTCACTAGTCACCGTTTATAACTGATGACATCACTAGTCTCCGTTTATATAGTGAATAAAGTACCCCCTCTTGTAAAATATAAGGATATTATAAGTTACCGAGGAGTTTCATGACCATATAAAAACACGAGGCCAAAGGCCGAGTGTTTTTATACAGGTCATGGAACTCCGAGGTAACTTCTAATATCCTCATATTTTGCAACTGGGGGTACTTTATTAATTATAATACACAAATTTCAGTGAGTCATGTGACAGAAATTACATCACAACTCACCGTTTATAACTGATGACATCAGAACTCACCGTTTATAAGGATATAATTTACAGGATATTCATGGCTTTTGTGTATTATAAGGATATAATTGATAAGATATTCATGGCTGTTGTGTATTATAAGGATATTATAAGTCACTCCCCTCTCCTGCTTCTTCCCAGGCAGCTCCGTGAAGCAGATAAACTGGCGACCTCCATGGGAAAGAAGCAGAACAAGAAAAAGATGGAAGAGGTTGTGGATGAGGAGGAGGAGGAGTATGTGGTGGAGAAGGTGCTGGACCGACGGGTGGTGAAAGGGAAAGTGGAGTATCTGCTCAAATGGAAAGGCTTTTCTAAGTAAGTCTCTTGTAACTAACACACACTGCACTGGAAGGGAGAGTGAGCATAAATAGGGACTCACTTCAACTATTACAGATATGGGACCTTTTATCCAGAAACACTATATCAATAAAGCTCCCAACCAATCAGGAAAAGAAAAAACTTAAAGGGGAAGTTCACCTTCCAAACACTTTTTTCAATTCAGTGGTTTTCAGATTGTTCCCCAGAAATAAAAACTTTTTCCAATTACTTTCCATGATTTATTTTTTTACTGTTTTTCCAAAATCTAAGTGTAAAGTTGAATGTTCCTGTGTCTGGCGTCTGAGTCTGACAGCTCAGTAATTCAGGTTCTAAACTGTTACAATTTTACAACATTTAGTTGTTACAATAATTGCTAATGCTGCTGAGAAATGTATCAAGTCTAACAGCTGCCTGTAATGAAACCCAGAGATTCTGCTCAGCAGGGATCAACTAAATGTATCAATTTAGATCAGTTTACAGGGTCGGCGACCCCACCCCTCCCAGAGCTGCTTTAGAAGGTGAAAAATGACACTTTACACTTCAATATTACAAAAACACTGACACATAGAAAGTAATATGGAAAATGTCGTTATTTCTGGCGATCTATCGGAAAACAACTAGTTGTTTGAAGGTGCTCATTATCACAACTTACATCAAAAGCCTAAATTGAGATGTGATTGGCCAATTGAGTTAAAAGGGATTGTTCACCTTTAAATGAACTGTTAGTAGGATGTAGAGAGGGATATTCTGAGACAATGTGCAGTTGGTTTTCATTTTTTATTATTTGTGGCTTTTGACTTATTTAGCTTTTTATTCAGCAGCTCTCCAGTTTGCATTGATTAGCTGATTGCTGGAGTCCAAATTCCCTTAGCAACCATGCATTAATCTGAATAAGAGACTGGAATATGAATAGAAGAGGCCTGAATAGACAGATAAGTAATACAAAGCAGCAGTAACAATCAATGAGTAGCCTTACAGAGCATTTGTTTGTAGATGGGGTCAGTGACCCCCCTTTTGAAAGCTGAAAAGAGGCAGAAGAAAAAGGTAAAATAAACAATGAAGACCAATTTAAAAGTTGCTGAGAATTGTCCATTCTATAACTAACATACTAAATGTTGAATTAAAGGTGTACCACCCCTTTAAAGGACATTACACACCCCCTTTTCCACTTGAGCTGAATGACCAGGGCTTGTGCTGAACCTACTTTTTGACAGTTTCTGTGACTTCTGGCTCGAAACCAGAATATGAAGGAGCCAGTTTCACCTTAGCACTTCCTGAACCCAAAGAATTTCAAGGGAGCAGGTAGACCTAATTACCAGTCCCCTGGGAAGCCCCTGGTAATGAGCTGCTCAAAGGCAGCCGCTCAAGATTTTGGGGAGAGGTTGGTGTCAATGAATAAAATGAGAAATTGCGGGGGGGGGGGGGAAGAGAAGAGTGTGAATTCCTGTGCTGTTTACAGCGAGGATAACACCTGGGAGCCGGAGGAGAACCTGGACTGTCCCGATCTCATCGCCGAGTTCCTGCAGTCGCAAAAATCCGCGTACGAGTCGGACAAATCAGAGGGCAGCAAACGCAAGGCGGATTCAGACACGGAGGTCGGGGGGGAGGAGAGCAAGCCCAAGAAAAAGAAAGATGAAGTGAGTAAAAGTTACCTTTGCATTTAAAGGGAAACCTACCCCAACAACATATAGTGAATAAAGAACCCCCTGTTGTAAAATATAAGGATATTATAAGTCACAGAGGAGTTTCATGACCATATAAAAGTACAAGGCAGAGTGTTTCTATACAGGTCATGGAACTCCGAGGTGACTTGTAATATCCCCATTTTCCAACAAGGGAAAGTACTTTATTTATTATAATACAAAAGTTTCAGTGAGTCATGTGACAGAAATGACATCAGAACTCACCATTTATAAGGATATCATTTACAAGATATTCATGGCTTTTATGCATTATAAGGATATCATTTACAAGATAATCATGGTTGTTTGTGTAAAATATATATATATATATATATATCTATATATATATATATATCTATATATATATATATCTATATATATATATATATATATATATATATATATATATATATATATATATATATATATATATATATATATATATATATATATATATATATATATATATATATATATATATATATATATATATATATATATATATATATATATAGGATTAGTTATCCAGAAAGCTCAGAATTACGACATGGCTATCTCCCATAGACTTCATTATAATGAAATAATCTTAATGTTTAAAACCGATTTCCTTTTCCTGTGTAATAATAAAACAGTCGCTTGTACTTGATCCCAACTAAGATATAATTAATCCTTATTGGAGGCAAAACCAGCCTATTGGCTTTATTTCATGTTTATATGATTTTATAGTAGATTTAAAGGGTTTGTTTACCTTCAAACAACTAGTTTCAGACAGTTCACCAGAAATAACTTTTTTTTTTTATTTAATTTTCTTTATTTTTTTTTTTACTTTCAATTTATTTTTTTTACTTTCAATTTTCTGTGTCATGGTTTTTCTAATATTGAAGTGTAAAGTGTCATTTTTCACCTTATAAAGCAGCTCTGGGAGGGGGGGTCGCCGACCCTGTAAACTGATTTAAATTGATACATTATCAGAGCAGAATCTCTGGGTTTCATTACAGGCAGCTGTTGATACAATAGTTACTGATACTCCAGAGATACTGCTGAGAAATGGATCAACTCAATGTTGTAAAATTGTAACAGTTCAGAATCTGCACCTGAATTACTGAGCTGCCAGACTCAAACACCAGAGACAGGGACATTCTTTAAACTTCAATTTTGGAAAAACCGTAAAAAAATAAATAATGGAAAGTAATTGGAAAAAAAAGTGTTTGGAAGGTGAACCACCCCTTTAAGGAATGAAGATCAAAATTACATAAAGATCTGTTATCCGGAAAACCCCAGCATTGTGGATAACAGGTCCCATACCTGTATATATAAAGTTATAGCAGCATAAACACTTTACGCTTAACAAAATAGTTGATTTTATTAAATGAACATTCATGATTCCACACGTTGAGAGGGAACCTTGGTAATCTCCGACTCATCTGAGCCATTTGCCCCGCCCCTTTAGGCTGGCAGAGTCATATTAACCCTCCCCAGTATGAATCACTGCCATCATTTTCCCAGCACTCCAAAAAAAAATTCAAAGAGCTCCCACCTGTCAGCTAGGCTGTAAATCCATCAACTCTCTGTTCTTTTGGGCCCCAGCAAGTTCCTCCTACATATCGGCTTTCTTGTTTCAGGCGGAGAAGCCCCGCGGCTTTGCCCGAGGACTGGAACCGGAGAGGATCATTGGTGCCACGGACTCCAGCGGGGAGCTGATGTTCCTCATGAAATGGTGAGATTTGGTGAGGGGGGGGGCTCTCTTGAACCTCTCCTGGTTTTTGTGTAATGCATGTGTGGGTTTACTTACTCTTTAAAGGATACCATTTAAATAAGTGTAAAATTAATGAGGGGGCTGTTCTAATCACTTTTGTAATGTACATTCATTATTTATTTTCTTTTAATTCCAAGATATTAAGGGATACATGTGCTGTTAATATGAATGAATTTTGTTACAACAGCGCCACCTGCTGGTCAGTTTCCCACCAGTCTGACCAGCAAGTAGTCAAGGAAGTAGTCAGGAGAAAGAAAGAGGCTGATGTTCTTCTGCTTAGGAAAGATGTGAGAAAGGTTTCTAATTTTATTCCTAAGCAGAAGAACATCAGCCTCTTTCTTTCTCCTGACAACTTCCTTGACTACTTGCTGGTCAGACTGGTGGGAAAATGACCAGCAGGTGACGCTGTTATAACTAGGGATGCACCGAATCCAGGATTGGGTTCGGAATTTGGCCTTTTTCAGCAGGATTCAGATTCGGCTGAATCCTTCTGCCAGGCTGAACCGGATTCTAATTTGCATATGCAAATTGGAGGCGGGAGTACTTAGTGGTCAGACAAGTGGGAAACTGACCAGCAGGTGGTGCTGTTGTATCAAAATCCGTTCATATTAACAGCACATATATCACTTAATATCTTAGAATTAAAAAAAAAAAAAAAAAAAAAGTACATTTCAAAAGAGCAATTTTTCATTCACTTATTTTAAAAGGTTTACTTATCCTTTAAATCCGTACAAAGAGTTCCGTTGTGTATCTGCCCAAAGATGTGCATGCTCAGAGGGTAGTAGGGGGGTACATTGGGAGTGAGCCGTAGAAAGCAGCAATGGGTATATCCCCCCACAGGAAAAGCTCAGATGAAGCCGACCTGGTCCCGGCCAAGGAGGCCAACGTGAAGTGCCCGCAGGTGGTGATCTCGTTTTATGAGGAGAGGCTGACGTGGCACTCGTACCCCTCCGAGGAGGACGACAAGAAAGACGAGAAGAACTAAACTGCCCCCCTCACTGACCAACCACTGCCAGCGGGTGAGACATATCCGCCAGTCAGTTACGGTGAGGAAGGGGGAGGAGCCATGCGGGATTCAGTCTGTCCTGGTGTAAGTATTATCCATGGGGACGGACAGGAGGAACGCTGCAACCTACAAGCTCCTCCTCTTCCTCCTTCTGTCCAATAGTGTTACAGACTCTGCATTTTTACTGAGTAGCATGTCCATGTAGTGATGTCTGTTGATGGGACGGGAGGGGGGGACTAAACGCTTTCACATCACTCGGGACCCCCGAATGAACAAGTCTAACAGTAGCTGCTGGGAACTCGCCAGAAGGGGGGCTGCAGCCCCTGTGTACAAGAACGGTTATTTGGGCAGGAATCTGAAGCAGTTGCTGATCCCATTTTTTTTTTTTTTTTTAACACTTTACCCCCAAATGAGAATTTCTTCAAGCTGAGGCCCCCGGGGACTCCGCCATCACGCTGTGACTACAGAATCATTGTATAAACTGTCAGATTTGTAGTTTTTCCTTTTTTTTAAGAGAAAAAAGCATGTGTTTTAGGTTTGTGCAAACTTTGTCTCAATGTAAAGTAATTATTAGCGTTTTGTCAGTCTGTCGTCCTAATAAAACTTTTAGATTTATAATTCATCGTCGCCGTTTCCTACGCCCACAACTATCCACTATCTGGTTACTAGGCACCTATTTACCCTAGCAACCAGCCGGCGACTACAATGATAGCCTGGCATATGAACAGTAGAGGATACAAATATAATTGATACAATGTAACAAGCACCAAGTAATAATAAACAGGGAACTCTTGAGTATCACTCATGTATTATAAGGGATAATGTACCCCCTACTGTAAATGATAAGGATATTAGAAGTCACTGAGGGGTTGTTCTGTGACCATATAAAGGCACAAGGCTGCAGGCTGAGTTATACAGGGAACTCTGAGTATCACTCATGTATTATAAGGGATAATATACCCCCTACTGTAAATGATAAGGATATTAGAAGTCACTGAGGGGTTGTTCTGTGACCATATAAAGACACAAGGCTGCAGGCTGAGTTATACAGGGAACTCTGAGTATCACTCATGTATTATAAGGGATAATGTACCCCCTACTGTAAATGATAAGGATATTAGAAGTCACTGAGGGGTTGTTCTGTGACCATATAAAGACACAAGGCTGCAGGCTGAGTTATACAGGGAACTCTGAGTATCACTCATGTATTATAAGGGATAATGTACCCCCTACTGTAAATGATAAGGATATTAGAAGTCACTGAGGGGTTGTTCTGTGACCATATAAAGGCACAAGGCTGCAGGCTGAGTTATACAAGGAACTCTGAGTATCACTCATGTATTATAATTGATAATGTACCCCCTACTGTAAATGGTAAGGATATTCGAACATACATTAACCGTTTAATGAATGGGGGTGCTGGCAGTCAATTGCATTTATCAGAGAAGGGAGAGAAGCAGGTTCTGCAACCCCCCCCCCCCCATTAGATGGCACATAAGTACACTAGAGAGAAGTCAAGTGTTGGGGGGGGGGTATATTGTGAATCCTGATGCCCAGAAAGCACTCCCAGTATTTAAAGCTTTATAATTCCCCAACAAGGGCCTTTCCCTGCATTTCTAATGAAGCTGTTCAGCTGAGCACTGGCTATTTATCTCTTATGTCTAACCCCACCCCAGACTTTCCCCTGTTATTAAGCCTTTCCAACAAATGGGAGTGGGTTTTTGTTTTGTATGCCTGTGTCTTTTCCACTATCCACTCTCATAGCCTATAGGAACTTTATCTCATCCAACAGATCTCTCTCTCTCTCGGGTTAAACATGTAAGTGGAACGGAGTAAATGTGTAGAGATGTTTCAGTTTCACAGGAAAAGCTCCATGAACAACTACTTTAGTACAGGTATAGGATCCATTATCCAGAAAGTTTAGAATTACGGCATGCCCGTCTCTCAGACTCCATTTTATCCAATCACCCAAATTTGTAAAACCGATTTCCTTTTTCTGTGTAATAATAAAACAGTCGCTTGTACTTGATCCCAACTAAGATATAATTAATCCTTATTAGAAGCAAAACCAGCCTATTGGGTTCATTTAATTTTTATATGAAGATACTAATTATGGGAATATCTGGAAAACCCCAGGTCTTGGGCATTCTGGATAACAGATCCCATACCTGTATATTTAGCGAGCTGCACAATACACAAGGCATTAGGGGGCTTGTGGTTTTGGGAATATTTTTGCAATTTAAAACATATAAGGGGGTCCCTATCTCTCTAACTTAATTAACCGATTGCTATTTAGGAAGTTGCAAGGAAACCAGCAGAGGCACCAATGAGATTTCTCTAAAGTGAAGAATTAAAATGTAACTGTGAGCAATTGTGCAGTGTAATTTGTGTGTGTGTTTATGGGTGAAGAAGATAGGGAGAGTTTTATACAGTTAAATGGTACTTACAGATCAGAAGATCTTTCTTGCAGCTGCCGGGGGTGTCTCCAGTGAATCCGCTGGTGCTCCTTTCCTTCCTCTGGGATTGTAAAGCCGATTCCTACGTTCTGTCTCACAGGAGGGTGCAGTGGCCACCCCTCAACTTAATTAATGTCTTCCCTGTATCTACTGAGAGCTCCCTATATCCCCATAATATAAACACACTCTAGTACATGGGACACTTAGAAAACACACCATGTACCACTCACCTTAAAGGAGTTGTTCACATTCAAGTTAACCGTTACTATGATGTAGAGAGGGATATTCTGAGACAATTTGCAATTGGTTTTCATTTTTTATTATTTGTGGTTTTTGACTTATTTAGCTTTTTATTTAGCAGCTCTCCAGTTTGCAGTTTCAGCCATCTGGTTGCTAGGGTCCAAATTCCCCTAACAACCATGCATTGATTTGAATAAGAGACTGGAATATAA
Source organism: Xenopus laevis (assembly GCF_017654675.1). NCBI lineage: Eukaryota > Metazoa > Chordata > Amphibia > Anura > Pipidae > Xenopus > Xenopus laevis. Next base: position 3,281,969 of record NC_054387.1, on the reverse strand, counting down.
ATAGGAGAGGCCTGAATTGAAAGATGATAATTCAAAAACTATATAAATAAATATTTGTTTTTAGATGGGGTCAGTGCCCCCATTTGAAAGCTGGAAAGGGTCAGAAGAAAAAAAAAAAAAGGGCAAATAATTAAAAAAACTACATCAAATAAATATTTGTTTTTAGATGGGGTCAGTGACTCCCATTTGAAAGCTGCAAAGGGTCAGAAGAAAAGGGAAAATAATTCAAAAACTATATAAAATAAATATTTGTTTTTAGATGGGGTCAGTGACTCCCATTTGAAAGCTGGAAAGGGTCAGAAGAAAAGGGAAAATAATTCAAAAACTATATAAAATAAATATTTGCTTTTAGATGGGGTCAGTGACCCCCCTTTTGAAAGCTGGAAAGGTCAGAAGAAAAGAGAAAATAATTCAAAAACTATATAAAACAAATAATGAAGACCAATTAAAAAGTTGCTTAGAATTCTATAACATACTAAAAGTGAAACTGAACCACCCCTGTTAAATATAACATTCAATGGATCAAATTCCAGCAGTTTTCATTTTCTGAAAAAGCCTGAAGGCTGTCCAATGGCCAAGGCTCTTTTTATGACATCATTTTAATTTTATCTGGCAGTCTGACCAATAGCAGGCACACTAACTGAATCAGAACCCTCAGTCATGTGACTCAAGACAGAGGCATCACCCCCCTTGTTGCTAACAGAATAAAGACAATGTTGAGTAGTTAGAGAATATTTTAAAATCTGTTTATTCCTCAAAAAAAAAAAAAAAAAAAAGTTTTTTGGGTTTTTTTTTTTGAGCAAAGATCAAATCTTATACAATGCTGAACAATTTCCGGGATGACAGTTATGGAACGTGCATATGTCTTATCACTCAAAGAATAAAAATAAAACAGCAAAAACCCGTCATTCTCCATGTCAGTACTTGGGCCTCGTAGGAACAATGGGTGCTCAGGTAAATGTGAAACTGCAGACTGATCCAGTAACACTTTCACTGTATCTTTGGGAATATTTCTATCTAGTAAATTTATATATATATGGGTTGCTATAACAACAGACGGCATTTGCTCCCTGTAATGTTTAAATGGAGATAACTCGGTTTAAAGGAACTCCTTCCTTCCCCAGGCAGAGGCCTTTGCCAACTTTTGAGATAAGGGGAAGCAAGGGGATTACCTATGGACAGGTAATTTGTTTTATGGCTGGCACCGCCTTAACCAGGAAGTTGGAAAGTAAAAGTAGTTTCAATCTCTCGCTCTCTGTACAAGAGATAAAAATAAAACCCTAACACAGTAGAGAAAGAGGGGTATACTTCCCCTTTAAACGTTAAGTTCAGCACACAAGCCAGGTAATCCATAGGGACTTTAGCCTCAATATAAGTCACTTAAATGATAATTCAACTGAAGGGGGGGGGCAGAGACAAATTCCAACACAAATTACCAAACAACCTCCTTAATCTTAAAGCTTCTTTAGCCAGAAAGCAGTTCTGGTTTTGCGGCAGCTGTAGATCCTAAGTGAATTCTTCTAACACCGAGGCAAAGCGTAGCCTTTAAATCTCGGCCGATACTGGAATATCCCAAGGACTGACACGGAGATGCGCGGCTCCAAACTCTTAACAGATTTTCTTCTATAAAATGTGAAAACGGATTTCATTCCGCGCCTGTTCAGTAAATACACTTCCTGCTACTGGTGAATAGGATTTATAGTACAACAGCATCTTTTCTACTACACGGGATCTCGTGAAGACGCCGCCCAGGGAACAAGGCCTTGAGCAACACGTGGTGAAGGCGTTGTCGGTGGGCTACGACAGTCGAAGGACAATGAAACACTGGAGAGAGTGTTGGAAACTTTTACGAGGATGTAGATTACCCTTTTAACTTGCTTTGGACAAATATGGAGGATCCGTGCACTCCAAACTCATAAAAAAAAACATCCCATCTGGATTGCATTCAACTTCCACTGGCGTTCTGCTGGTAGATCTCTCAGCACTAGTAGCGGGAGAACACGATTACTTGCAGGACCACCAATTACACCTGATCTTCCACTGGCAGCATACAAAACCCTACTGCCCACCTGCTCCTCTGGATCTCTATTCAGTAACACTGACCCATCTGGGCCACTGTACCCCAGCTCTCTGCTCAGTGACTCTATGGGGGTCCCGCCTGCTCCTTCTCATGCAAGATGACACTTCAGTCCCTGACACACAGCTGACTAAATTTCAGACAAGTTATAGGATCAAGAATAAAAAAAACTACTTTTTTTTTTTCACCCTCCCTTTGTCGGTTTCTTAAGCTTAGCAATTCCTGGGCTAGCCTAAGTCCTCCTTCTCATTTCTGGACAGCAGGGCCAGGACACAGCCCTTGATATACTGACTGAGGAGACCTCTTCTTGGTCACTCACTGGGGTCAATCTTGTGTGAAAGGTTTGATAGAGGCCTGAATGAAAGCACAGCCCACACCCCCTGTCCTGTAATTTTCCTGAAGTCAAAAACAGACCCCCCTTCACTTCCTCCGATCCTTCCTCTCAGGCCTGCGGCCCTGTTGACCGCCAGCGTTGCGAGGAGTGAGTATTACGCTGCCGTTGCTTGTGTAGTGCAAGGCATATTGCTGGGGAGAATATGGACGGCCATTCTGGTCTCTCAATTGGCTAAACACTTCCTGATACAGATGCTCTACTTCCTGTTTCATTCTCTGCAGGGATCTCAGGTTTTCTCCTTTCTCCCGAAGCTGTGAGCTCCGTTCCCGATTGAGGTGTTTCACTTCTTGCTCCAGGTTCAGAATCGTATCCAACTTTCTCTTGCGACAGTTTTGGGCTGCCATTTTGTTCTTGCCTCTCCTGCGGATGTCCCTTATCAAACAGAGCTGCGCTTCACTTAACTGGTACTTGGCAAGCAAGTCGTTAAACTCCTCCACAGGCAGGTTAATGATCTTGTCATTACTGAATGGAATCTTCATAGCCCTGGCCCTTTGTTCATCACGACCCGCCTGTCTGTCTAGAAAACCTGCCTGTCTCCGGCTATTCCTCTCCATGATTGGCTGCATTTCCTCTGGCTCCTCGGGAGCCATGTTGTATGTGTGATTGTGCCCAACATGCTCCAGGAAAGGCAGGTGTCGGAATCGACTGGGATCCTGGGAACTCATCCTGCAGAACTTACTGTATTGCGGTTGATAATCATTGGCTTCTTCAGACTCCTCTAGCTCAATCATTTCAGAATCAGAGCTGTACCCCACTGCTCCCTCTTCAGAGAATGAAGATGATGAAGAAGATGATGAGCAAGAGGAAGAAGAGGACGATTCAGATCCACTGGGAGACAAAGGGCTGTGATGCGAATCCAAGGACAGACCAGAATCTGAATCCAGTTCTTCCTGGAGCTGTGAAGTCTGAACCTGACTGAAGCCTTCTTCAAGGGCTAGTTCCATCAAGCTGATTTCATCCAGCAGAGCTTCATCCAGAAGTCCACAAAGAGGGTCCGGCATGGTGGTAGGGGATGTGATGTTTCCTGTATTGTTCAGCTGTGACTGGAATAGGAGTCCAGTCAGATTAGTAAAGCCAAATGTTGAGTTTAGGTCAGTGGAATTGTGGGAAGAGAGTTGTGGCACAGGGGACTCAGAAGCTGAGAAAGGCTCTAGGGTGGGAGTGAAAAGGGAAGACGTATTGTGAGAGCAGCCTGGGAGGGAAGCCTGATCCAGATTCACATCCAGTTGAAGTGGTGGATCCAAACTCAGATACAAGGGATCCTCAGCGGAGCTATTCACTTCCATTGCCTGAGAATACAGAAATAGCACAAGAGATCAATAACTGCACTGCGGAAAAGAAACTCCAAAGCAGAGCGTTTGCTGAACTCCTCAGACAAATGCAAAATAACCTGAAATCATATTCACTTTGCCATGCGAAGTTTTACCAAGTGACCAAAATCATAGGGATGCACTGAATCCTTCTGCTTGGCCAATCCGAATCCACATATGCAAATTACGGGCGGGGAGAAAATTGTGTGACTTTTTGTCACAAAACAAGGAAGTAAAAAATGTTTTTCACCTTGCCAGCCCTAATTTGCATATGCAAATTCGGTTCAGTATTCGGCCGAATCTTACGCGAATAATTCGGAGGTTCGGCACAATCCAAAATAGTGGATTCGAGTGCATCCCTACAAAATGACAAAAAATTCAAAGAATGGCTGGTGGTGATACCTGCATATCCATGAGAGACATTAGGTCCTGCCACTGCTCTTCCAGATCCAAAGAGGCCCTCATATCTGGTATTAAAGGGGACAATAGGAGGTCTGTTCTATCAGACACCTCAGGGCGTGGCTCAGCATCAGGGAGACCAGAGGTGTTAGACGCAGGAAACTAGAGGACCAGAGAGAAGGTAATTAGGCACAGGAGGCTGAGGGCACAAAAACAGCAGAGGCTCAGAGAGTGCAGAGCAACTCACCTCAGGAGAGTCACCAAAAGGAAAAGTAACATCCAGGAGACTCAGACATTCCTCCAAGGAGAGAGCAGTCTGATCCTGTGAGGACAAGGACACTCAGCTCTGCACTCAGACACAGCGAGGTCACTACTACTGCACACAATCACTTACCCGACGGATACTCTCCCCGGTCTCTCCATCCACCTGCAGAGCAGGCTCCAGGGGCTCTGCGCCATCTCTTAGGGGTTCCCACACGTCCTCGTTTTCATTCTGCTGCTGTCGATTCTCAAAATCTTCACGCCCAACACCCAAGTCAATATCCTGGCGCCACAAAATATCAATCAGGTCAATATCCTAGCGCAAACATGGAGAGAAAAAAAACAAAAAAAAGAACACAGAAATGTCAAGTTATTGACCTATAGAAAGAACGACAGTTGTCACATCATTTACAGCCTGTGGGAAAGTACTCGGATATTGAATTACGGTATAAATTCCAATGTTGCTTTATGTTTCGCGTTTTGCATTTTCTAAGGACGCGTCACGCTTCAGCTCACTGGGTGTCAGTGAAACCCGAGGCTAACGCTGTGTGTGCTTACTGGAATATTCTATTACTGTCTGGACCTTTCACTTTCTAAATTAATGAATCCCATCTAACTCACATTAGAGGGAGCTCACCCAAATGGGAAACAAACAGGATGCAGTTTTATCCTGATCCACCCACCCAAAAATACAAGATCGATCTTCAGCTCTACTATATAATCATAATAATTTTTATATTCATTTTTTTTTTTAATTCTGGTGGATAGTAGATCCCAACAAGCTTCCTCATTTCCAACGGATTTCAATACAATGAGTTTAATGCTAAATTATTAAATATATATATTGGATTCATGCTATGGGAATGCCCAGGTTTCCTCAAAAAGAGAGGCCAAGTTGCACCTGCTTTTCAGTGGGATTATTAACAGCATCATTGCCAGCCTTCCATACAGAACCCCAGAGTGATCCCTTCCTCCCAGGAATGATGCAGGGCATGCTCAGCTCCCAAGGTCACGCTATGTCAGGCCCATTGTGACATCTCATTTCGTACAACAGCTGCACAGTGTTTGGGAAGAGTGGGCAGAAATCTAATAGGACTGGTTTGCACCTACAGCAGGACCAGAGCTCCCCACATCTGCCCAGTAAGGCATCTTGCAGTGTTCCACACACACAACATAGTGTTGAGACGGAGTCAGATTCTCCAATCAGTCACAGTGCCGCAGTCACAGCCTATAAGTGTTTGTGCCAAATTGCAAGTCTAAGGAGAAGTATTTACAGACTTATTTTAAGATCACACTGTTCCCCTGCCCTGTATCCGTGCTGCAAGTGCATCCATATAAACAAAGTCATATGACTGCCCCTGTCTGTGTATGGCCCCCACCGTGAGGCTCAGTGTCTGGCTTTTACTCACCAGCTGATACACAGGTTACATTACTGATCCTGCCTGAGAGCTCCAGTATTGTGTGGGCCCAGACCTGATCCAACACACCTGTCTCCTCTTATCATGCAGCCAAGTGACAGCAATAGCAGCTCTATTCCTCTTCAGAGTGAACAACAAAATTTGGAGCTGGGCTCAATGACCGCACTCAGTCCGATTAAAGAGGTTGTTCACCTTCCAACACTGAACTCAGTTCAGCTGGTTTCACACAGTTCACCAGAAATAAAGACTTTTTCCAACTACTTTCTATTTGTGACCATTTTTCTAATATTGAAGTGTAAAGTGTCATTTTTTACCTTCTAGAGCAGCTCCGACCCTGTAAACTGTTCTAAACTGATACATTTAGTTGATACATTTATTATCAGAGCAGAATCCCTGAGTTTCATTAAAGGCAACTGTTAGAATTGATAAAATAGTTGCTAATACTCCAGAGATGCTGCTGAAATGAAACTAAATGTTAATGACATTCAACTTTAAACTAAGGTTTTGGAAAAAAAGTTAATTGAAAAAAAAGTCTATTTCTGGGGAACAATCTGAAAACAAGTGAACTGAAAAAAAGTGTTGGAAGGTGAACAACCCCTTTAACAGACTGCAGGGACCACAAGCGCTTTGTATTGTGTGTGTATAATTCTAGATAAAACTACTGCTAATAGGCAAAAACATGCATACAACTATCTTTGTTTCTATAAATATATATCATAAGATCTGAGAGGGGCTCTATTAAACTTCATAGAAAAACAGGCAAGGACTCCTTTTGTAACAAAGCTCCCCAGCAGGGCTCAGCTGCTAGAGATGAGGAGAGTTGTAGTTCTACTACAGCAAAAGCAGCAACGGTTACCTTCCCTGCTCAGTGCATTGTTTTTCCAACGTCCACCAACTGCAAATACATAACGACTGCACACAAACACTTACCTCCTTGCTCAAATCTGAACTTCCAGGCTGAGCAGTTGCCCCCAGTTCTTCCAGCCCTTGCCCGTCACGATTTGGTTCTGATCCAGAGCTGTTTAGATCCGGTGGGCTGTCTGAGGGACGGCTAGAGCCAGTCTGTGCACTTGATACGGATCCCTCAGTTTCCCTGTGCACTAGCCACGCGTCTACCTCTGTGCTGGGCACGGTCAGGCGGTCGAGGGCTCGCACACAGCCCAGCAGTCTCCTGGATGTGAAGAACTGGTCCAGATCGACACTTTTGGGATGTACCCCATAGCCGTCTGAAGTGCCTCTCAGGCTGTGGAACTGGGTCTGGGTGTAGGCGGAGGTAGGTCCTAGGATAATCTCGTGCAAAGGGGGCAGATGAGAAGGTAGGTAAGAATCCAGGTCCAAACGTACACCCATCAGGCTTAGCAGAATGGTGAACTGAATCAGACCCTCAGTGAGATACTTCTTCAGAGACAGCATGTCTGGGAGCCCCGAAGAAGCAGGGACCCCCAAAACACACACAGTCTTTACCTAAAACAAAATGAAGCAGGACAGTTAGGCAACACATAAATACGTCAACCTCCTGCAAACCCCGCCCTCTGTCCTATAGCATAAATAACCCTCCTCTCGACACTCGCAAATCACTCCCACACGGGGCAAGTAAACAAGTGTATAGGATGCAATACGTTTCTCATGTAGCCCACTATCTGGACTAGTCACCTCAAATGCCGCATCATCTATACAAGCACTCAACCATGTACTTTGTGTAAAATGCATTTGTGCCATCCAAGATCTCTCTTCTGGAGAAACATTTGCTATTAATAATATATTATAAAGTATCTGTATCAGTACCCACCTAGGAGTTTCAGAATCTGGGGGACTGCCTAGGGGGCCCTGAGCATTCATTGAAACTCCCAGCATCGGCCGTGGTTAAAAGTGGGTGCGGGGAGTGGTAGCTATTAACAGGTTATAGTTCCAAGGATAGACATAATCTGTTGGCATTTCTATATTCCAGATGACACGTGATACACACACAGATATCTCATGGACAGTCCAATGTCCTTGTACCGTATCCCATGAATATATCATCACACAGCAATTCTTTCCTTCCCATACACTCACACTAGAACAATCCCAATCAATATCCGCTGTGTTACACCATATAGTGCTCCCAGGTTAACCCTCTCATGGTCAGCTTCTCTGAAAGCCAAGCAAAATGATGCAGAATGAATGGCACGTGTATAGCTCTGTCTATATACACAGCCAACCCAAAAACCTCTTCCTTTCATGATCTCCCCACACATAGAGATAAGCCCCATCCATATCTGTATCAATAATACAGAGGCATGTGCTATTCACAAACAGAGGATGCAGGAGAAATGCCACAGAAGATTAACACTCACATTCCAGTGCCCTGAGGCCCCGACAACACTTCTAAATTGGTCTCTTGTTGTCCCAAGCAACAAACACACACACAGCTGACTGGGGGACATATATACGTCTTTATCTACAGGGCTCAGGGGATACACACACACACACACACACATATCAACTTAATGGGGTTGTTCCCCTTTAAATTAACCGTTAGTATGATGTAGAAAGGGATATTCTGAGACACTTTGCAATTGGTTTTCATTTTTTATTATTTGTGGTTTTTGAGTTATTTAACTTTTTATTCAGCAGCTCTACAGTTTGTAGTTTCAGTCGTCCGGTTGCTAGAGTCCAAATTCCCATAGCAACCATGCATTGATTTGAATAAGAGACTGGAATATGAATAGGAGAGGCCTGCATTGAATGCTGATAATTCAAAAACTATATAAATAAATATTTGTTTTTAGATGGGGTCAGTGCCCCCATTTGAAAGCTGGAAAGGGTCAGGAAAAAAAAAAAAAAGGGAACATAATTCAAAAACTACATCAAATAAATATTTGTTTTTAGATGGGGTCAGTGACCCTCCATTTGAAAGCTGGAAAGGGTCAGAAGAAAAGGGAAAATAATTCAAAAACTACATCAAATAAATATTTGATTTTAGATGGGGTCAGTGACCCTCCATTTGAAAGCTGGAAAGGGTCAGAAGAAAAGGGAAAATAATTCTAAAACGATATAAAATAAATAATGAAGACCAATTAAAAAGTTGCTTAGAATTAGCCATTCTATAACATACTAAAAGTGAAACTGAACCACCCGTTAAAAGTAACACTAACAATACATTTGTAGCCTTACAGAGCATTTGTTTTTTTACATGGGGTCAATGAAAGCAACAATCAGAAGAAAAAGGCAAATAATTAAAAAACTAGGGATGCACCGAATCCTCTATTTGGGATTTGGCCGAATACACGAATCCTTCGTAAAAGATTTGTACGAATACTGAATCCGAATCCTAATTTGCATATGCAAATTAGAGGCGGGCAAAGAAAGTGGAAAAAGAATATTTTATTTCCTTGTTTTGAGAAAAGTCACATGATTTCCCTTCCCACGCCTAATTTACATATGCAAATTCAGATTCGGCTCAGCCACACAAAAAGGACTCGGCCGAATCTGAATCCAGCTGGAAAAGGCCGAATCCTGGATTCGGTGCATCCCTATAACAAAAGAAAAATGCAAACATTTCATAGATTTGGCCATTTAAGTTAATTTCAAGGTGAACCAGCCCTTTAATCTACACATTATAACAGGTGAGCAGTTCCTAAACTGAAAGAATCCCCTCGTCCATGTTGAAGTCCTACCACTTGCCTAAAACTGAGAACCAATCAATCCACAGCAGTCACTTGTATTGCTGGGCAGACGGAGCAATGGTTGAACTACAAGTCCCAGCATCCCCTGCCGGAAGCCAAGTGACCGCAGCTTGTAACATCCATTTATATTTACAAACACAGAATTAAAGAGATAAAGCTTAGAAGACAATAAACGGACCCTAGAGAACGAGATTATGACCTTTATACGGCTCTTATTCTCATTGAAACAACCGACACCAGCTCAGTTGCCGTTAGTTACCTGTACAGATTGAAAATTAACCCAGGCCTGGCTTTTGTTTTTCTTTCGACAATAGCCAAAGTTTTTCACCAAAAAGGTAACGACCAAAATAGGATTTAAAAGTTCAAATCATTTATTAGGACAGAGGTGAAGGCCGGACGCGTTTCGCCACTTACTCATAGGCTCGAGCGAGTGGCCCATTAGGCACAAAACGCGTCCGGCTTTCACCTGTTTGTCCTAATAAATGATTTGAACTTTACTTTTTGGATTAAAAACTCCCCATTTGTGGCGGTTGTCACATGTAATGATGGACTGGGGTTTAGTGGGAGTAGATTTCTCTCCCCTCACTCCTATTGTTGCTGATATTTGCTATAGATATAAAGTGACTTTTTTGCATCAATGTTGCCATTTTGACCTTTTCTCCCTGGGATTCAGTAGTCACAGTGAGGCAATAGAAATGATGGGAAGGAATGTTTACATAACGATTACATAACACGCCCATGTGTTATATACACCATCCAGTTGCTGATCTCTGGGAGCCTGGATGTTGGTGAACTACAACTCCCAGTGTATAAAGAAGGCAGTCAGGGAGTTGTAATGTTACACAATCTGTTTATAAATAGGATATTCCAGTCAGTAAATAACCTCCCGCGCAATTATTACCACAGAATCAGCCTAATTCTCCACCTCGTGCCCGGGGAGACCCCATTGTTTGCATGAGGGAGTCTGTCAGTCACAGTCCCGCCATAACCTCAATAACTTCAGAAGAGATAAGAAGGTAACAGGCTACGCACCCCCCTCACACACACCCGCTTGTCTTACGCTCTCCTCGTGTCAGTACCGCCCGTGGGTCTCCCAGCTCCAGACTCTCACTTCCGCATCACCCGGCAACACTGAAAAGTCAGCACCAGCAGCCAATAGAAAGGAAGGACGTCCTGAGCCCATCAATGGCAGCCAATCGCGAACGGACAATAACTCGGGCAGCCAATAGGACGAGTAGCGAAATCTACGTCACCATGGTGTCTCTGTCAAGCCGTCAGCCAATCGCACGGCAGCATGTTGAGTTACCAGCAGTTACATCACCCGCTGCCGCCAGGAAGCAAAGACTAGAGTCCGACTTGAGTCGTCAGTCTACTTCCTGCGGTATCTCTTGTGCATCCCGCATATAAACCTCACTGGGTGGACAGAGAAGTAGTAAAATCCCCCGGTTTGGGCCTCGCAGTGACTTGCAAAAAATATTGCGCCGTTGCGTCACGCGTTCTAGAAGGTTCCGTGCGTGACGTGACGTGACCGCGGCTCCACAACAAAAGACGTTGCGCAATGGAGGCGACATGTGTCTGTGATGTCACGGAAGCGATTGCTATTCAAGTCTGTCATTTCACAACGTGTGTTTGTGCGGCAACAACTTGTGTCACCAGTAAACTCACCCCGCGCTCACACTTTACTTTTGTACTGGGGGGGAGGGAGTGGGAGGAGGGAATGGGAATGGGAGGAGGGAATGGGAGGGGGCGTGGCTTGGAGTCAGGAAGCGCCTGGGAGCTAAACATGAGCCGCACGGACAGTCTGCCGGTAGGGAAACGTCACTTATTCCCACAGTCCCGCCCCACAATTATTACACTCGTGGAGTCCAGACAAACTGGCTACTGATGTAAAGCCCGGGGCTATTGAGAGTACAAAGTAGACAAGGGACAGATTTGGGACACTTTTTGGGCCTTTGGCTGCTTTGTACTTTATGAACCAAAGTTATTTCTCCCCCTAATGTGCTGAACCTGCTTCTCCCAATGCTTCTGGGTAATTGTACCTCCCAACTCCGCCCTTGTTATCTTCTGAAATGTCCCGACTTTCACTTTCATCTCCTGCACTGAACAGACACAGACAACGTCTTTCAAAACTTCATTGGCTTTTGGCAGAGAGCCCAGAATATGTGCCAGGTGCACTTACATACAATTGTAACACTATTTCACATAAGCAAAGAAACAACTGTAACACTATTTCACATAAGCAGAGAAACAATTGTAACTAAGATAAGCAAAGAAACAATTGTAACAATGTAAGATAAGCAAAGAAACAATTGTAACTAAGATAAGCAAAGAAACAATTGTAACTAAGATAAGCAAAGAAACAATTGTAACTAAAATAAGCAAAGAAACAATTGTAACTAAGATAAGCAAAGAAACAATTGTAACTAAGATAAGCAAAGAAACAATTGTAACTAAGATAAGCAAAGAAACAATTGTAACTAAGATAAGCAAAGAAACAATTGTAACTAAAATAAGCAAAGAAACAATTGTAACACTATTTAAGATAAGCAAAGAAACAATTGTAACTAAGATAAGCAAAGAAACAATTGTAACAATATAAGATAAGCAAAGAAACAATTGTAACTAAAATAAGCAAAGAAACAATTGTAACACTATTTAAGATAAGCAAAGAAACAATTGTAACAATGTAAGATAAGCAAAGAAACAATTGTAACGCTATTTAAGATAAGCAAAGAAATAATTGTAACTAAGATAAGCAAAAAAACGACTGTAACTAAGATAAGCAAAGAAACAATTGTAACACTATTTAAGATAAGCAAAGAAACAATTGTAACTAACATAAGCAAAGAAACAATTGTAACACTATAAGATAAGCAAAGAAACAATTGTAACTATTTAGGATAAGCAAAGAAACTTTTATTCAAATCAGTGCATGGTTGTTAGGGGAATTTGGACCCTAGCAACCAGATGGCTGAAATTACAAACTGGAGAGCTGCTGAATAAAAAGCTAAATAAGTAAAAAAAAACACAAATAATAAAAAATGAAAACCAATTGCAAATTGTCTCAGAATATCCCTCTCTACGTCATACTAACAGTTCATTTAAAGGGGAAGAAACCCATGAGCTGCTGGACAGGCTAGAGTTTGTATAAAGCAAATCCATAACAATATCAGTCTTGTCTCCTGCAGGATCCGTCACTTTACACAGTGAAAGCCGTTATCATTCTGGACCAGGATGGACACAGACTACTGGCCAAAGTAATACACAGCCAAGTGCCAATAATAATCTCTAATGGTCAATGTGTCAATGAATTGTCTGTATATCAATCTGCTGTCTTGTGTTGGGACTGAACTTATATACAGAGTGTGGAGCCTTCTCCTGTGTGTAACTCATCATTCCACACCTGCTTTTATAATACTAGAATTATATATATATACAGGAAATAATGCCCCTATTGTAACACATAAGGATATAAGGGCATGAAGCTGAGGGATATTATACACATCATGGGACTCCAAGGCAACCTCTAGTATCTTCTAACTTGTATAGGTACAGGATCTGTTATCCAGAAAGCTCTTTATTACTCAAAAGCTGTCACCCCTGGACTCCATTTTATCCAAATAATCCAATTTTTTATAGTGATTCCCTTTTTCTGTGTAATAATAAAACAGTCGCTTGTACTTGATCCCAACTAAGATATAATTAATCCTTATTGGAGGCAAAACCAGCCTATTGGGTTTATTTCATGTTTATATGATTTTCTAGTAGACTTAAGGTATGAAGATCCAAATTACGGAAAGATCCCTTATCCAGAAAACCCCAGGTCCCGAGCATTCTGGATAACAGGTCCCATACCTGTATCTGTAAATGTTCCATGTCACATAAACCTTGTCATTCTCTGTCCATTAAAGGGATGCTTCACCTTCACGTTTACTTTTAGTATGTTATAGACTGGCTAATTCTAAGCAAACTTGCAGTTGGCCTTCATTTTTTCCTCTTTATAGTTTTTTTTTTTGCCTTTTTTCTGACTCTTTCCAGCTTTCAAACGGGAGTCACTGACCCCATCTAAAAAAAACAAATGCTCTGTAAGGCTACAAAATGTCTTATTATTGCTACTTTTTATTACTCCTCATTCTAATCAGGCTTCTCCTGTTTGTCCTTCAAATCAGTGCATGGTTGCTAGGGTAATTCGAACCCTAGTGACCAGATTTCTGAAATAGCAAACTGGAGAGCTGCTGAATAAAAAGCTAAATAAGTCAAAAACCACAAATAATAAAAAATGAAAACCAACTGCAAATTGTCTCAGAATATCCCTCTCTATATCATACCAACAGTTCATTTAAAGGGGAACAACCCCCTGTCATGGTATTAGTTAAAATCAGTTACGACCCTTTCCAGTCACATGACAGGGTGTAGAGCCCACATATTGAAAGGACATGATCTGCACTAACCACACAAGTCTTTTGCTATCCTATAAATAAATGTCCTATAAATAAATGTCCTATAATTACCCACAATACACTGCAGCCGATGTGCTCATGTCTCTATAGTCACAAGACTGGAGAGAAATAAACAGGAGTTATAGGAGCAGACTGTACTATATATATATATATATATATATATATATATATATACACACACAGGAGCCATACATATCCTGTACATACACATTATACACAGTGTTTAGTGATGTCATCATTATAATCAGTACTTAGTGATGTCATTTGTGTCTCACTGACACTTGCGTATTATAATATTTGGATCTTTCCGTAATTTGGATCTTCATACCTTAAGTCTACTAGAAAATCAAATAAACATGAAATAAAGCCAATAGGCTGGTTTTTCTTCCAATAAGGATTAATTAAATCTTCGTTTGTTTTAAGTATAGATATGGGACCTGTTATCCAGAATGCTGGGGACCTGGGGTTTTCCAAATAATGGATCTTTACGTAATTTGGATCTTCATACTAGAAAATCATATAAACATGAAATAAACCCAATAGGCTGGTTTTGCTTCCAATAAGGATTAATTATATCTTAGTTGGGATCAAGTACAAGCGACTGTTTTATTATTACACAGAAAAGGGAAATCAGTTTTAAAAATTGGGATTATTTGATTATAATGGGGTATATGAGAGATGGCCTTTACCCGGCGTTTTTTATAGTGCAGGTATGGGACCTGTTATCCAGAATATTTGGGACCTGGGGTTTTCCAGATGACAGATATTACCATAATTTGGATCTTCATACCTTAAGTCTACTAGAAAATCAAATAAACATGAAATAAAGCCAATAGGCTGGTTTTGCCTCCAATAAGGATTAACTATATCTTAGTTGGGATCAAGTACAAGCGACTGTTTTATTATTATATAGAAAAAGGAAATCCCGTTTACAAATTTGGATCATTGATTATAATGGAGTCTACGACCTTTCCGTAATTTGGAACTTTCTGGCTAACGGGTTGTATATAAATGACCTAGTGAGTTTTGAATTGAAAGAACTTAGTGACTTGCCATGAACGCAGTCACCCCAATATCCCGTGCTCCCCACTCTTTTCCCTTTTCTTTCCTCAGTATTACGAGAACGACTTCCCGTCCCTGGCGGAGCAACAAGACTTTGAGAAGCAGATTTTCAGAAGGAGTCACAAAGCAGAAAGTAAGGCGAGTGTGTGAATAGACATATATTATTGCTACAAGCACACCTATACCTGACACTATATATTTATATTATAGTAGATTTATTTATAGCAAATATTCCCAAAGGGAACTGCCCTCAGTTTATAACAAGGTTACAAATAAATAGAAATGTTATACATTAAAGGATACCCCCCCATCATATACTATTATTCAGCCCAGGTAGATAATACAGGTATGGGATCCGTTATCCGGAAACCCATTATCCAGAAAGCTGCGAATTATGCAAGGGCCGTCTTCCATAGACTCTATTTTAGCCAAATAATCTAATTTTTTAAAAACGATTTCCTTTTTCTATGTAATAATAAAACAGTCGCTTGTACTTGATCCCAACTAAGATATAATTAATCCCTATTGGCTTTATTTAATGTTTGTATGATTTTCTAGTACAATTATGGTATGAAGATCCAAATTAGGGAAAGATCCATTATCCGGAAAGCTCAGAATTACGGAAAGGTTGTCTCCCATAGACTCCATTTTAATCAAATAATCCAAATTTTTAAAATGATTTCCTTTTTCTGTGTAATAACAAAACAGTCGCTTGTACTTGATCCCAACTAAGACATAATTAATCCTTATTGAGGCAAAATTTTCTAGTAGACTTAGGGCAGGGCCACACTAGGCAATAGCGCGGCGATTTGACTCGCGGCGACTTTTCGCCGCGACTTTTAATCCGCAATCGCTGGCGAAACTTTTGCGCTGCCGTCTATGGGGAATCGCGACAAATCGCCAGCGTAAAAACGCGGCGATCTTTTTTCTATTGTCGCTCGAAATCGCGTAGCGAGGCGATTTCGAGCGACAATAGAAAAAAGATCGCCGCGTGTGTTTTTACGCTGGCGATTTGTCGCGATTCCCCATAGACGGCAGCGCAAAAGTTTCGCCAGCGATTGCGGATTAAAAGTCGCGGCGAAAAGTCGCGGCGAGTCAAATCGCCGCGCTATCGCCTAGTGTGGCCTTAGCCTTAAGGCATGAAGATCAAAATTAGTGAAAGATCTGGAATATCCCCAGTTCCCCAGCATTCTGGATAACAGGTCCCATACCTGTACTGGGACTTCACTGCACAAATACTGGGCTTTTCCGTTTCACAAAGCAGGAGCGTTTCACCTTTAAGTGAAAAGTTTAGTACGTTATAGAATAGCCAATTGTAAGCAAATTTTCAATTGGTCTTCATTATTTATTTATTTTTATAGTTTTTTTTTTTTAATTATTTCCTTTTTTCTTCTGGCTCTTTCCAGCTTTCAAATGGGGGTCACTGACCCCATCTATAAAAAAACAAATGCTCTGTAAGGCTACACATTTATTGTTATTGCTCTTTTTTATTACTGAATGTTCCTCCTATTCATATTCCAGTCTCTTAATGAAATCTATGCATAGTTGCTAGGATAATTTGGACCCTAGCAACCAGATGGCTGACATTACAAACTTGAGAGCTGCTAAATAAAAAGCTAAATAAGTCAAAAAAACACAAATAATAAAAAATGAAAATGAGAATATCCCTCTCTACATCATACTAACAGTTGATTTAAAGGGGAACAACCCCAATTCCTGCTCCAACATTGTTCTTTGTTTCCCAGGTGAAGTGCTGCTTGTGGATGGTGTGACTGCATTGTGCCAGAAGTTATCTGACATCACGTGTTACATCATCGGTGGACTCCATGAGAATGAGGTAAATAACAAGAGAGAGAGCACTATGTGATCCCACTGAGGGTGACCCTAATCAGTGGCAGTTTTTTAATTATAGTTTCCACTCCCAGCTTCTCCTTCTAGCCGCCCTGACTTGTATTTGTGAGAGTCTGTGCCACATGCTGCGGTGAGTGCCCGCCCTTCCTGTTTGTGTGTGTGTGTGTTAGTGTGTGTGTGTTAGTGTGTGTGCATGGGAACAATCACGAGTGTGCACTGTATTCTTTCTGCTAGCTGCATGGAACAGAAGCTTGCACTCTAACACCAGATTTGTCTCTTGATAAAAGCAACTTTCTAGCTTGTGCAGTCACACGTATACTTCAATAATGCCATGCCATTATCTGCAGGGTTCCATAGGCTGGGCCTCTTCTTCTTCTTCACAGGCTGGGCCTCTTCTTCTTCACAGGCTGGGCCTCTTCTTCTTCACAGGCTGGGCCTCTTCTTCTTCACAGGCTGGGCCTCTTCTTCTTCACAGGCTGGGCCTCTTCTTCTTCACAGGCTGGGCCTCTTCTTCTTCACAGGCTGGGCCTCTTCTTCTTCACAGGCTGGGCCTCTTCTTCTTCACAGGCTGGGCCTCTTCTTCTTCACAGGCTGGGCCTCTTCTTCTTCACAGGCTGGGCCTCTTCTTCTTCACAGGCTGGGCCTCTTCTTCTTCACAGGCTGGGCCTCTTCTTCTTCACAGGCTGGGCCTCTTCTTCTTCACAGGCTGGGCCTCTTCTTATTCACAGGCTGGGCCTCTTCTTCTTCACAGGCTGGGCCTCTTCTTCTTCACAGGCTGGGCCTCTTCTTCTTCACAGGCTGGGCCTCTTCTTCTTCACAGGCTGGGCCTCTTCTTATTCACAGGCTGGGCCTCTTCTTATTCACAAGCTGGGCTTTTTATTACCAGGTATGGCGTTGTTGGGCCATATGATAGATATTTCCTTGTTTCCTTTCCTTGTCCTTTAAATTAAAGGGTGCAAATACACCTTCATGTACAATTTGACCTGTGTCCATATGAGCAACATGATCCTGTACCTGCAAACCGAACAAACTTCCCTCCGACTATGTCACGTTTGAGTACAGGTATGGGATCCGTTATCCGGAAACCAGAACGCTCAGAATTACAGAATGGCCGTCTCCCATAGACTCCATTATAATCAAATAATCCAGATTTTTAAAAATGATTTCCTTTTTCTTTCTAATAATAAAACAGTAGCTTGACCCCAACTAAGATATAATTAATCCTTATTGGAGGCAAAACCAGCCTATTGGCTTTATTTCATGTTTATATGATTTTCTAGTAGACTTAAGGTATGAAGATCCAAATTACAGAAAGATCCATTATCCGGAAAGCCCCAGGTCCCGATCATTTTGGCTAACATGTCCCATACCTGTAGCAATAAGGTTGGTGTTGCTGCCAGTACTCCCGGAGGTGCTAGCATTCTGTTTAGTGAATTCCAGTGCCTTCCCATTGGTTTGTTGTGAGCCCGTGACTAGTGCACTTTTTGCATGAGGGACCAGCATGTGCCCCCCCATTGGCCATGTTTATGTTTCCTGCACCAATGGAAATGTTCTCTCCAGGAAACACGTGGACCGGAGCTCCCTGCTGGAGAACATGGATACGGCCTTCCTCGTCCTGGATGAGATTATAGACCAGGGGTGAGAGCACAATGAAATACTCATTTATAATAGCACGGTCAAACGTTACAGGGGTAATTATACAACATTCACTGTAGTTGTGAGATGGATTATATATATATATACAGTATATAGATTATATATAGTTATATATAGCTTTCTTAAAGTGGACAGCCTTGATTTAGAGAAGGTGCAGCCCTCCAGCTGTTATGGAACTATAATCTCCTTCATCTTCGGGAGGGTGCTGGGAGTTGCAGTGGGCTGCGGGTTAGATGCCTTGATAAAGGGCTGGAATAGCCCGAAACGTCGCTCTGCTAATGGCATAAATAAATAACCTTTGATTCACACATCGGAGTGCTGCTGGAATTATTGTTTTTCGTCGGGTTAGATGCCTGTGATTTATGGATATTTTCAGGGGTTACTCAGTGCAGGTTCTCTTGTCTGGCAGGGTAATTCTGGAGAGCGATTATCAGCAGGTTGTGCAGCGACTCAGCTTCAAGGTAAGTGATCTCTTGAGCCTCCTATTGTGCCTATTACCCCTTCATTGAGTCGACACATTAAAGGCATTCGGCCATGATTTTTATGTTTTTATTTCAAAATGACACTGTTTATACAGCAAACAATTCACTGTACAATATAAAATGTCATTCCTGAAGCAGCAAGTGTATTTAGTTGTAATATTGGTGTGTAGGTGCATCTCAGCTCATTTTGCCTGGTCATGTGCTTTCAGAAAAAGCCAGCACTTTAGGATGGAACTGCTTTCTGGCAGGCTGTTGTTTCTCCTACTCAATGTAACTGAATGTGTCTCAGTGGGACCTGGATTTTACTATTGAGTGTTGTTCTTAGATCTACCAGGCAGCTGTTATCTTGTGTTAGGGAGCTGCTATCTGGTTACCTTCCCATTGTTCTTTTGTTTGGCTGCTGGGGGGGGGTGATGCAGTACAGCAGTAAAGTGTGAGCACAAGTCACATGACTGGGGCAGCTGGGAAATTGACAATATGTCTAGCCCCTTGTCAGATTTCAAAATCGAATATAAAAAAATCTGTTTGCTCTTTTGAGAAATGGATTTCAGCGCAGAATTCTGCTGGAGCAGCTCTATTAACTTCCCTTTAAAGGGAACATTTTCCCTGTTAGGGGTAAGAACTTTTCTCATGCTTGGCATGGAAATTTACCTCCAATCCAAACTCTGACTATTACTGCATTCTTATTTGCCAGCTACAGCCCTGAGCCTGTTCTTATTGGCTGCACCCGTTCATTTTCTCTCTGTGTTGTCATCTCCTACATTGTGCCCCTTGTACACTAGAAACATCTGTCACTTTGCTGCTTTGTCTCTCACTGATAATGTTTTTGTTACAGAGCATCTCGGAGCCAGCCTTTGGCTTTGTGCTGTTTGACTATCTGACTGGCAGCGGAGAGCAGGGCACAAGCCAAAAAGATCAGGCATAGAGTCGGGAATGAGTGCCGTATGTCCTGCCGTTCCAGCAATAACAACTGAGAAACCTCTGCCTTTTTGTGTGTGGCCTCATGTCAGCTGACTGGCGAAGCATGCTGGGAGTTGTAGTTCACAATGCCTTTGACATCCCTTGATGCCGCCCCCGCTGTACAGAACCAGATTAGTGTCATTATTTCTATTGTTGTAAAACACGGCCAGATGTCTCTGCAAATGAGTTGTATAATTAGAGGCTGGCACTGCACCCCAATAAAGGGAATAAAAAGCAGCTTTCAACCCAATGTTCCTTAGAGTTGTTCCAATGACGTGCGGCTGGGGGGTTCAGTTTGTGAGTCTCAGGCCACTGACTCAGGGTATCAGAGGCAAAACTCATGGGTCACGTGGCTACCGTTCCAACTACATGTTCTCAACATAATTGGCCCCCCTGCTTTGAGCCCCCTTTGGGGCTATGGGCACATTGGGAACTTAATATATTTATTTCTACTGGTGCTGCTCCCATTTCCACCGGCACCAAATATTCTCCAGTCACCTAATAAACCTGTAATAAACCTGTAATAAACCTGTAATAAACCTGTAATAAACCTGTAATAAACCTGTACACATCACACATACTGATGCCACACAACTACCCACTGAAATAGCTGAAGCTCCTGCACATCTCTCCTAACTGCCACCTTGTATTCTGTTGTGCTACTGAGACTGACAGTGGATTCCCCAGGCATGTTGCCTATGGGTGGCTTAATTTCTAGCCCCACAACCTACTTCATGGGGAAAAACTAGGAGAGATTGAGGATTCCCTGCGAGGTGCCCAGTAATAAAGCAAAGTATTTACTCCACCGCAGTGTTCCTACTTTAAAGTAGGGATGCACTGAATCCACTATTTTGGATTCAGCTGAACCCCCTAATCCTTTTATGCAAATTTGGGGTTCGAAGGGGAATACATTTTTTACTTCCTTGTTTTGTGACAAAAAGTCACGTGATTTCCCTCCCTGCCCCTAATTTGCATATGCAAATTCGGATTCTGTTCGGCCAGAAGGATTCGGCCAAATCCAAATCCTGCTGAAAAAAGCCGAATTCTGAACCGAATCCTGGATACAGTGCATCCCTACTTTAAAGGGGTGGTTCACCTTTAAAGCAACTTTTATTGTGTTATAGAATGACCAATTCTAAGCAACTTTTCAACTGGTCTTCATTATTTATTTTTTATAGTTTTATAATTATTTGCCTTTTTCTTCTGATTCTTTCCAGCTTTCAAATGGGCGTTCTAAAAAAAAACAAATACTCTAAGGCAGGGATCCCCAACCTTGTGAACCCGTGAGCAACATTCAGAAGAAAAAGGAGTTGGGGAGCAACACTAGCATGAAAAATGTTCTTGGGGTGCCAAATAAGTGCTGTGATTGGCCATTTAGTAGCCCTATGTGGATTGTCAACCTACTTTGAGGATCTGTTTAGTAGTACACATGGTTTCTATGCAACTAAAACTTGCCTCCAAGCCTGGAATTCAAAAATAAGCTCCTACTTTGAGGCCACTGGGAGCAACATTCTAGCGGTTGGAGAGCAACATGTTACTCACGAGCTACTGGTTGGGGATCACTGCTCTAAGGCTACACATTTATTGTTATTGCTACTTTTTATCATTGATCCTTCTTTTCAGGCCTCTCCTATTCATATTCCAGTCTCTTCAAATCAAGGCGTGGTTGCTAGGGTACGTTGAACCCTAGTTACCAGTTTGCTTAAAATGCAAATTGAAGAGCTGCTGAATAAAAAGCTAAATAAGTCAAAAACCACAAATAATAAAAAATGAAAACCAATTACAAATTGTCTCAGAATATCACTCTCTACATCATACTAAAAGTTATCTCAAAGGTGAACAACCCCTTTAAAGGGACGGTTCAACTTTTAGTACGTTATAGAGTGGCCAATTATAAGCAACTTTTCAATTGGTCATCACTATCATTTTTAATAGTTTTTAAATGATTTGCCTTTTTCTTCTGACTCTTTCCAGCTTTCAAATGGGGGTCATTGGCCCCATCTAAACAAAGAACGCTCTGTAAGGCTACAAATGTATTGTTATTGCTACTTTTTATTACTCATCTTTCTGTCCAGGCCTCTCCTATTCATATTCCAGTCTCTTATTCAAATCAATGCATGGTTGCTAGGGGAATTTGGACCCTAGCAACCAGATGGCTGACATTGCAAACTGGAGAGCTGCTGAATAAAAATCTAAATAAGTCAAAAACCACAAATAATAAAAAATGAAAACCAATTGCAAATTGTCTCAGAATATCCCTCTCTACATTATACTAAAGGGGAACAACTGCTTTAAGTAAACTCGAGAAGTAGCAGTGAAAAAGAACTTATATAAAGCACCAGTTCTGTTCTGCTAGGGTTGACACACATCAAAGCCACATGCTGCATGTACAATTACTGTAGCACATTCCTCGATGGAAACTTTGGCAGATTTAGACGAGAAACCTCAGCACCTTTTAGATTGTAAGTTCTATTGATCAGGGCCCTCTTTACCTCTTGTAATGGTATGCAGTGTGTATGTGTGACGTGTACAGCTGCAGTATATGTGGGTGCCTTGTTGGCAATAATAATCTGTTCACCTTCACTGTTCAGGTATGGGATCTGTTATCCAGAAAGCTCAGAATATAAGAAGGCCGTCTCCAGTAGACTCTATTTTAAAGTAATAATTGCAGTTTTTAAAACTGATTTATTTTTTTTCCATCAAAATAAAACAGTCGCTTGTACTTGATCCCAACTAAGATATAATTAATCCTTATTGGAGACAAAACCAGCCTATTGGCTTTATTTCATGTTTATATGATTTTTTAGTAGACTTCAGATATGAAGATCCAAATTATGGAAAGATCCATTATCCAGAAAACCCCAGGTCCCAAACATTCTAGATAACAGGTCCCATACCTGTACCTTGTACTTGATCCCAACTAAGATATAATTAATCCTTATTGGAGGCAAAACCAGCCTATTGGCTTTATTTCATGTTTATATGATTTTCTAGTAGATTTAAAGTATGAAGATCCAAATTATGGAAAAATCCTTTATCCGGAAAAACCCAGGTCCCGAGCATTTTGGATAACAGGTCCAATATAGTGTGTCGGCTGGGCAAATAACCGATTGGCAAATGTAATCCTTTGGCGCCATCTGCTGTTCATCAAACGTTCAACCGGCATATTATGAGAATGTTATAGAATAGATTATAAACATAATAGACAAATAGGGATATATATATATATATATTACATATATGTATTGCCTCTGTTTAACCCTCTATTGCCCAGTTTATTTATCTAATACATTTCTAATTTAAATAGCAATAGTCTGCTCCTCACCTCCGGGTCCCGCACAGCAACCCGACTGTTCCGCTGAGTGACGGGAAGTTTCCTACACTGACTTTATCTTGATTCATCCACACAGGTACGTCCATGCGTTGGTCAAAATCCACAACTGGAACAGTTTTTACCTGTACGTGTAAAATGATATTCTTTATTGATATTATCAATACAGCGGGTACAGGATAGACAGGGGTGGGTACCGATTGGCACATCAATTTGCGCATTTTTATCTCTATCAAGTGTGTGCTTAGTTTATATATATATTAGGGATGCATCAAATCCACTATTTTGGATTCGGCCAAACCCCTGAATATTTTGCGAAAGATTCAGCCGAATCCGAATTTGCATATGCAAATTAGGGGTGGAAAGGGGAAAACATTTTTTACCTCCTTGTTTTGTGGCAAAAAGTCACGCAATTTCCCTCTCCACCCCTAATTTGCATATTATGGATTCAGCCGGGCAGAAGGATTCGACCGAATCCAAATCCTGCTGAAAAAGGCAGAATCCTGAACCGAATCATGGATTTTCCTCTGCCAGGAAAGTGCTGGTACCTAGTTACAGTTCCATTAGCTGCATTATTTACTCAGTGATGTGTAGAAACGCACAGGGAGATATCTGATCGGCATGTTGGAAAGGCTCCAGTGTAAACTCATTAGCCGCCCCACACACGCACAGGACTCAGCATTTCTCTTTGGTCTGATTGTTGTGTGGGTCCATTAAACACTGCAGAACAATAGCCGCTTGTATCCAGGAGTTAAGGCATGTTCCTCTTGGAATCCTAGGGACTGGCGTGTCCATGATGTTGGAAAGCAGAGTGGAGGGGATGCTGGGTAATTGGCAGATAGTACAATACTGACAGTTGCAGCTGTGTGTGGCTAACTGGACTGTACTCCCCTGCCTCATCACTAGGGGGCAGATATATCAAAGACTGAAATGTGAGTTTCCCAGTGTAATCCTTATATAGTGAAACTAGAATTCAGAGATGCATCTTGTCTCTGGTTTTGGGTTACAGTATTGGTTCCACGTTTCCTCACTCCACTCCATCCAAGCAATGAGACCAGCCCATAACTGCACAAGTCAAGAACTTTGGAACACGGCCCAACACACAGGCACAAGCCATTCTGGGCACTAAATGAGCAATTTGTGGCTATGAGGCCCTGCCGCTATCATCCTGCACCAGGTACAGAGCTAAGAGGTCAGATCTAGAGATCATTGCTCGTTAGCTCCTCTATTACTGGCAAGAGTGTAGGGGTTTCAGGCTGACAGCTCCACCTGTGCTGGGATACCCCAAGCCCTGCAGTGTTGGGGGTCTTGTAGGAATGGTGTGGGGTATGGGAGACTGGATAGAGAGGAGAGAGTGAATATAGTGGATTGTAAAGGTGCTCCCTGAGGTGGGAGACAGGGGGCAGCAGTGAGCCAGCACAGGGCTTATACTAAGAAGGTCAGGAGAACCCACTATAATTTGAATATACCTGTATATTCCCAGTGCCTCCAGAACAAACACTTCCCTAATTTATAAATATGAGGGGCCACATTAGCTGTATCTCACTAGCCTTCCATTGGCTCATAGCCCAAACTTGCTGTCCACTCAATAGAGTTTAGGCCACTCCAGGAGCCCCTAAATCCTTTATAAAGCCTCATTGGGGTGCAGCCAATGCCTTATCATAGTCTGGAGTAGATCGGGGAGCACAATGGCGAGTGTGTAGGCCTTTTGCTCTCAGGTGCCCAGGAAACAATGGGTTAACAATAGGGGAGAGTACAGGGTCCTGTAGAGAAATGTATACGGCATTTTAACAGCGTTATCTCTATCCAGTGTCAAAGCAGAACGAGTGAAATGGACCAGTACCAGCACGGCCACGGCGTAAATACAGTCGGTGTATGATATCATGGACTCATGGCACACACTGTATATAAAGATTGGGAGTCCACCTCTGATTTAAACTTGGTTAAGCCCAATGAACTCGCCCCAGTTCACAGGCGATATATATATCAAAATTCCTTGTATCCAAAGATAGCTGTCCCAAAGGCTTACTTTTCCATAAAAAGTTTCTTTATTTAAATTATCATTAAAAATTCAGTTACATACAGTCCCCCCCAGGCCCACCTTACGCGTTTCGCACCCTCCGGCGCTTAGTCATATACACCTATGACTAAGCGCCGGAGGGTGCGAAACGCGTAAGGTGGGCCTGGGGGGACTGTATGTAACTGAATTTTTAATGATAATTTAAATAAAGAAACTTTTTATGGAAAAGTAAGCCTTTGGGACAGCTATCTTTGGATACAAGGAATTTTTCTCATGGCACACACACACACATATATATATATGGTGACGGCTCGAGTCTAGGAGCCGAAACGTTGAATAAACCTATATTTTATATCACAAATGACCAGAGAGAGAGAGAGAGAGAGAGACTGACACCCAAACAATCCCCCAATAGGAGAGGTGCCAGCTGTGAGACTGGTGCTGCAGGAGACACTCTGCTTTTATACAGACCATAAATGATCAATGTGGGAACTGCCAGGAAAATAAATAGGAACGGGAAGCGGGGGGGGGGATATGCAAGGACTCTCCCCACTAACCAGATCCCTCCCATAGGTTTAGGAGAACAGTGTTAATAAAAGTGGAAACAGGAGCAGTATAACTTCCCCCAGCATCCTCCTGTCTCCTCTATGGATAGAATTAAGTGTTATTAGAGAGCAGAGAGGTATGGATAGAATACAGAGTTATTAGAGAGCAGAGGGGTATGGATAGAATACAGTGTTATTAGAGAGAAGAGAGGTATGGATAGAATACAGTGTTATTAGAGAGCAGAGAGGTATGGATAGAATACAGTGTTATTAGAGAGCAGAGAGGTATGGATAGAATACAGTGTTATTAGAGAGCAGAGAGGTATGGATAGAATACAGTGTTATTAGAGAGCAGAGAGGTATGGATAGAATACAGTGTTATTAGAGAGCAGAGAGGTTTGGATAGAATACAGTGTTATTAGAGAGCAGAGAGGTATGGATAGAATACAGTGTTATTAGAGAGCAGAGAGGTATGGATAGAATACAGTGTTATTAGAGAGCAGAGAGGTATGGATAGAATACAGTGTTATTAGAGAGCAGAGAGGTATGGATAGAATACAGTGTTATTAGAGAGCAGAGAGGTATGGATAGAATACAGTGTTATCAGAGAGCAGAGAGGTATGGATAGAATACAGTGTTATTAGAGAGCAGAGAGGTATGGATAGAATACAGTGTTATTAGAGAGCAGAGAGGTATGGATAGAATACAGTGTTATTAGAGAGCAGAGGGGTATGGATAGAATACAGTGTTATTAGAGAGCAGAGAGGTATGGATAGAATACAGTGTTATCAGAGAGCAGAGAGGTATGGATAGAATACAGTAATATTAGAGAGCAGAGAGGTATGGATAGAATACAGTGTTATTAGAGAGCAGAGAGGTATGGATAGAATACAGTGTTATTAGAGAGCAGAGAGGTATGGATAGAATACAGTGTTATTAGAGAGCAGAGAGGTATGGATAGAATACAGTAATATTAGAGAGCAGAGAGGTATGGATAGAATACAGTGTTATTAGAGAGCAGAGCAAGTGCGCAGAGAGGGGAGGAAGGTTAGTTGTGCATTGAGAGCATACAGTGCACTATGGTAGAGGTAAAACATAGGGAGAGAATCATAGAGCTGAGCGGCACACACACACGTGGAGAGAGCACACTCCATACTCCATATTCAGATAAGACCCATCTCCGCACTATGTGCTCTGGGCAGCAGTTAATTGAGGAAAGATAACAGCAGAGGTTTAATTGAGAGAAAGGCCTGCGAGTCACCCAGGAGCAGATGGACTGAGCCCTAATTGGTAATTACAATGCAAGTGCCAGCTGAGAGACTGTCCTGGGACAAACTGTCACACTGACATGTCACTCACTGCTCTCCTCCAAACACAGCAGCATGCTGGGTAATATGCAAATAACACACACAAGGGGCCTGGCCCTAAGGTGTAGTTAGTACAAGCCCGTTATGGCACTAAGGGAAGGGATCCCATGATAAATCAGGGCTGGCAAGTGTGGGGGCAATGCAGAGGAATGTTCCACATCTCATGGTAGAATCCACATGCCTGCATTTTCCCTGCGTGAGAAACAGGGAGGAATATAAAGTCATTAATTAGAACAACAGATCTGTCCCTCTCTGACCTGTGCAGCAGCAGCAGATAACTGCAGAAGCGCAGAGATGGATTTCACTTCTTGCATCTATTACTCTGGGGGTTGAGCCCCTCACTTGCCTTCATTATACCACGAGCTGGAAATATAAAACACACAAATACCTTTAACACACTATCGATCCCTTACCCAATGGATATATCCTGCAACCCCTATCAAAATCTTAACTAGTGAACCTTCTCCTGCTTCTGAACTGCAACTCCCACAATGATTTGTGACTTACAAGGTGAGGAATAAATAGATTGGCTGTTCCACAGCATCTTGACCAGATCAGATACACTACCCCTTACAAGTCCTGTAAGAACTGAAAGATCTCCTGTACCCCATCTGTATTATAAACATCCACCACTCAGAGGTTAATTCCTTTTAACCCAAGGATCTAAGGTGTAGGGATGGTGGAGGCTGCAGTTCAACAACAGAGGAACGGCTTCACTCAGAATATTCCTATTGGGAATGGGATTCTATACTCCAAGTCTCTGCCATCTTATTGGAAGCACTAAAGGGTTCAGCACTGAAGCAGGTGCATATAACAGGGATATATAGATTTATGGGACAGCACCTTGAGGGTCCCCCAACATATCATTAGCCACAGCCCTGCACAGTGGCCGCCCACATCTCCGCTGGTGTGGCACAAAGTGTGCAGAGCCCTGTGCTCCGGTAATGCTCGGCGAGGATGCTGATTAATAGATGCCATCACTCATTGTCCGGCTGTAGGGGGCAGTTCCCCCCGAGTGTGGAGATAACAAGCAGCCAGAATAATGAGCAATGACAGGTCACTTGTCATTCTGATGGGATGTAATTAGGGAGCGAGAGAGAGGGGAAAAGCATGTATCACCCAATGTGCTATGATACGAGAGGATGAGAGAACAGGGGAACGGCAGAGACATGTATGATAAGAGATGGGGGGACTGGAGGGAAAAGACAATGAAAGAGAGGGGAGAGTGGGGGAAACAGTAATGACTTCAGTGGTTGTGGTGCGGTGAGGCCTTTCGGGATAAAAGACTTTCAGACTTTACCAAAATAATGCTTTTTTTTTTTATTTGCAGTTGAAAGCATAAAGATCAGAGGCCTGTACCAATCAGATTGACAGGACGGTTGTTGTACCTCTTGGACAGGTCTGCTTCAATCTGCAACACAGAACGAACAGAGAGAGAGAGGGAGAGAGAGACAAGTGGGCCTTTAGTTTTAAGTGTTTTTTCCCATGTTGCTGCACTTTCTGTAGCTCTGGTTACGCCAGTGTCACAGCTTCATCAACCCAGTAACATGTACCTGCTAATTATTCTCTAACCCAATCTACAGTTCATGTGACCAGACTCACCTGCTTCTTCAGCTCCCGACTTCTTTCCTGTAGAAGGGACAGCCTGGGCTCCAGACTCTGTCTCTCTTCCTGAGCTGCTCTGCCTCTCTCTACCCAAGAAACGCTCTTTTTCTCCAGCAGTTGTGCTTGACGCAGGCGCTGGCCCAGATGATCCGTCACACGGTCCACATATCTAAACACAGAATCATGTTAGTACTGCCCATACGCTCCCCACATTCATACATACCCACCCAAATGAAGTGCCTACCTATTCCATGACTGCACAGGAACTCACCTGGGAGATGCCAATATTAGGAACAGCTGGCGCATCCGTGTGTCTGTCAGTCGGCTGATGAGGCCCTGCACAACAGATATCATGGCGAGCACTTTCCCCTGTGTCTGTCCTTGCAGAATAGATGGGGCTGTCTGGAACTGTGTTACAGTGACAATGTCTGTGTCGCACTCCATACTCTGCTGCCACTGACACAGGAACAACTCTAACTGCAAAGACATGATAATATTACACTGAGTAGGGAAAATGGGAAATCGAGGCAGCAAGAGAAGTAAAAGAATGAAAATTCACCTCCATTAATTCATCCACAAACTGATTTCGCGTGTCTGTGTTTTCTAGGACCGAAAGAGCATCTGAACCGCGAGCAACACCTGGCAGAACTGAGAAAATGGGAAAGATTCCGTTACTTGGGGCAAATGAGACCAAGGGTGGTACAATATCTTCTGGGATAACTGAGACCAATGGAGAGAATGTCTCTTTGGGGGCATCTGAGAGCAAAACATGAGATGGTGTCACATTGGTCTCAGGTGCCCCAATGGGGAGATTCATCCGAGATCAAGATATCTGGTAGGGTCCAATAGCGTCACCCTGAGAACTTTTAGATGTCGCTAATGGGCCTGCATTAAGTGAGACAAAACATGGCCCAATTCTCCTTATCCTCAGAAGACTCATTTCCAATGACAGAACTGTAAGGCGATTTAATTAAGAATAAAGTAACAGTATGACGAGATACTTTGCTCGTTGGGAGTTTAGCGAGGGTACTCTGCAGTGACACCTGCTGGGAGTAAGACGGCACTTACCATTGCTTCCAGTTTCCAGTACAGTGATCACTGCTGTAGGTTCCTCCCCCGCGTCCCAGTTTATGCCGTCCACTTCTGCAGCCTGAGAACACATTTGGAGCAATATGTGATGTGGTGCCAAAGAGAAAGAGTAATTGTAGCCATTTCATGCAGTTCCCTTTACATTTTATACATCAGACTTTCTCCCTGTACCTCTGGCTCCACTGAGATGCCCCAGTCTATCTCTCCTGTAGCCAAACTGTCAAGCCCTTCTTCTGTTTCAGCTGCCGTTGATGGTTGCACCTCGAAATCTCCCCAGTTGATCTATATGGAAAGAATAGGTCAATAACAAGTAGTAAATGCCCTGTAAAATATGGGATGCCCCTTGCCTAAGCTCCATGCGCTTACTTCTCCTTCCTCTGGGCATTGTGGGGTCTCTTGTTTCTCTTTGTCAGGGCGCTCTACCCTCCTTGGTGCCTCCCCCACTCGCCACTCATAGATGGTAGTGTCTCCACATTTCTGCACGTGCCGAAGGATAGGAAGGGCCTCTTCGGGTGAGCTGCATGGGGAAACAGAATTCACAATCATTTTAATTTCCCCCAATGTCTTTATTAATCCATTCTTTAACCCTTGTCTACCTCCATTGCCTTCACATTGCAACAAAACCTCTCTCAGCTGCATCTCTTTTCCTTTTAATCCAGTGTATTTAATCTTACAATATAAATTATTTTCACTGGCCGACTATAGTGCCGGGTTTAGGGAGAAGGAAATATCAACCAGAGGGCTCAAGAACAAATTTGCTCTGATATCAATCGGATAAACTGGAATTAAATCAAGCAGAACTGCATTAAGGACGGCCTCCTGAGCACCCTGCTCCTCCCAGAATTCCCTAACTTGCCAATCTGAATGGCGTGCAAGTGAAGGGGCAGAGTCGGGGGATGTTTATGTGCCTCCCACCAGCCCACTCCTCATGAATACCTCTGCCAGCATTTGGGGGGAGCGAAAGTCTTTGTGCTCCACTATTTGTTTTTTAACCAGTGACGCACACAAAGTGGTGACAGGTGGAGCTCAGTGCCAAAGTGCCTGCTTGACCTCAGCACTCCATTTAATAAATTCAGGAGCAGTGACATGCGGACAGCGGCTTTGTATCCCTGCTGATCTCCGCTGGACGGCAGTTGCAAACCAAACGTGGGTCCTATAAAACTAGGGGAACATTATTCAGGCTGTGAATCTGAGAGACAGCTGTGAAAATTGCTATGCTAAAGAAAGATAGAAACACAAAGGCATATATATTAGGAAAAGGGTACAAAACAATAGCCATGCATTTGGACATCCCAATGGGAACTGCAGTTCAGTTATTGTCCCATTGCCGTATTCTTCCTGCTGCTTTATTCTCACCTGTCACATACAAAGGTCACACAGGCCTGGTACAGCTGGATAGCAGACAACAGCCCTGCAGCATCAGCCCCGATCTGCCTCAGGACAGAAGGAACATCGCAAACCAATGCCACAAGTTCTTTTCGTATATCCTCACCCTGCACAGAGAAGGTACATGGGATGATGCAGCTGCAGTGCAACTTATTGCAGCAAGTTAAAGGAGATAGGGAGGTGGCAAGAAAGATCATCACCGATTTACAGGCAGAGAAATTGCTGTCCTCAAAGAAGTATCACATGGCAGCCAATCAGAAACTAGTTTTGATCTGTGCACCACTACTATAATGTCAATATAATGTCAGCAAAGTCTCCATAAGACAGAAAGGACAGATGAGACATGTTGGGAGGGTGGAATAAATAAAAGATGGAAATCGCAAACAGTAAAGGAAAACAGGATTCCTTATAAAGAACAATGTTTTGCACATACGGAGGGGGTGGAGATTTTATACCAGTGCCTACTCTCCCTATATTAAAGGAACGATGTGCAAGAAAACATAAGGCAATGATTGGGCTTGGCAGTGGCAGAGGGAAACACATGTCCTTACACTGATCCCATAGTTTTTGCAGCTGTTATAATATTGTTCTCGCTGTTGTGCTGCTCCGTGCAAGCACTCCTCTGCCCGACGCTCACTCTCCAGAGACAGCTGCTCACAGCGAGTCATTTGCTTCTTCAGAGCTGGGATCTCATAGCTCACGCTGCGCATGAAGAGACTGGCTGACTCCCCTGCACAAGAGACACACAAACAGAGAGCTCTCACATCACTGCACTGTCACACACAAACCTGCTACTCCATAACATACTCACCCAGATACGTGTTATCAGCCTGGTACAAAGACACCACCTCTTGCCAGTCCTACAGAGTAAAATAATACAATTATGCCATGAGAGAAAGCAAACAATCAAGTCTCACAAATTCCTACAATAGTTCTGCAAGGAAGTTGTGATGCATGGATATAAGGCAAGATGTGCAGAAAGCTGCTACATGGCCCAATCTGCAGGAAACTGAGTTACAGGGCTATCTTTGCATGAAGTAGGGTTAGATTAGATTAGATTAAATGATGGCGGCCATACACTAACATATAGGGCCCTGCCTGACCAATATCTGGCAGAAGATTGAGCAGGTTTGTTTGTCCTATTTGATCGAGGACAACACCTCTGCATTGATGCAGTCCTTGTCCTAATGGCCTACATGGAAAATATAACCCAGTCACTGGCCAGAGGCACCAAACGATTGGGTCAGCCCAATATTGCCCAACTCATGGTGGCCACATCAGTGTAAACTCTGTTTGGTGACCTCACCAGTTTAAAGGTGGCCATAAATGGGCAGATTAAAGATGGTCCTTTAGACCGATTCGGCAGTTTATGTGCCCATGTGTGGAGGCTTCTGGTGGGTCTCCCCGATCAATATCCGGACAAAAATCGGCCTGATATCGATCGGACAGGTTTGATTTTTCCTGCAATCGAGGACCGCATCGGCTAGTTGATGTGGTCCTACAACCGGTCTGCACCCATTCACTTCGTTGTAATCTGATTGTTCGACTCTAGGGCCAAATGTTCAGATTAACCCGATATCGACCCTGCCGTTAGTGTGAATATTGGGGAAAGATCCGCTCATTTGGCGACCTTATCGTGTATGTTCAACAGTAGCAGGAGGAATCTGCATTACACGGGCAGATTTGACATGTCAATATGGGCTCTTTAGATCAAGTTGGCAGCTTATCTGACTGTGTATGGGCCCTCCCCGACTGCCTTCCAACAGATCTATTGGGCAGGTGTAATGATGCCATCTGGCAGGCACCACATCGGTGTGGTCCTCACTGCACAGGAAGATTATCGGCATGGGCGACGATGGTCTGTGTTAAATTAGGATGAGCCCAAAGCTAAATTTCAAATGGTTAGTAAATTTAGTAAGCTGGGAACGAGCCAATCACCTTCATTCTCTGAGAAGAGTATCTACCAAACAGATTCCTGGTTGCGGCTTCCGTTCCTTTCAGGATCTCCACAATCTTCAGACAGTGGAAGTAGTTAATATCTGGCCAGTATGAATACACGATTAAATTAATAACAATGAACGAATCATTATAAGCGTGCAACCTACAGCATTCAAGTTTGTTATCACCGTCGAAAGGCAGGAATTACCTTATTTCTATTTGCACTGAAAGAAGAGTCAGACTAAATAACAATTACTATAATAACTTTTGCTCTTTCAAGGTTAAATAAAAAAAACAAAAAACATTTGAAACAAACTAGTAAATAGAAAATATTTTAAATATAAACCTACAGAAGTATGTGTTTACTACCCCCATTACAACGCATGTAAACCCTATGCCTGTCACTTACACGTCCCAGAGAGCAGACTGCGGATTTCGTCGTGCTCGGGCATGTCCTGCAAGGCTTGGTTGATCTTCTCTCTTATCTGCAGGACTTTGCTTTGCCATTTTAGGGTGCAGTGACGCCGGTCCACCAGCCAATCTGGAAAAACAGCAGAGGAAACGGGTTAAGAAAGGGGGGCAAAGAATGTGACAGCTCCTATTGATGCAGATATACAGAGAATGATGAGTAGGGATAAGGCACACAGTGGTCCCACATACAGCTCCAATGCAGGACAGTTGTGCAGGGAGACTTTATCCTGCTGTCAGTTATGTGTTCCTGCTCCTGTGTGACCTCAACCCCTCAAGGCCTATTCTCAGAAGCAGCCACTACATTACCCTGTTTTATTACATTTACAGACACATTAAAATCCTATTAAAAGGGACTCTTTGGGGTCAGTGAATATCTCATCTCTTTTATTTTAATTTTAACTGCTTTAGATTGTACCACATGGCTATTTTAGAAAAAGGAGGAAACACTTGTACCTGTGCAGGTACCTTTTCTGCCTACCCCTAGTTTGTAGTCGCTTTCCTCTACTGATCTGTGGCCTCCCCTCCACGTCAGGGTGGACAAGATTGCCAGCCAGGTTGTTTAGGGTGCCCGGCGGCTTGGTCCGGCCCTGTGGCTAGCAGTGAGAACGGGGGGGGGGGGGGATCAAGGTATTTTGCCTTGAGCAAAACGCCTCTCTGATCACCACAACTCCCTGCAGCTCATCACTTCGCTCACTGCAAATATTATTCAATTCTTCTTGTGACACAGCAAAATAAACCACTTGTTTTTCTTTAAAGTAGCCTTGAATGGGCTCAGCGGACACTTTATTC
Organism: Xenopus laevis; assembly: GCF_017654675.1. Classification (NCBI taxonomy): domain Eukaryota; kingdom Metazoa; phylum Chordata; class Amphibia; order Anura; family Pipidae; genus Xenopus; species Xenopus laevis. Next base: position 3,247,430 of record NC_054387.1, on the reverse strand, counting down.
CCCCCTTACCAAGCAGCCGGCCGGTCTGTATATCAATCGGCAAGTTCTGCACGTCCTGTAAGGAAATAAGAATATATTTCATTAGTTGTTTCTCCCACGGCGGCCGCCCTGTCCATACGAACAACAAAGTGACATTGTGATACGAAGCGACAGAGATATTGTTTATCAACTTCACCTGGATCCTCCTGCCTCATTCTTTCAACCCCAATAAGTTCCACTGATTATTCTGCCAGTTGAAGTCTCTCTGCTCTCCAGACAATGTTGCAGATTCACTAAAGGGCCAAGTGGCTAAAGTTATCGGCTTTTCGCCAGCGTTACCACCCGCAGGGACATCGCCGATTTACTAACAGACACTCGCAACCATTCACTAGAGAAACAGACCAGCGATATCGCTCATTCGCACTCTATCGCCAGGCGACAACTCACTCTGGCGAATGGACGTTACGCTGCAAATTCACTAAGATGTGGATTTTACTGAACGTTAGCTCTTTCGCCAGACTTGCCTTCTCCAGCTCAGACCAGCGAAGTGCATTGGAGCGCATAGAACTCCTCAATCTCCTGTCACTTACATCATATTCTGAGTGGAAAATGCATCGAAGCTCAAAAAACGCTGGCAACTTTTCCTTTTTTCAGGGTGATAGGCTGCAAAAGTCCTTACAATTTCTTTTGGGGTAACTGGTTTCCCCCTTACAATTTTTAACATATATATTAACTAGTGGGCTTGTGTGTAGTGCAATATATTAACTCTATTGTATTTATTAAAAGGATACTGTCATGGGAAAAAGAGCAAACAGATTTTTTTTATATTCAATTTTGAAATCTGACATGGGGCTAGACATTTTGTCAATTTCCCAGCTGCCCCTGGTCATGTGACTTGTGCTCTGATAAACTTCAATCACTCTTTACTGCTGTACTGCAAGTTGGACTGATATCACCCCCATCCGTGACCTCCAGCAGCCTAACAACTAGGGTTGCCACCTTTTATAAAAAAATTTACAGGCTGTTGGGGGGGGGCCTCAAATGGGCGGGACGTGACGTCAAAAGGGGAGGGTGTGATGTCAAAAGGGGTGGGGCCACGCAACGGAGACCGGCGGACGCTAGAAGAGGCAAAAGAAAAGGTAAGGGCAGGGGATTTGGGGCTAGGCCGAGGGCTCGTTTTGATCGTATTACAAATTTACCGGCATTTACATTGCCGGTAAATTTGTAATACCGACCCCGGCCTTGGCAGGTATTTTACTGGCAACCCTACTAACAACAGAACAATGGGAAGGTAACCAGATAGCAGCTCCCTAACACAAGATAACAGCTGCCTGATAGATCTAAGAACAACACTCAATAGTAAAATCCAGGTCCCACTGAGACACATTCAGTTACATTGAGAAGGAAAAACAGCAGCCTGCCAGAAAGCATTTCTCTCCTAAAGTGCAGGCACAAGTCACATGACTGGGGGCAGCTGGGAAATTGACAATATGTCTAGCCTCATGTCAGATTTCAAAATTAAATAAAAAAAAATCTGTTTGCTCTTTTGAGAAATGGATTTCAGTGCAGAATTCCTTTAAGGTTCCCTGGATTTGTATAAATACAAATTGACCTGAGCGCAAGATCTCTGGGGACTTTTCGCTAAGCACAAATGAACGCTCTCGTATCTTTGCTTTGAAATACTCGCATTGCAGAAGTGAAAAGTCGCCAGCGTTCGACGTCCAGGACAAAACTCCGCATTTTAGTGAATTAGCGTTGTCTGAGTGAATTTTCGCCTGGCAAAGTGTATCGACGGGTGCGAAGCGGTCGCTGGCGACTTTACGCCGGTTAGTAAATGTGCCCCAATGTACGCGAGGGACTTGACGCGACACAATCCATTACTGGCCAATGGGAGCGGCTGAGGGAATGAGCTGAGGGACACTGTGAGCCTAAGGAAGTGGGGGAGGGAGTATTTCACGTGACAGGAGATAAAACAGCCCTCAGCCTATGACAAAACTCAGTCAGACATTTCTACACATAAATAGAAACCATTCCAGTCAGGTAAAGCGTTAGTTCAGCGGTACAGCTGCTTGTTTATAACAATACGCGGCTTTAATGCACAAACCGTCACATTGTCGGTGCCTTATTGACCGGACAGCAAACAATGACGTCAGCTAAAGCGCAGACCTACCTGCATCCCGGCTCCCGTGATTCCTAGCCCACGTGTACCGGACACAGAGCGGCCCGACCAATCCCGACGCGACGTGTCCCGCCCACCACATACAATGTAGCCAATCCAAGAGCACAAGGCGTGGCTCCGTGAGTGAACACGTATCAGAGGAAGGAGACGCCTGTACTTCCGTAAACACAGCGGCAGAGGGCTCTGAGCTCCGTGAGGAGATGAGTTGCGCCTGTCAGACAGCGGCTGCTCATGTGTCACTATAAAGTCACCTCACCTTGTCACTTATTTATTACTGTGTTTACAGCAGAACAAGGATATTTACCACAGATCCAGTGTATCCAAATAAACCAAATGTTTAAAAACAATTTCCTTTTTCTGTGTAATAATAAAACAGTCGCTTGTACTTGATCCCAACTAAGATATAATAATTACGGAAAGATCCCTTATCAGGAAAAAACAGGTCCCGAGTATTCTGGATAACAGGTCCCATACCTGTACTTGATCCCAACTAAGATATAATTAATCCTTATTGGAGGCAAAACCAGCCTATTGGGTTAATTTCATGAATTCCTAGTAGACTTTAAGGTATAAAGATCCAAATTACAGAAAGACCCATTATCCACAAACCCCCCAGGTCCTGAGTATTGTGGATAACAGGTAGGGTTGCCACCGGGCTGGTATTTTACATAAAAATGATGGCTGATTCCAATGTTATTAATAAGGGGAAAAGATTAAATATATAGGAAGGCCGGTATTTTTTTTGGCGACTCTAATAACAGGTTCTATACGGTGACAGGCTACAGGGACCCTCCTTTCATCATATAAAATCAGTTGAGGTCACTGGTCCTGGTCAGTCTGACTGGTAAATATATAAAGTTTGATGCCAATAAGGAAGAGAGAGAAATATACAGGAAGACAGTGTTGTTGTACCAGTGTCTTATCTTCCCTATACAGTATATAAATATAGATTTAAAAAGAGGGTTTTGTTGGGTTCCAATCCCTGTGTGTGTGTTTGACACGGGGGTAGGATTGGCAGCAGCACGACTGGAACTCACACTCCCCATACTGGAGACTCATAGGGGCAAATTCACTAAGCGCCGAAGCTCCAAACGCTAGCGTTAATTCGCTAGCGTTTGTCATTTTCATTACTGCGCAAATTCACTAACGAACGCTGGCGTAGTTTTGCTAGTATTACTTCGCACCCTTACGCCAGGCGAATTTTCGCTAGCGACGTAACTACGCAAATTCACTAACTTGCGCAGTGTACTGAACGCTACCTTTTACGCTAGACTTCCTTCGCCACCTCAGACCTGGCGAAGCGCAATAGAGTAGATAGGGATTGTTTCAAAAAAAGTCAATTTTTTTTCTAAGTCCCAAAAAACGCTGGTGTGTTTTCTACATGATGGGTGATAGGCTGAAAAAGATTGAAAAATTTTTTGGGGCTCCCCTCCTTCCCCCCTACATTTCCTGACTCATGGCAACTTACCTAGACAGTGGGCACATGTGTAGGGCAAAATAAAATTTGTATTTGCTGATTTGAAGGTTTTCTAGGCATTTGTAGTGCTGATACGTATTCCTCCATTGAAATTTGGATTTCGTGCCGTATGCAAATTAGCCTTCGCTAGCGTAACTTCGCTTTACATAGCGAATCAACGCTAGCGCAACTTCGCAACCTTACGCTACCCCTGAGCGCAACTTCGGATTTTAGTGAATTTGCGGAGCGCTGGCGAAACTACGCCTGTCGAAGTGCGGCGAAGCGCGGCGAAGTTGCGCCTGGCGCAACTTCGCATCTTAGTGAATTTGCCCCATAGAGAATTACTTGCTGTTCAGCCATGTTTTCCCTGCAAGAAGTGCTGGATTTACACAGTGGCCGCCCCTAGGCCCTGGCCTTCATCACCCCGTCCCCTCTCCTTCATTCACGCACACATTTTCATGGTCAGGAGCACTGGGGATTGGCACACGGGAAACTTAAAAAACAATTGTATCTCCTGAGGAGCCCCAGAACTTCCAGAACAATGTGGATGTGGTTGAGCAGGATGCTGCCCCCTAAAATCCTGCTGCCCTAGGCCTGGGCCTTGGTGTCCTTTGCACAAATCCAGGCTTGTGTGCAGCTCTACACATGGTTTGGAGATAACAGGAGATGTGAATAAGGCACCTCTCTCTCTCTCTCTCTCTCATTCTAGTAACCTGAACCTACAATGGGTAACTCTGGTCTATATACCCCTCAAGGGGCAACTCGGGTGTATATATACAGTAACTCAGGGGCACTTCAGCTCTATAATATAAACTCCTTCTTTGGTCTCAGGTCTGGACTGGGAGTCAAAATAGGCCCCGACATTCCAACTAAACAGAGGCCAAATAGTCCCCCACCAGCCAAACTAAATACGGACTTTCTATGGGACCTTACAGCAGCCCCTCTGGCATTTGCCACAACCCACAGATTGCCAGTCCAGATACCTCTTTAGGGGCACCTCAAGTATATATAAATCCATACTATGGTCCAACTAGCCCACTGGGGTACAGAGAGAAAATCTTGATCAGCCCTGGTACTGGTACGGTTGCCACCTGTCCCGTATATTACCGGCCTAGCCGGTAAAAATGATGGTTGATCCCAATGTTATTAATAGGGAAAAAAGATAAATATGTAGGAAGGCCGGTATTTTTTTCCAGAAAAGGTGGCAACCCTAGGTACTGGTCAGGGAAGGAGGGCCCCAGTTGCCAGGCCCAGTAATTTACTGGGCCTGGCCAGTAAAAATGATGGTTGATCCCAGTGTAATTAATAGGAAAAAAAGTATAAATAAATATAAATATACAGGAAGGCCGGTATATTTTGCAGAAAAGGTGGCAAGTCTACTCTAGTGTGACGCTGTTGTTGTCTTATAGTTGGTCGAGCCCATGGCCAAAGTCTGAGAAACACAACTATGGTGGGTACCAGGGTATGTCCAACCTGCAGTACAGCAATGGTTCAGGCCTGGCTTCAGGGTAGGGGAGAAGGGTCCTTTGCACTACACCCCCAGACGCAGAGGGGCCCTTTAGGGAAATGTAGCTAAATGCATGAAGGACTGATCAATAATTTATACTTTTTAGCTAAAGCCGCTCTGAAGTTGCTGAAATTTTTAAAGCAACAACAGAGAATATCCCTGGCTAACGTGCAATATTTGTAAGTATATAATTGTTTTTCTGAAAAGAGATTTTAAATGATCTGTGGCCGAGTGAGTAGAATCCATTGTGTTGCGCAGCCCCCTCCCTCCTGCTGTGTGAGCTGGGAGTCAGGCTTTCTGCTCTGTACACAATGGCTGTACAATAACACTTCCCACATTGTGCAACGTAAAGCCCAGTGAATGGTACAAGCAGCTCTTTCATTTCATTTGTATTTTCTCTATTGATTCCTAATGGTTTCCTACACAATGAGCATGCATGTTCACTATATCAAGCACTGCCCTCAATATAAAAAAAAAAATCTGTTCCATTGTTTACGATTTCCCAATTAATAGAGGGTTTGTTCCTGTTGGATAATTTATCCGGTTGTCATAAAACTTGAGTGGAGTTGTTTCTGTCCTCTGCCTTGCTAAGCTTTCTCATCTCAGTCACTCTGCCAAGTGATTCTGACTTCTAGGAACTATGTTCTAACCCATTTAAGGTGGCCATGCACATACAGATAACTTGGTATGAAATTAATTATCTGTGGCCCACAATCATGTACGGGATCCGTTATCCGGAAACCTGTTATTCACAAAGCTCTGAATTACGGGAAGGTCGTCTCCCATAGACTCCATTCTATCCAAATAATCCAAATTTAAAAAACGTATTTCCTTTTTCTGTGTATTAATAAAACAGTCGCTTGTACTTGATCCCAACTAAGATATAGTTAATCCTTATTGGAAGCAAAACCAGCCTATTGGGTTTATTTCATGTTTATATGATTTTTCAAGGTAAGAAGATCCAAATTATGAAAAGGCCCCTTATCCTGAAAACTCCAGGTCCCAAACATTCTGGATAAAAGGTCCCATTCTTGTAACATAGTAACATAGTCAGTGCCGATTCTGACTAAGGAGCCGCAATGCCGCCCCCCCTCACCAACTTACGTGTCAGGAGAGGAGGCAGAAACACTATTGCGGAGAGCGCAATTGCGCTCTCACGCAATAGTACAGCCGAATTTCCGGTTCAAAAACCGGAAATTCGGCTCTTAAAGGTGCAGGAGCGGCTTTTTGCCGCCCCTAGAATCCTTTCAGGCGCTGCCGCCTGAGGCGAGCGGCTCAGCTCGCCTCATTGGCGGCGCGCCTCTGAACATAGTAACATGTCCATCAAGTTCAACCTTTTTTTTTTTCTTTTTTATATCTGCCTGCCAGTTGATCCAGAGGAAGGCAAAAAACCAGGGGCATAACTACAGAGGAAGCAGACCCTGCGGCTGCAGGGGGGTCCAGGAGGTATAGGGGCCCCATGGGGTCCAAATAATGCTCAATTTCAAAATCTATTCATAAACCAGGACAACCTCTGGATATGTTGGGGGCCCTAAAATGAATTTGCTGTGGGGGCCAGTAACATCTAGTTATGACACTGCAAAAAACCCATCTGAAGTCTCTCCAATTTGCCTCAGAGGGGGAAAAAATTCCTTCCTGACTCCAAAATGGCAATGAGACCAGTCCCTGGAGCAACTTGTACTATGAGCTATCTCCCATATCCCTGTATTCCCTCACTTGCTAAACACCATCCAACCCCTTCTTGTACCTATCTAATGTATCAGCCTGTACCTCTGATTCACTTCCCAGCTCTCCCTGTAACACCCCTTTCCCTCCTCTAATCTCATTGGCTCCCTCCTGTCTGCTGGGAGGAGCTACTGGTGAATAAAGCATCCAACCCTTCCTTGTACCTATCTAATGTATCAGCCTGTACCCCTGATTCAGGGAGACAATTCCACATCATTGTACAATGGATATCGGTCAGGGGTCAGGTAGGTTTGCTATCTTATGCCCATATTAGACAGTAGGTGACAAGGCAAAAAGAGCCTGAGCTCGGGGACGGATCAGAGATCTGCAGAATCAAGTGTGTCTGTGTAGTAAGAATACATTTATACTTCCTTTTGGCAGGTTGAATAGTATTTATGCAACTTGATTTTTAATATAAACCCAGCTTAATGACCTCAAAGAGCTAATAAATCTAAATCAAAGCCAATCTTTACCATCTCTATGGTTCTACTTTCTTTATAGTAAAGTGCATGGAGTTTGCACACAGAGCAGGTCAAGGCAACTGCAGTAGACACCCATGATCCTCTGTCTAGGACAGCACCTCATAGTCTGACTGCCCAAGGTAGGGGGCATCTCTGCAGGGTCGGACTGGGCTGGTGGGATACCGGGAAAAAACCCGGTGGGCCCAGACCCCCTCCCCTGATCTTCCGGCCCCCAAAAAAACAAATGGTGCTGTCTTTCACGTATGCACACATCTGCCCGCAGTTCGCGCAAGCACGTGGGGGCCCCCACAGAGGTTTGGAACCTGATGGGCCCCCAATGTCTAGTCTGACCCTGCGCCTCTGGGTCCGGTGCTTTTGGCACATAAAGGCCCATAAAGGATATGGCTGGAAAACTCATTTACATCTGGGGAGGGAAGAAGGTTTAACGTGCCCTGTTTCCTGCACTTTAAACTTTTGCATCTCAGGACCCCCCAAGGCCACTTAAAGTGCAAGGAGTGCTCAAGATGGGCTCCCCTATATCTGGTTTTTATTCCAATGCAAGGTGCAAAGTGAAGCAGCCCCTACTATAAACACAGACTTAAACACTAAGGGGGTTATTTATAAAAATCCGAATTGATCCCATTATTTTCTGAAATAGACTGACCAAATACACACGGGTTATCTATCGATACATTTTCCCGGAAAAATCCCAGTTCAAGAAAAAGTGAAAAATGTAAGAAAAAATTTGAATCAAAATTTTTTGGATTTTCTGCCCAAAAACCCAGATTTTTGCCCCAGAGCAGATCAGGATATCTTCGGGACTTCTCCCACTGACTTATATACAAACTTGGCAGATCTGAGATGCCGGATTTTCGGATTCAGACTTTTTCTATCCTCAGGGTATAATAAATTGTTGGGGTTTTTTTTCCATTAAAAATTTGGATTTTAATAAATAATCCCCTAAGTGCAATGGGGTGTAACCCTCCAGCACTGCTTGTAGCAAATGAGCTTGATAATAGACCCCATACCAATAGTAGTGTGTCACATTCAGAGTCACAGCAGTGCAGAAAAAGTAGGGAGCATTATTCCCAGTGGCACAATACACATTTGTGAGTGCAATGGTACAACGCAAGCGACATGCAAAAGACGGTTCTCTGTGAGAGAGTAGAAACCCAAGTAACGGAGAAACAGCAATTATTAAATATAGTTGCACAACATGGATTCCTGACTCTGCAGCTATAATCCCACGGCTGCATTCTTTCACCTGACTGGGCAACAATGGTCTCTCCCTCGTTCCCTGATCTAACCCCAATAGTACAGATTGAAAGATTTTCTACATTCCTCCACTATTCATATTTTGGGCGTGTGGTGATACTTAGCCCTTGTTTAGACTGCAGTACATTCCTGTGCCTCTCAGTCACCTGCAGGACTTGGTTACAAAGTGACAGGTGTGTCCTTTCTATAAATATTCATGTCACAGTTCCTGCTCTCTCCTGTTTGTTGAGCTGGGAGGGTCAGGTTTAACCTTCAGAAAGAGGCAGAGACACCTGTACCAGGCTGAGACTGCAGTGAAAGCGACTCATAAACTGCCAGAGACAGACATCCCTACCTGGGGGAACGAGAGGGTTCTCTGCATGCTGGAGACAGACGCACACCTGTGGAGCGAGCAAGAAGAAGGCAAAGGTAACACTGCGACTGTCTCTTCTAGCAGACAGATCTGAAGACAACTTTGTTCTCAGGACTTGAGATACCAAACTGGATGAGAGAGAGGGGGCTATAGAGACCACTGTACAAGAAGAGATTTGCTTCGGTGCAAAACTTGAGACACCGGAAAATAAGGTGAAAAGTCTCTGCCTGGGGAGGGACCAGAAAGACACCTGTGCACCTCCAAAGGTCTCACTACCATTCTGAGAGATTAAAATACCTGTGTAGAGGGCAGATTTGGGAATAACCATCTGCCAGTGGACAAGGCCTCACTACAGCTCTGTGACTGGGGTCATTGTGCACCCAAGGGTGAAGCCATCACTGAGGGACTAACAGATAGAAGAAAGGGCAGCAATAGAAACCCCCAACAGAATAACCCAACTCTTACATACAGGTTCGTTTCATCGACTATGTTTTTATGACCAGCTTCATTTTTTATTCCCCCCACCCCTCCTCACCCCTCCTCAGCTATACACTAGTACTTGGTCTCCTCTTTCTCACTTGCCCTCCCCCAGTCATTCTGATCCCTCTGTGCTCCCTCCCTCTCTTCTCAGTCTCCTTATCCTCTATAAGGGTTCTTCTCCTCATCTCTTGTCTTCTCTGCTCCACTACTAACCAATTCCAAGCAGGAATATAGAAAAATACTTCCTTTCTTGTCTACTTTCCTGCCTGTTTCTCCTGAATTGCCTTTTTAAAAGTTTTATCCACATCCCCTTGTTCTTAGTGACAAGATCTGTTTAATACCTTGGCCCCACATGTATTCTTGGAAACCATCCATCCATGGAGCAATCTGAATTTGATAAATCGTTTCTTATGTTTGAATTGCTTCCATGTAATGGTTCCATGATCTGATATAACCCCAGATCAATGGTTGCTGGAGTATTTTTTAGTTCAAGTATCACCTTTGAGGTCCAATCTTTGTTCAAGTAACCCCTGAGCTCATCATTAGGTTAGAGATCTAGAGAAACATCAGTATATCAGCCACAGTTCCAACTCTTTAAATTCTCACCCCAAACCTCACTGTAATTGAATTCAAGCTGGGCTTTCTAGGAGAACCAATAGGCTTCTCCCCTAAACCCTATTCCAGACTGTCCGTCATGCTGAAACCCCCTGCCATTGCTTTAATCTCATGGGTTGGTGGAGCCACAGATTCTTTTAAAATGTTGATGTCAAGGAAATCTGTGGAACCAGTGTGGCATCATTGCTGTAAATGGCATCTTCTTTCTTTCCTTGGAAAGTCACATTTAGCCTCCACTTGGTCCAGATTACTATGACCCAAAGCAAAGCTCTCTTTATGGGGATGAGTTCTCTTGGTTCCACACATCAGCAGATGTTGGCATGAGGAATGGGGAAGTGCAGGTCAATATGGAGGCAGCAGGACAATATGGCGTACGTAGTTGATGGCAACTGTAATACTTTATATCACTGGGAGCCCTTGGTCATGCATACACCACCAGCTTAAAAAGGCTGTAGGTTGGCCAATTTCACTTCTACAAGCGGTTCTTTTCCCCGAGCAAATCTAAAGGACCCATTGAAATGATTATCAGGTAGAGCATCATGGCAAAAACATCCCTGTTTCTTCATGCATTTAATCCACTGTTTACATTTTCATCTGGCACCAAAAGAGGCGAGTTCTGAAGTAGCTTAGATAAGGGGGTAGGTAAACAGAGTTTTCTAATTAGGGATAAAAAAAAAGAGAATGGCTGTATATGGCATTTGTCGGCAATAAATCTAGTTATTATTCACTGATCCAATAGCTCTACATGCAGTGGGCTGGGTTGTGTTTCTAACCTTGACATGGCAGTAGGGGGTATTCTTAAAAAAGAATATGGATGCAGGTTGGGCCAATGGGAATGCAACCTGTGGTACTTTCTTTTCCATGCCCAATGGGCAGATACAATTTTCCGACCTGGGGCATGAGATATTTTTATCATACTTAGCATATGCTCTCTTCCTTTTCCAGCCACCTCCTGTCTCCATGGCGGAGGCCTCACACAGTTGGTGGAAGCTCACCTTCCTGCGCAAGAAGAAGTCCACCCCCAAGGTTGTGTATGAGTCTGTGACAGAGCACATAGGTGATGAGAAGGCAGCGGAGGAAACCCAAGGAGAGAACTACACTGCTCGACTAGAGAGAATTGTGGACAAGAACACCAAGGGCAAACACGTGAAAGTGTCCAACTCGGGACGTTTCAAAGAAAGAAAGAAAGTCCGCCCTGCACTTAATGAGACCCCAGGACTTTGTCCCGAACAACCACCGGGGCAATGAGGTCACAATGGACATACCAAGACTAAAAAGCTTTGCAAGGCAATAATGGCAGTAGGAGCCCTATACTGTGTATCGAGTTCCCTGCCCGGCAAAATTCCAACAGGATCCCCTTCCTCATAATATATGGGGGGGCTCATAGTTACTTGATTCCTTTTAACTCACTGCTCCTTTTGTAAAATAAATCAGCCAATGGAAACGAGGAATACTTTGCCCTTGTGACATCTTCCTGCACAATGACTCGCCTGGCTGGAATAAATAGGCAACACCTAGCCCATGACTCTTCATGCATGACCTCTAGCCATCCATGCTTGCGAATGCTCGGCTTTCAGTTCTCCAATCACGTTCAGAGACGCACGCATTGTGTTTATGGGTGCGTGCACATCTTGGGCCCTTAGCAGTAGAAGCGTTCATTCTTCAGATTGTAGGTCTGCATAGGCTGCTTTTGTCTTCTCCATGTTTAGTCTGTCCTGATCTTTCATGCGACTGCAAAGCCACTTACACCCAATGCCAGGGGCGTAACTATAAAGGGAGGTGACTGCAGGGGGGCCCAGGAGTGTAGAGAGGCCCAATCAATGAGCAAGTGGTCAATGGCCATACGTTTTAGGACCTCTAAGATACATTTGCTATGGGGCTTAGTATCATCTAATTATAGCACTGCCAAACATGCCACAGTTCAGCTATAATCCAGTTAATACATGTATAACAGAAGAATAATTATTGTTATTATCATCATCATCATCATCAGGGTATTTATTTCGCCTCTAATCTATTCTGCAGACAGGTGAACCTGCCTGTATATTTATATCAGCACTGCCTGTATATTTATATCAGCCCTGCCTGTATATTTATATAAGCACTGCCTGTATATTTATATAAGCACTGCCTGTATATTTATATAAGCCCTGCCTGTATATTTATATCAGCCCTGCCTGTATATTTATATAAGCACTGCCTGTATATTTATATAAGCACTGCCTGTATATTTATATAAGCACTGCCTGTATATTTATATAAGCACTGCCTGTATATTTATATAAGCCCTGCCTGTATATTTATATAAGCCCTGCCTGTATATTTATATAAGCACTGCCTACAGTATATATTTATATAAGCACTGCCTGTATATTTATATAAGCACTGCCTGTATATTTATATAAGCACTGCCTGTATATTTATATCAGCACTGCCTGTATATTTATATAAGCACTGCCTACAGTATATATTTATATAAGCCCTGCCTGTATATTTATATAAGCACTGCCTGTATATTTATATCAGCACTGCCTGTTCAGCCCTTGTGCTTGTAAAGTCTATGGGGAACTGGCTGATCTCCTTGGGAAAGAAAGTGGACTCACTCCTAGGGGTGAGTGATGAAAAGTATACAGGTATTTTTCCAGCTGTAAGATTTGCATGTGTGGGTGCCAGGCTAATATATCTATCCCCCAACACTGCAGGCAATTTATACACGGCCTCTCCTCTAGATGAATGTATGTATCACCTAATGTGCAGCTTATGCACTACTACTCCTTCCCATGACTGCATTTATCAGCCAATATCCCAATCTGATGATACTCGTGTATGCCCCTGTCATCCTATGAGTATTCCACATGTCTCTCTACATGAATATATGCATCAAATGCACTCCTGTTTTACATATCAGCTAAATTTACATACATGTATCCTGTCATCATATATACATGACATTTCCTGTCCGTTAATATCCTATTATATGCATCCAGCTCCCCCAAACACCTCTCCAAGCAAATCTAAGCGCCTCCGACCCCCTATTTATGCAACGTCTGAGCTTTTATTTCACTACCCGCAGCTCCCAAACTCCCAGGCTCAGGAATTATGGACATTTATGTTTACAATCTCCCTGTCACAACTGACATAAAACCATTCTTTCTGATGTGTCTATTTTGCTGTGCTTTTGTTATTTATATTTATTCAGACGCTGGGAATCCATATTCAGTGTGTAGTTTAATCACATGATTTGTGTACACAATACAGTACATCTCCTGCACACGCTACAAACATTGTGTCCTGTCCATATCATCTACCTTTCCATAGGCACTTAGTAAATGTTGTATGTTTAGCAGCCGTTGTGTTGTCATGTCTGTCGGCACAGTGAGTGCAAGCTTTGAGTCCAGTCTTGATTCACACACAATGTAAGGATGTACACATCAAATGTTTTGTATTTGCAGGGCTGGCAGGCCCAATGTTTTTGACATTTCCTTTTTGCTAATAAATTCTTCATTGACCTTTGCAGATATCTTTCTGATGGTGCTCTATTTGTTTCTAACACTGGTCAATTTGATGGACAATCCTTCTCTTCTCAATGTCCAGGGCCGGATTTACATAGTGGCCGCCCCTAGGCCCACTACCGGTCGTCACCCCTGTACCCTCTAGGGGAACAGGAGCAATGGGGATTGGCGCGCAGGAAATTTATTAAATGATTGAATCTCCAGCACATCGCCAGTGTTTTTGAAAAAATGTGGGTGTGGTTGGGCGGCACTCCGCCCCCCTAAAATCCTGCCGCCCTAGGCCCGGGCCTAGGTGGCCTTTCCACAAATCCGAGCCTGTCGATGTCCTCTCTTGTGTTTTGTGTGCCAGACTGCACATGGGAATAAACACTTGCCTCAGATCAGAGGACCCATGGTTGTACCACTCTTCTACTTCCTCAGGCTAAAGAATTTTGAAATTAAATTAGCGTAGAATTGTCTTCTTTCTAAAAATGCCCATTGTGATACTGCCCTGTGGTCTAAAGGTGGCCATACACGGAGAGATCCGCTCGTTTGGCGACATCGCCAAATGAGCGGATCTCTCTCCGATATGCCCACCTTGAGGTGGGCAATATCAGGCTGATCCGATCGCGGGCCCTAGGGCCCAACGATCGGATCCTAACGAATGGGAACGGGGGTCGGATCGCGGGACCGCATCAACGAACAGATGCGGCCGTGATCCGACAGGATTTTTTTGTCACATCCGATCGAGATCTGGCCGACTTTTGGCCAGATCTCGATCGGGGAAGCCAGTCGGGGGGGCCCCATACATGGGCCAATAAGCTGCCGACTCATGTATGGCCACCTTAACACATTCTGTGCCATCTTCTAGGATGTTCTGGGCACCCATCTTGCAGGATCCTTGTGTACTCCACACTGTATCCCAATTTGGTTCTGTTAGGAGACAGGGAATAGTCTAATAACATCTCTTTTTCTGTACAGCTTTTCTAAAACACACCAACCTTATATTAACTGTACAAGAACAGAACCTGCACCTCAATGTTTCATCTGTGTATCCAATGAAATCTGCATTTCCTGCTGTTTATTCAATATATATCTGGTGCCTTGTGTGTGTCCTTGGCCAAGTTTCTCCTACATGTGTGATCCATGGTTGTGCTCCAAGTTCCCGCTTCACTTCTTCCTAAAGAGCAGTAAAGGGGATGGCGGTAAAATGGCTATGGAAGGGACATAAAAAATAAAAAGACTGGGTTATTATATTCATGCATAATTCCCAAAAAAGGTGGTTCCTGGCTTATGGTGTGTGTTTGGGCAGGGAACAAGGACGCATTGTCTCCTCTTCTTTGTGTGTAAATAAATCCTGATTGTTTTAGCCGAGGCTCCTTTGATCTGTAAAATACCAGCTCACCACATGGCCTTTCTGGCTTTGTTATATTGGCATGCTCTGGGTATTTGGATTGGTCGTGACTCACTGTTCCAGTCATTGCAAGTATTTGTGTTGCCACATTATGTTGGCATGTGAGCGGCCAGGGGATGGAGGGGTTGGGATCCATGTGCTCTAATTATTTAATGACGCCTGTCTGGGACTATTTCATTGACCTATTACTCATAATGTGGTTGCACTTATGCATCGGCCTGTCACTGAAATTATTAGTGTCGGTGTCAGATTTGTAAGTTGAAACACCGCGGCCCCTTTCCACTGAGACAAACCTTCCACATTCTCCAGAAAGTAACAGGTGCAACGTCTCCCCTGCTGCACATCTTTATTGCTGCCGTATTCTGCTTCCCGTGTTTGCACAAGGTGTAACGTTATGACTCACCTGAGACTGATATGTTTAGTCCCTTCTCCACCGTCACGTTTCCCTGGTTACTCAAAGAGCAAGGTTCATGGCACCTGCCGATTTTGTAGCCGCTGTCCCCTAGCAGGCAGGTAAAATTGTAATCAGAAGAAAATGAAATGGATTTCAGGGAGAGGCAAGCTCTGGGCAAGCTCAGTATACAAAACTGCAAGTACGTCTGGAACACAGAAGGTTGCCTCTGTAGACGGTGTCGCCAAACAAGCAGATGTCTCCCCTATATACCCATATTGAAGTGGGCGATATCGGGCTGATCCGATCGTGGGCACTAGGGCCCAACGATCGGATCATAATGCATCTGATACGGTTGGTCGGATCGCGGGATCCCGCTATCCAACGGGAGCCATTCAAACCTGGAAAAGGGAGAAAAGGCACAGGATACACAACTGATAACAGATAAGCTCTGTAGTATACAATGGGATCCTACAGACCTTATCTGTTATCTACTGTGTATCCTGTGCTTGAATGGCTGCCCCCATGGCTACACAGCAGCTTGTTTATATAAACTATAGTAGTACTTATCTGTTATCTACTGTGTATCCTGTGCTTGAATGGCTGCCCCCATGGCTACACAGCAGATTGTTTATATAAACTATAGTAGTACTTATCTGTTATCTACTGTGTATCCTGTGCTTGAATGGCTGCCCCCATGGCTACACAGCAGCTTGTTTATATAAACTATACTTATCGGTTATCTACTGTGTATCCTGTGCTTGAACTCGCTACAAAGCAGTTTGTTTATATAAACTATAGTAGTACTTATCTGTTATCTACTGTGTATCCTGTACTTGAATGGCTGCCCCCATGGCTACACAGCAGCTTGTTTATATAAACTATAGTAGTACTTATCTGTTATCTACTGTGTATCCTGTGCTTGAATGGCTGCCCCCATGGCTACACAGCAGCTTGTTTCTATAAACTATAGTAGTACTTATCTGTTATCTACTGTGTATCCTGTGCTTGAATGGCTGCCCCCATGGCTACACAGCAGCTTGTTTATATAAACTATAGTAGTACTTATCTGTTATCTACTGTGTATCCTGTGCTTGAATGGCTGCCCCCATGGCTACACAGCAGCTTGTTTCTATAAACTATAGTAGTACTTATCTGTTATCTACTGTGTATCCTGTGCTTGAATGGCTGCCCCCATGGCTACACAGCAGCTTGTTTCTATAAACTATAGTAGTACTTATCTGTTATCTACTGTGTATCCTGTGCTTGAATGGCTGCCCCCATGGCTACACAGCAGCTTGTTTCTATAAACTATAGTAGTACTTATCTGTTATCTACTGTGTATCCTGTGCTTGAATGGCTGCCCCCATGGCTACACAGCAGCTTGTTTATATAAACTATAGTAGTACTTATCTGTTATCTACTGTGTATCCTGTGCTTGAATGGCTGCCCCCATGGCTACACAGCAGCTTGTTTCTATAAACTATAGTAGTACTTATCTGTTATCTACTGTGTATCCTGTGCTTGAATGGCTGCCCCCATGGCTACACAGCAGCTTGTTTCTATAAACTATAGTAGTACTTATCTGTTATCTACTGTGTATCCTGTGCTTGAATGGCTGCCCCCATGGCTACACAGCAGCTTGTTTATATAAACTATAGTAGTACTTATCTGTTATCTACTGTGTATCCTGTGCTTGAATGGCTGCCCCCATGGCTACACAGCAGATTGTTTATATAAACTATAGTAGTACTTATCTGTTATCTACTGTGTATCCTGTGCTTGAATGGCTGCCCCCATGGCTACACAGCAGATTGTTTATATAAACTATAGTAGTACTTATCTGTTATCTACTGTGTATCCTGTGCTTGAATGGCTGCCCCCATGGCTACACAGCAGCTTGTTTATATAAACTATAGTAGTACTTATCTGTTATCTACTGTGTATCCTGTGCTTGAATGGCTGCCCCCATGGCTACACAGCAGCTTGTTTATACTGTATAAACTATAGTAGCGTTATGGAAGCATCACACCAGTTTTATCAATGCAGCACAAAAGTACATTATATTTTCATTACTTTAGAAAGACTTTTTGGTTTGATGGTGTTCTTTTATCATGCAAGTACAGTCAACGTAGAAAGTTGGGCTTGAGCTCTCCATGAAGACATAGGACAATACCTTGTTTCACAACACAATATTTTCCTCCTGTTGAGGCATTCTGGGTCCCTGATGGAATTGCGCAATCACATATCTACGTATTGTAAACAATACTTACGAGGAAATCATGTTGATGGCTTCTATAACAACTGGTGCGGACAAATACTGGAAGTGATTTATTCATAATTAAACGTTACAGTGGCAACATGTTTTATTTATTGATATACCATGGGGTTACTAAATGATCAGCATTGCACAGTGTATTATCTCTGTGATGGCTCCATTACAAGGTACAGACTCCTTGAGAAACAGACACCCACTGAGCACCAATAATAATAATGACACGTACCCCATGTAACAAAATGGGATCTACAAACTGATGATTGGCAACATTACTGGGACTCCTTCAAAATATAAAAACCTTTATATATCAAGCCCCCCATTCTCTGAGATTATGGAGCAAGCCTCTTGTACACCCAACCTCCATCTCCATGGTGAGTCCACAGGCCCAGCTCTTTCTCCTGCTTGTGAAACACAATAGGGTCATGGAGGTGATTGGTCTGTCCCTGCCTGAATTCTATGACAGATGGACAAACAATGTAACCACCCCTACACAGTCAAAGAGGAGAGAGCAAATAAGACAAACTGTAACTTACTCAACCCTCCCATCGCCACTCATCTCATTCACTCACCACTCATCTCATTCACTCACCACTCATCTCACTCACTCACCTCTCATCTCGTTCACTCACCACTCATCTCATTGACTCACCACTCATCTCGTTCACTCACCACTCATCTCGTTCACTCACCACTTATCTCATTCACTCACCACTCATCTCGTTCACTCACCACTCATCTCGTTCACTCACCTCTCATCTCGTTCACTCACCACTCATCTCGTTCACTCACCACTCATCTCGTTCACTCACCACTCATCTCGTTCACTCACCACTTATCTCATTCACTCACCACTCATCTCGTTCACTCACCACTTATCTCATTCACTCAACACTCATCTCATTCACTCATCACTCATCTCTTCACTCAACACTCATCTATTCACTCAACACTCATCTTATTCACTCACCAATCATCTCATTCACTCACCACTCATCTCATTCACTCAACACTCATCTCATTCACTCATCACTCACCACATATCTCATTCACTCACCATCCAGCTCATTCACTCACCACTCAGCTCATTCACTCAGTGATGAATAAGGACTTTTGGGGGATTTCATTCTCCGTAGTCACAAATAAGGTGCCATTAAAGTACCATTAACTTGGCTACAATCAATTTGTTTCAACCAGGGGGTTCCCTAACTAACATTCCCTTAAATATAAGTTCATCTTTACCTAGCATTGAGATCAGTCTGGAGCTCACAACAGGAGTTTGCAGCAGGAAAATAGTCAATGTTGTAACCATTTCAAGTTCATTAGAAAACAAAATCCTACTATCTCTGACACAGATGTATCTAACATGTACTAGAACATGACTGGCGGCTTTATTATTTTTTATTTATTATTTCAGTTCTAGGTGAGTTCTCATACTGCTGATTTTCTTTCAACACAGCTATAATCTTACCTGTCCAAAGCCTAAAGTGCTCATAAACCTGCTCATAAACCTGCTCATAAACCTGCTCATAAAGCACCTTGATTTGGAAAGGTAAACAGGCCGACTCACTGAGGAGGCCTCACACTATAGAAATCAATTGACTGCTGTATTAAACCAGGGACGGGAAAGCCTTCATCCTTTGTGAACTACATTTCCCAGCATCCTCGATACTAGGCAATGATATTCAGAATAATGAACATGTGATCAGGCTGTCTATGTAGTGCTAAGAATGTAGGAATCTGAGTTCACCCCATCCCCACTGTGTGATTGGGTGTCACCTATTTCAAAGCATGTTTGTCTGCACCTTAAAGAACCTGTATTTATCAAGCACTAGAAACATTTAGCAGGTGCAAATACACTGTACTAAGGCACAGCAAGGTTATTAACCATAGAAACATGGAGGATTTTTACCCATAGTTCATAACCTGACCATCAGTTATTAGTGGCAATTGCTGTCTCAGTGGGGTTCCCTTAAGTATTTAGGCATACGAGTGCATCGGGGACCCTCCTGCTTTTCCTATTGAATGAAATGGAAATTAGATTGGAAGTGTTCTTACCAGTTCTAGCCCTTTTCTGTTGTCCCGGTTGGTGTAGAAGCGGAATCCATCAGGGCCAAAGCCTTTGAGGAGAAGCATGCGGCCCGACGGCCTCCCGTCTCTATGAAGAATGAAGCAGAGGCCATTGTGATGATGGAGACGTGTAGAAGAGACATGGAGTCAGGAAAGGTAGAAATGTTGAATAAGAGATGGGAAACCTGGTAGCGGTGGCCAAACAAATGGCATTTGGCTCTTCGATGGCCGGACACTGGGCAAACTCTTAGAACCAGGAGTTAAACTGAACGATGGGATCAAGGGACACCAAGTGTTTTTCTTCAAAAGCCTGTGGGGCAAGGAGACGAGACAGTCGGCACATATATAGGGTGTCTAATAACTCAAGTTATTTACTCACATCCATAGTCAATGCTGTGGCCAATGGCCAATCTAAGCAACTTTTCAATTTTTTTTTTTTTTTTTTTTTTTTTTTAGAGTTTTTGAATGATTTGCTGCCTTCTTCTGACTTTCAAATGAGGGTCACTGACCCCATGTAAAAAACAAATGCTCTTTAAGGCTACAAATGTATTGTTATTGCTACTTTGTATTCCTCATCTTTCTATTCAGGCCTCTCCTATACATATTCCAGTCTCTTAATCATGTCAATGCATGGTTGCTAGGGGAATTTGGATCCTAGCAACCAAATAGCTGAAGTTGCAAACTGGATAGGTGTTGAATAAAAAGTTAAATAAGTCAAAAACCACAAATAATAAAAAATTTAAACCAATTACAAATTGTCTCAGAATGTCCCTCTCTACATCCTACTAACAGTTAATTTAAAGTTGAACGACCCCTTTAAGGGATTGACGGGAAAGCTTGAACCACACTCCTACACAAGGCACCTCCAGGACTATAACATCTCAAATAAATCAATCTGCAGTGCCAGTCAGTATCAGAAACTGCAGTACAAAGGCAGGGCCAATGGAACAGGGCCATAAAGTGAGCTCTCTATAGCAGGGCAAGGTCTTGGCCATAAAATGATACAGCAGCGCGGGCGTCCAAGTGACAGGCTCCTTGTTAGGGGCATTGCTCAGCAGTATATGTATTTTATAGGCAGTATAATACCTTCAAACCAACACCTATACAATATACTAATTATACCTTTCTTAGGCTTTACTTCTCCTTTAATTTGTGCACATAACATGTATTGAACGATTACTCATGATATATTTACCACTAACTAGTCCTGTCTGCTTTAATATACAGACTATGTATCATTATGGGCAATTAATGATGTGGCTTTAATCTTCCCATTAACCAATTTAATGATATATTTCATGTACTGCTCATAAGGGAAGATGATAGTCCTGTGAGTTAATAATTAGATCCTTTAAATAATGAAACATAATGGGCTGATTCTGCACTGGATACACTGGTCAGACCCACAATAACCCGACATGACCCATATATATATATATATATAGACACACACACGCACGCACGCACTTACAGGTATGGGATCCGTTATCTGGAAAGCCATTATCCAGAAAGCTCTGAGTTACAGAGACAGATGTACTTGATCCCAGCTAAGGTATAATTAATCCTTATTGGAGGCAGAAGAATCCTATTTGGTGGAATTAATGTTTAAATGATTTTTTAATCAGACAAGGTATGGGGATCCAGATTATGGGAAGATCTCTTATTCGGAAAACCCAGGTCCTATACCTGTATCTAATGTATGACATAAGCAGTGTCAGGATTACATTTAGTGATGTCATCAATACAATACAATACAACTGTGTGTTTGCTTCAGAAACACGACTATAGTTTTATATAATAAGCTGCTGTGAAGCCATGGTGGCAGCCCTTTAGGCTGGAATAAAAAGGCACAGATTACACAGCAGATAACAGATAAAACACCATTGTATTGGATAGAGCTTATCTGGTATGTGCTGTGTATCCTGTGCCTTTTTTCCTACCTGATTGGCTGCCCCATGGCTACACAGTAGCTTATTATATATATTATAGAAACTATAGGAGTGTCCCTGAAGCAAACACACAGCTTTTACAGTGCAGGGCAACAGTATATTATATATTAATGACTATATATAATAGTATCACTGTATATAAGAATATTACATGAAAGTGATCAGTGAGTATCAGACATTCTGGGGTGCAAACGTGTCCCTGCTTCTACTCGTTGCCCATTTCTTCTTCTGGAAGAATTCGGTATAAGACAAGCCGAGGAGGATGGGCTTAACGGCTGTTTGTTGTGGCTAAAAGAAGGGACAGAATCGTTTATCCCATAGGAAACAATGGAAACGAATCAGCAGCCCTCACGGCAACTAGTGATCCTCAGTGTGACACAGGCCTACAGGATCCAGTAATATAATAAAGGTGATTTCCATAAGAAATATACAGGGGCTGATTGTGTGTGACAAATGAGCTCAAATGAACCTATTGGCTGGAAGGTGTCACATGACATCTGGATCCTTCATCAGGATATACTGGGCCTCCTGCATTACACACAACTACTCATTTCAGCTCTACTTATAATACATATATAATACACAAAAGCCATGAATATCTTGTAAAATATATCCTTATAAACGGTGAGTAGTGATGTCATCAGTTATAAACGGTGAGTAGTGATGTAATTTCTGTCACATGACTCACTAAAATTTGTGTATTATAATTAATAAAGTACCCCCAGTTGTAAAATATGAGGATATTATAAGTTACCTCGGAGTTCCATGACCTGTATAAAAACACTCGGCCTTCGGCCTCGTGTTTTTATATGGTCATGAAACTCCTCGGTAACTTATAATATCCTTATATTTTACAAGAGGGGGTACTTTATTCACTATATATTAGCTCTTACTCATAGAGGGCTGATACCGTTTTGCAGCACCATATGTCAAATGTTCATCATTCACGTCAGTTCATGTCCCAGTGAGCTTACAATCTAAGGTCCCCATCCCATCAGTCCCTGTCCCAGTGAGCTTACAATCTAAGGTCCCTATCCCATCAGTCCCTGTCCCAGTGAGCTTACAGTCTAAGGTCCCTTTCCCATTCCCATCAGTCCCTGCCTCAGTGAGTTTACAATCTAAGATCCTTATCCCATTCCCATCAGTCCCAGCCCCATGGAGATTACAATCCTTGATCCCTATCCAATTTTCATCAGTTCCTGTCCTAGTGAGTTTACAATCTAAGGTCCCTATACCATTCCCATCAGTCCCTGTCCCAGTGAGCTTACAGCCTAAGGTCCCTATCCCATTCCCATCAGTCCCTGCTCCAGCGAATTTACAATCTAAGGTCCCTAACACATTCCTATCAGTCCCTGCCCCAGTGAGCTTACAATCTAAGGTCCCTATCCCATTCCTATCAGTCCCTGCCCCAGCATCTGTCTTGGGGCTACGATGTAAATCTGCACAATTCCAGCCATAGTCATTCCAATCTCTCTGTCTCTCTCTGAATGATAACTGACATAGGGATGAAATATTGGAGGTAATCACAGGGGCAGGGGCTGTAGTAAGTAGTTAATGGTCGTGGCTACTGCACCCGTGTTTCTTTTGAATATGAAACACAATGTAAATAACACTGGCTGCAGAAATAATGTACATACAATAACATGAATGCTTTAAGCTACACGGCTCAGCAGCTCAGGGCCCACGTTATGAAACTGAAAACTGTCTGTGTTTTCCACTTGTACCAGAACTGTCTCTTTTATCAGAGTTGTTTTTATGTGTCTCTTTGCTCAAAGGCCAGTTCTTCCTCCTCCTCCTCCTCCTCCTCCTCCATTATTCAGCAGGGAGTCGTTTGTATGAGCAGTGTAACCGGGTATGACAGTCAGTGTCCCGCGACTCAGTAACTGCCGCTGCAACTGTCGGTATTGCTAAAGTGATTGGGGAAGGAACAGGTCGCCAGATGAAAGCGTCAGGCGCAATATCTTTCCCCGGGAGTCTTCTGTTTAAAGGGGATGTGTCCCCAAACAATGAAAACAACTTTCCATATATGTTAATTACACATTTGAAAGCTGCATCTGTCTCTTACAGTTCCTTCCTCTGATCTCCCTGACTGCTCATATCATTGCAACACTATCATTTACTAACACTGTGCAAATTTGCATCTGGGCAGTAACCCATGGCAACCAATCAGATCTATTTTCTTTTTTCTAATTGCAGCTGGCAGCAAAAAAAACCTCATAGCTGGTTGCTATTGGTTACTGCCCAGGTGCAAATTTGCCCTGTGTTTATAAATGAGCCCCCCTGACCCTCTATCACCAGCTCAAACCACCAAATCCCCTTCATGATCCGCCCCTTTTCCATCACAGCCCCGCCCCTAAAACTGCCACCTTTCCCAGTTAAAATCCACTGGAATGTTACAGACTGGGCCCGGGGTGGAAAATCTGTCTGGTTGAGAATCTCAGTCAGCCCATAAATGCAGTTATACAATACTATAATATACTATACAATACTATAATATACTATACAATACAATACAATACAATACTATAATATACTATACAATACAATACAATACAATACTATACAATTCTATACTATACAATACAATACAATACTATACTATACAATTCTATACTATACAATACAATACAATACTATACTATACTATACTATACTATACAATACTAAACAATACTATACTATACAATATTATACTATAAAATACTATACAATCCAATACTAAACAATACAATACTATACAATTCTATACTATACAATACAATACAATACTATACTATACAATTCTATACTATACAATACAATACAATACTATACTATACTATACTATACTATACAATACTAAACAATACTATACTATACAATATTATACTATAAAATACTATACAATCCAATACTAAACAATACTATACAATACAATACTATACAATACTATACTATAATATACAATACTATACTATACAATACTATACAATACAATATTATACTATAAAATACTATACAATACAATACTAAACAATACAATACTATACTATACTATACAATATTATACTATAAAATACTATACAATACAATACTAAACAATACTATACAATACAATACTATACTATACTATACAATACTTTACTATACAATACTATACTATACAATACAATACTTTGGAATACTATACAATACAATACAATACTATATAATACTATACTATACAATATTATACTATACAATACTTTACTATACTATACAATACTTTACTATACAATACTATACTATACTATACAATACTATACAATACTTTGGAATACTATACTATACAATACTATACAATACAATACTATACAATACAATACTTTACTATACAATACTATACTATACAATACTATACAATACTTTGGAATACTATACTATACTAAACAATACTATCTGAGCTGAAACACAGGGGCTGAGGAAAGAGAAGGTGATAAATGACATTATTTCACAATACGGAGCGAGGGCGGGTCCCACTGATATCAGCAGCGACCATAATGGATTGAGGGTGATTTTATACTGTGACTAATGTTGCTGAACAATACTGAGTGATACAACGTTTGGACAGGCAGAGGGTTACGGGGGGCTCATGTAGGGACACATCGAGCAGATTTAGACCTCTTTCATCTGCCATAGGCTCCTCCATCTCTCACACAGAAAAGGCAATGGCACAGGGGCATTTTGAATGTTACATTTTGAAGCAACCATCAACTATGGATACCCGATCAGTGACACACAGCAGTACCATGATGCATCTGACTACATTTAATTGCAGCAGCAGCACTGCAGTTGGTCTTGTTGCTGGGACTTAAAGGGGTTGTTTCCCTTTTAAATAACTTTAAGTACAACGTAGAGAGTGACAATTTTCAACTGGTCTTCGTTTTTTTTTAGTATTTGTAGTTTTGAAATGATATCGCTTTTTTGTTCAGGAGCTATTTGGTTGATAGGGTTCACCAACCTTGTGCCACATCTCTATCTGATGCCCAATGTGACCAATGAGAGTGTACTATGGCTACAGTCAGCTGATCCCACTGCTGGCCAATAAAAGGGCAACCACGTTTGGGAGGTTTAACCTTGAAAGCAGCAGGTAAAATGTAGTCCCTGTGTATATTATATAATGAAGCAATTGAATTCTTAAAGGGGTTGTTCACCTTTCAACACTTTTTCAGTTCGGTTGGTTTCAAACAGTTCACCAGAAATAATGACTTTTTCCCAATTACTTTCTATGCCCCTTTTTCTAATATTGAAGTGTAAAGTCTAAAGCAGCTCTGGGAGGGGGGGTCGCCGACTCTGTAACCTTTTCTAAATTGTTGTCAAGGCAGGATATCTTCTGGTTTGTTCCCTTTGCTCCTTTTACTACTTGATTTGATCCGAATGGTTAGTGGCAGGTCGGAAGATGTTCGTTCTTCCCATACGAAGGCTATATCTGCACGTCTATGGCCAGCTTAAGTCTCAACTCCAGCAAGTAAATTCTGAATCCTTCATGAAACATTCGGCTGAATCCTGAGTATCACTTGCAAATTACGGTTAGAGCGAACCGCGTGTCTTGTGACACTTCCTTGTTTGCGTGATGAAAAGTCACGTGATTTTAAGGCTTCGGTTTGGCCGAATCAGAATAATGATGAAAAATCCAATCGAAAAGTTGAAACCTAAACCAACAGGACTGGACAAATATGAATGAAGATCCATGACAAGGTCAGTCAGGGGGCAGTTGGTCATTGTGAGTGGCACCTTCTGCCATTTTGGTTATAAATGAAGTACATCATGTGAGGAGCATTACTTATAATTCCCATCTATATTACACACTCAATACCTCCCAACTGTCCCGTTCTCAGAGGGACAGTCCCTCTTTTGACAGCTCAACCCGCAGTCCCTCGTTTGTGCTGGAAAGTCCCGATTTTCTCTGCACTGAACAGGCAGAAAAAGAAACAAAGTTTCTAACGTAATTGGCTTTTGGCAGAGAGCCCAGAACAGCCACAGCTGCAGATAAGATACTTTTGTAACTATTTCTAGATCATCAAATAAGTAATTGTAACAATATAAGATAACAGGTCCCTTGGGAGAAGTCAGACTCACAGCTTAAAGGGCAATTCATCTTCATTAGCAAAACTGGAATAAGTGAAAAAAACACAGAAATGTGTTCAAACTTTTATAACCTGTAAAATGTTGTAAAATGGTAATTAGGGGGTGTGGCCACACATGGGCGACAACTTTTCTGTCCCTCTTTTTATTTCCAAAATGTTGGGAGGTGTGCACACTCATTTACACTGTACTTCACGTCATTCTCGCTCACAAACGTATTTCCCTTCCACGAATTCAGTCAATGAACTGACCTCTTACCTCAGTATCACCACGGTAACGCTTCCGCATGGGTCTGACGTCACTTCCGGTCGCGCTGCAGGCCTGACTGACTACTTGGCGCACTGACGTCACCGAGATTCGCCACAATACAGCTTTACGTCACCTCGGGGAGGGTTCCACAGGCCGTTACCGTGGATACAAGGATGGGTGGGCGGGGCGCTGGGTCGGTTCCTGGTTTCCGGAGAGAAAGATGGATAACCAAAGCAGACAGGGGAAGGGGGTGGGGTCAATTATCTTCCACCAATCTGAGCACAGGATGAAAAACACGGCGGCCAATCAGGTAATAAGCTACTGAAAGTGAGGGCAGGAACTCAAGACCCGGAAATGGCTCCTAATGTAAACAGACACATGTAGGTGAGAGATTTTTGGGGCAGGAGGGAAACGGAATCGCGGAACAGCCAGTCGTGGTGAGAGGAGAGGCCACGGGGCCCTTGGGATGGAGGTGAGTACAAGTGAGTCACATCTCAAGCCCTTTCCCGGTTATATCGACTTGTGTGAGGGACCTGCAACATGGGATTCCTCTCATCAAATGTCTCTGCTGTTGCTGAACTTCAATTTGCACAATCCTCTGTCAGGTGACACGTGGGAGATCATTTAGCAACACACACACAATGGCCATTATTCTTCCTGGTTCCTAGTCTTTCTACACTGCACATTTGCCTCATTAGATTTCCTTCTACATCTTCATCCCCTCCCCCCACAATCAACACATAATCAGGGTCTCATATCAGACACCTCTAAAGGTCCCAAGTTTCACATATGCACAAAACACTATCTATAAAGTGGCTTCTCACTGGGCACAGCCAAGGAAACTCTGTATTCTCACCCGCCTCTCTCAAGTCAGATCCCTGATAGTTGCACATCAGACACAATACTATTGCATTTATTACATGAAATATATAGATTTATATACACTCTCTAGGAGTATTTACATTGTGCTTCAGCAACTATATTCCTATACTTGCAACCGGCTTGATCATTTAATAGTGAGGAGTAATATATTGGTGAATATTGGTTTTAAGCATAAATTCTATATCTTAAAGGGACACTGTCATGGGAACATGTTTTATTTTTTGTTTTGTTTTTTTAGTTAATAGTGCTGCTCCAGCAGAATTCTGTTTTTCAAAAGAGCAACTTCATTTTTTTTATATTTAATTTTGAAATCTGACATGGGGCCAGACATATTGTCCGTTTCCCAGCTGCCCCCAGTCTTGTGACTTGTGCTGTGATAAACTTAAATCACTCTTTACTGCAAGTTGGACTGATACCACCCCCCAGCAGCCTAACAACAGAACAGTGGGAAGGTAACCAGATAACAGCTCCCTAACACAAGATAACAGCTGCCTGGTAGATCTAAGAACAGCACTCAATAGTAAAATCCAGGTCCCACTGATACACATTCAGTTACATTGAGTAGGAGAAACAACAGCCTGCCAGAAAGCAGTTCCATCCTAAAGTGCTGGCTCTTTCTGAAAGCACAGGACCAGGCAAAATGACCGGAGATGCACCTACACACCAATATTACAACTAAAAAATGGTTTAGGAATGAAATTATATACAGTAGAGTGAATTATTTGCAGTGTAATTTAGAAATTAAAACGACACCATAAAAATCATGACAGAATCCATTGAAGCTCCTGTTTTTAAAGACTATATACTGATAAGGGGAATATAACATACCTGGAATATCAAGTAAAGATTTCCAACAGGTCTGGGAATGCCGATTGTAACTGGCAAGCCTATATATACACAATTCTATAATAGGAGCCATCGTTCTCTTACTCTCTATATCTTTGTCGTTACCTTTGTTTTGCTGCAGGTCAGGCACTTCTCCCACTGGTAAAGACTTGCCTATCCCAAGCAGCACCAATGGATCTCGTTGCTGGAGATACGGCCAGGACAGACAGAGAGCTGAGGTTTGACCAATCAGATGCTGCCTTGAGTAGTGACAGCTTCCACGTTCCCAAAAATGGCCGCACGCAGGGCCTAATAACACCCAGGTTTGTGATACTGCTGTTTGTGTATTTTGCTCATATGGCTGTGCTGATTGAAATGACTGGACTGATTGACCCCAGTGGAACTGTATCGCATTTCTATTTCAGTGTTCTTCCAGCGTCCGTCCATCGCAGCGCTGATGAAGACTCTCTCTACAGAAAGCGTCAGAGGACGTCAAACACATCCATGTGCTGCCCGGTACTTGCTCGGCCTCAATCGTCGTCTCAGCAAGAGGCTGTAAGATCTGGTGAATGTACTGCCGGAGTCACATTTAGAGGGAAAGACCAAGGAGCACTTTCAAGTCACGCTGCGCAGGGGGAACACTGTTGGGCTACACGCTCGGGGAGCAGGGTCACTGCACTGTACTCAGAACTAGTCAGAGAGCTGGAGACACAAGTAGCAGAGCTGCATGAAATATTGGCGTCTCGAGATGAGGCCGCTGCTGTGAGAGAGTGGAGGATCCAGGAGCTGGAAGTGGAGAACCAAGAACTGAAAAGACAAATCCGGTGTTTAGAAGAACAGAATGATGAACTGTCCCACCGGAGTCCGGATGCTCCAAGTGATGGGAATCGACTTGTTGGGCCTGAAAGTCATAGTGTTGGTGAGAATTCTGCTCTCACAAAGCTTCAACTACATAACTGTGCTCTTCATTCACCACTTGCAGCTGAGGGTGTGGGAGTTCTTCAGATTTAACAAGGGTCTTAGAGTAAATTAGAATTTGAGTTTTAAAAATTCACACGTTCGAATTTTAATCCCCATAATCCAATGTAAATTCAAATGTGAGATTTATCGCACCTCGACCATGGAAACAGCAATAATTCTAATGTTCGCCACCTAAAACCTGCCGAGTTCATGTACAAGTTAACGGCCGTTGAGCCATTTGGAGATGTTAATAGCCTTCCTGACATACCAGTTTTCTTTTTCGGAGGAAAACTCGATTTGTAAGAACCAAATCAAATATAATTAGAATTTCCAGGTCAGAACCATTCAATCAAATAGTCTTAAATAACCTTCCAGTCAAATTGTGAGTATATTCAAATTAAAAAAAAAATCACATGAATTTGAAATTCGCCCTTTTTTTGACCTCTTAGTCATGCGTAAAGTTAAGAGGTCGTTGTGCACAGGACCCCGAATTACATGACACAATATCACAATCGAAATGCTTTGTTTATTTTCTCCTAAATACTTGCCGTGGTCTTGTCTCTTTCTTTTCAGCTGTCAATGAAAGCAATAGATCTTTCCTGAAAAACTTGACTGGTTTTCTGGAGACAAACTCGACCCCACCAGTAAGTAGAGATCGCAGGGGCCGGCTACGATCAGTAGAGTCAAATAGCCATGTTTGTGATCTCAGATATTCATGTGACCCCTATAACGGGACACAAGGCAGATTATCATTTTTATAAGCAGTATCCACCATTGTTTTGTTTTTTGCTCTTGATAGATGTCTGCACCGCTGACGTCCTCCTCTCCCATTTCATTAACTGATCCGAAATTCACCAGACCGGAGGTTCCCACCTCTCCTGTTATACCACATGCAATAGAGCCAGGACCACCAACGACTACACCAGAGGAGGTTTCCAACTCCCCCAGTGAAGGAATGCTGAGAGTCAGTGGGGTTACCAGCGGCTTTCAGTATTGGATGAAAATGGATGAGAGTGGTGAAAACACTCTCCCAGAATCCTGTGTGCTGTGGGATGAACCTCTACAAGAGACTCTGCCAGATGGTAGTCCTGCCTGGGCTTCCCCTGTAGAGGTTAGTATCACCTGGTAAATAAGTTATACCCACAACAATGCTGATTGGCTAATGGACAGAACCTTTTAGCAGACAGAACTCCAAGGTGGTGAGTATCCAGCACATTCTAGAGATCAGATACATAATTACGAATACGGTTCTACTCTGCATATGACTTAAAGGGGTTGTTCACGTTTAAGTTAACTTTTAGAATGTTATAGAACAGGGGTGCCCAGGACGTCGATCAGGTTCTACCAATAGAACCCGGCAATGTTCCTGGTAGACCGCGATCTGGGGCCTGGCGTCAAGAGTGAGTGAGGCACAGCGGGAGGGCTAGGCTGAAGAGAAGGGATGGCACGAGGGCAGGGAGAAGAGCAGCACAAAGGGGTCGGGGG
The DNA here is from genome assembly GCF_017654675.1 of Xenopus laevis. NCBI lineage: Eukaryota > Metazoa > Chordata > Amphibia > Anura > Pipidae > Xenopus > Xenopus laevis. Next base: position 3,216,307 of record NC_054387.1, on the reverse strand, counting down.
AGGAGACAAGCAGCACGGAGGGAGAAGAGTAAGGCACGGCCCTGCGTCATTAGTGAGTGAGGCACGGCGGGAGGGCTGGGCTGAAGAGGAGGGAGGACACGAGGGCGGGGAGAAGAGCAGCACAAAGGGATCCTGGGCAGGGGAGGGAGACGAGCAGGAGGGATAGGAGACTAGCAGGAGGAACGGAGGGAGGGAGAGTAGACGAGGAGGGAGGGAGAAGAGACGAACAGTAGGGAGGGAGGTAGGTAGAAGAGACATGCAGGAGGGAGGGAGAAGAGACAAACAGCAGGGAGGGAGGTAGAAGAGACGAGCAGGATGGAGGGAGAAGAGACGAGCAGCAGGGAGGGAGGGCGAAAAGCAGTAGGGAGGGCAGGGAGAGGAGAACAGCAGCTAAATAAGTAAAAAACATAATAAATTAAACCCAATTGCAAATTGTCTCAGAAAATCACTCTATACATCATACTAATACATCATACTAAAAAATAATTTAAAGGTTAACCCCTTTAAGAATTGTTCCTGCAGGCTCATACAGTAGCCAGGGAAGCTGGGGATCCCCCCATTACTTACCAGAAGGTACTTAATGGGCTTGAATGGCAGCAGATCCTCTTGAATTCAGTGATTATAAAAGCATCCAGAGTTCCCAAATATCTGCATGGAGTTCTATACTGTCTATTAACAGTGCTGAAAAATAATACATCAAGTGTAAATAGTCAGTCTGGGTTTTAAGTGGAGAGGGATTCTGTTTCCTGGAAAGTTTATTGGAAGGAAGGAGGAGCAATGCTAATTCAGGATTAGAAATATTTGGGATATCAATTGAAAAGTTTGAGTGCATAACCCACACACTATAGGGCATAATAAAAAGCTCCACAGTTCTGACAGCTTCAAAAACAATTAGGTGGGAAAGTTGTAGAAATATATATATTTCTTTACATCCAGATAGATTTTTTTTCCTTTATACTTTTCCACAGTGAAATTTTCAGTAGATTTCTTTCCTATCCCTTTTTTTTTGCCAACAGAGGGGATTGTAAATCAGTTTCCCAGGCTTGCATAGATTTACAGGGAGTGTCAGGGGCCACTGCAATCCGCTGCGAATATATCTGAGAAATGGTTCCCGATTTATACACACGGGCGACTTGCAATGGGACACAAATAAAGACCCTTCTGATATTGGGCCTTGTGAGGAGTAAAATCTGACTGTAATGATAAGGCGATACGATCATTTTCCTGGAGAGCTGCAAAGGACTTCACCTGTAATGATGGAAATCCAGATTACATATTATAGGAAAACTAGGTTTTTTTTTTTTTTTTGTATAATGAAATAAAAACTACAACAAATAATGAAAACGAAATCAAAAGTTGCTTAGAATTGGCCATTCTATAACATAGTAATGGTGAAACACCTCTTTATGGAGATTGTAAAAGGGGAAGAAAAGCCCCTTTATCGTGAGCTCAATGAATGGGGCTGGTGTTGAACATGCTTTTTCTCTGTTGTTTTAATTAGGAAACATCTATGGTGTCTGTAATTGTACTGAAAAATAACTTGAAACCATTTTCACTTTTAAACCTCCTTGGTCTGGTGAGCAACTGTTTGAGGAGGAGTAGGCAGTAAAGGGAATTGCCAGATCGCAGTTTAATGAGCTGATCCTTATCACAAAGCCTGATATGGTTTGCAGCTTAGGGAAGGGAGGGGTTTATTTAAACAGTGCTGATTATAATAAACACATTTTTTAAAGAGCCGTATAATAGAGATGTGTGTTTTGAATGTACAGATGACATACAAAATGCAATCACTGTTCAGTAGTTTACCATCATCTCCAAATAAATTACTCTAATTACGGGGCAGAATGGGCAAAATGCATTTCCAACACATACTATTTATTGTGCTCATGTTGAGCAATGGTATATTTAAATATATACTGTCCCTATACAGAATGAATGTTTCTCCTGTATTTCAAGCTGCGGTCTAATGCAATTTTCCCTGTTTCAGGGTAATGGTCGGCCTAAACTGGAGTTGGTTCCATCATCTGGGGTATATATTACCTACCAGCAGCTAGAGGACCTCTCGCATATTCCCCCAGACAAGCCTAAACTGATGACACGGAGACTTCTAGATTACTTTTTCTCCCGGGAGACGCTCGCTCGATCATCAGCGACAGGGCAGCGCATCGCTCACAATAACACCACAATGGAAAAACCACTCCGACTGCCAGATAAAGTGGTCACTGCCATCAAAGGTCAGGAGCCGGAACTAACGTGTTCTCAGTACTTCATGTTACGGCTTTGTTTCTGTTTCCCTTTAATAACCACTTGTAAAATTCACCTCCTCCTGGAAGGGCCGGTGTGAGTTCACAGTTTATGGGGTTCAAAGAGCGTGTTAAAGCGCCATCTACTGTGCGTTTGGGGGGAGAGCGCGTCAGCTGAAGAATAAAGATGACAGCTTCGTATCTAGTACAAAGTTTATACTAATATATATAGATATTTGCCTATGGGTGTGTGTAGTTACAGTCTGAGAATATTGTTTGAGAGCCTTGTGCCAGTAACCTATTAAACACTTATTTGATATGGAATGCAGTATTCTTCATGCCTAACTGCCATCTGCTCACACATAGTGTAGTGCACTTTTATATTACCTGTGCTTTATTCCCACTTCCTTTTAACTCTGCGTTAGTTAAGTATAGTTACTAATTTGGATTCGGCTGAACCCCTGAATCCTTTGTGAAAGATTCGGCAGAATACCAAACCAAATCCGAATTTGCAATTAGGGGTGGGAAGGGGAAATCATTTTTTACTTCTTTGTTTTGTGACAAAAAGTCATGCGATTCCCCTTCCCTTAATTTGCATATTCAAATTAGAATTTGGTTCGGCCAGGCAGAAGGGTTCTGCCGAATCTGAAACCTGCTGAAAAAGGCAGAATCCTGGATTCGGCGCATCCCTAGTTACTAAGTCTTTACTTTCATATTACCTGAGCCTTATTCCCACTTCCCGTTAACTCTGAGATAGTTACTAAATCTTTACTTTTATATCACCTGAGCCTTATTCTGAGTAACTCGGAGGTTACTAAATCTTTACTTTTATATTACCTGTGCCTTATTCTGAGTAACTCTGTGTTAGTAAATCTTTACTTCACTGCATAGTAGTTAACAAGGCAGTGTTGTATGCAGCAGTGTGAATGTGAGTTAAGTCTAGTACAGCTTCCAAAATTGAGAACATAAAATATTAGACTGATCGTGGTGATTTTCTCTCCTTGTCCGGCATGGACTGCATTCACCTGTCTGTTAAGAAGTCACAAAATCAACATATATACATATATAATACAGATGTTATAGCTATTTTTTTATCTTGCTCTCTAGCGTACGTTACAAGGGCCTGCGGACGTGGTTGTAACTTTAACGCCGTGATAAACAGCAAGTGTGGGACGTCCCGCCGGGCAGTGAAAAAGATGTCTATTCGGATCGACTGGACGGAAGGAGGAGCTAAACTCTGCCCCCGAGGAGCACCCGGATTACTTGCTCAAAAAGGCCACAACCAAATGGAAAAGACACAAGTACCGGCGATAAGAGGAACTGATCCACTTCTTCCACAATCTGTGCCACAAAATAGCTGAGCATTGGCAGAACTTTGACTGTTGCTGCTTTAAGCCCAGCCACACAGACTTGCCAATGATTGTAGGTCAGGCAGAGTTGGAGGAGGGGGGGATATATTTCACACTGTGGTACAAATCGAATATCTCCCCTTCTCTGCAGCTGCAATAAAAGGTGCTGGGTCCTCGGCTACCCCTGAGTGTATAGACAAGCATGAATCGTAATGCCTCCTGTAAATATCAAATAAAAAACTATTTTAAACGCCTTTCTGAAATTCAAATAAATGGAACGATCCAAGGTAATGTACAACTTGGCCATGGAACTGGCAACCATTGTTGTACTCCATTTCCCAGCACCCACATGTTCCGGGAGGAGGAGTTTGACACCAGTTACAAGGTCATATGTTACAGAGATGGCATGAGTACGAGCATAGCTCTGAAGTAAAACCTGATCTACTTCTTAAATGTAAAAAGGTTAAAGCCTTGTGCCTCCAGCCGCAGAGACTCAGAAGAACAGATGACAAGAGAACAAACAACGACCCAAAGAAGCGTAGTCCCCCTGTAATTTAATAGGTCAGAAAAAGCCAGCCTTGTGGAGCGCTTGGGTAAATCTGTGTTAAGGGAGGGAGTTCAAGCTATAGCTGCCTCAAAAGGAAATCACAGAAGGAGGGGCTTATCCTGTTACACCTGCCTGACCCTTTTTTTTTTTGGCTCCTCCTGAGCAGGATTTTGTGGGGAAAGCATTGCACAAATATTCTTGAACATAAAATGACTGGTAGATGGGAAATAATAAGGCACCTTCCTGCAGGGGGTAAGCAGTACAAAACGGGGAATGTTCTAGCCTGGCTGGTGTCACATGATGCTATTGTGCCTCTCCTTGGTCTTCTGACTCCCAGAAGTCCTTCATAGTCTGTGCAAAATGTTTTTCTCCACGGTCCCTTACAACGGAACCGAAAATGTTGTCTAGAGCAGTGATCCCCAACCAGTAGCTCGTGAGCAACATGTTGCTCTTCGACCCCTTGGATGTTGCTCCCAGTGGCCTCCAAGCAGGTGCTTCTTTTTAAATTCCTGACTTAAAAGCAAGCTTTAGTTGCATAAAAAACATGTATACTGCCAAACAGAGCCTCATGTTGGATGCAAGTCCACATAAGGGCTACCTATACCCAATCACAGCCCTTATTTGGAAGCCCCAAGATCTTTTTGCATGCTTGTGTTGCTCTCCAACGTTATTTTAAACTTGAGTGTGGCTCATGGGTAAAAAAAAAGTTTGGGGACCCCTGGTCTAGAGAGGGGGGTGAGTGCAGGAAGGATGGTTTTACTCTCCTGCTTCCCTCACTACCAATCATTCTACCTGCGCCCCTCCCCCTGACCAATGCAAGAGTATCGGTGCCTTTATCTACTGGGAATCCCAATGGCCAAGCATTGTGTTCCAACAAATTTCAGGCTAAATGACCCACGTGTGTGGTTATGGGGATTCCCAAGTGGAGTTCAATGGTGTGAGTCCGAGGATTGCCATCACAGCTTCTTTGTGGCAAGGTGTGTCTTGAAGTGCTTGGAGACATGGTCGCTCCTTGTGAACCTCTTCTGGCACTGAGGGCATTCAAAGCGTTTGTCACCTGGAGAGAAACAGCAACGGGAGATTTATCTTGTGCCACTAATATGTGTAAGATGGATACAATCTATTCATGAAGAGCTACGGTTACATATGAAGTCACGCCTGTGTCACACACCTGTGTGCGTGCGTGCATGTCGTTGCAGCTCGTCGCTGCGGGTGAACCTCTTAGTACAGAATCCCCAATTGCACACGAACGGCCGCTCCCCAGTATGCAGACGGACATGGGCTCTCAAGAGGGATGTCTTGCGGAACGTTCTCCCACACTCAGGAATGTGACACACGTGTCTTTTTCTTCCAGGGGGGCCCCACCTGCTAAGAGGGAGAGAGGGTCTCTCCTCTGCCCACAACTCGCTTGCGTCCTACCCTCCCCGTCATCCATTGTAGAAAATGAAACCCTTAGGTCACTCACCCCTTTTCACCGTCTTTGCAGTTTGGGCAGGTGCAGGCGACTCGTCTCCGTTTCTCCCCAGGCTGGAGCTCTCCGGACAAGGCCTGTTCCATCTGCAGCTGAATCTGTGAGGGACTAAGCCCACTGATGGCCACGTTACTGCTGGAGACATTCTGCACGCTCAGCTGTGGCTGCCCTGTGTACAGATACACAAACACATATTTACATACAGTGAAACCTTGATTTAATTTTTCCTGCATTTTCCATTTTTTATTTGTGGTTCCACCAATTTAGAATGCATTTCAATGGCTGCATTTCCCTGATTTTAAACGGTGTGTTCACCTTCCAACACCTTTTTCAGTTCAGTTGGATTCAGACAGTTAACCAGAAATAAAGACTTTGTGTGCTCTCTGTGTTAGGGATGCAACAAATCCAGGATTCGGTTTGGGATTCTGCCTTTTTCAGCAGGATTTGGATTCGGTCAGAACCTTGTGCATGGCCGAACCGAATCCGAAACCTAATAAGTGTGGGAAGGGAAATCACCTGACTTTTTGTCACAAAAACAAATTAGTAAAACATTTTTCCCACCTTATATTTTCCCACCACTAATTTGCATATGCCAATTAGGATTCGGTTCGGTATTCGGCTGAATCTTTCACGAAGGATTCTGGGATTCGGCTGAATTCCAAAAGATGGAGTTGGTGCATCCCTACTATGTGTGACTGTTTTTCTAATATTAAAGGGTAAAGTGTAAGTTTTCACCTTCTAAAGCAGCTCTGAGAGGGGGTTCGCTGACTCTTTAACTGTTCTAATTTGATACATTTAGTTGATACAGTTCTTATCTTTGTCCCTGCTGAGCAGAATCTCTGGGTTTCATTACAGGCAGCTGTTAGACTTGATACAATAGTTACTGATACTCCAGAGATGAGAAATGGATCAACTAATTGTAGCAACTAATTGTAACAGTTTAGAGTCTGCACCTGAATTACTGTCAGACTCAAACACCAGAGACACCAACATTAAACTTTCAACTTAGATTTTGGAAAAAAAAAAGGTAAAAAAATAAATAATGGAAAGCAATTGAAAAAGGTCTTTATTTCTGGAGAACAAAAGTGTTGGAAGGTGAACAACCCCTTTAAGTAATGTTTTCCCGGATTTTACATCACAATTTTGCCCTGATGTTCCCATGTTTTTTTACCTCTATCAATGTTATTATTTGTGAAATAAAGAGGTTTAAAATACTAACCAGATGTATATTGTGCAACGGCTCTGCCTGTAAATGGTGAATTGCAATTAGTCTGCCCCTTATACAGTCCTGCACCAATCACTTATTGCTTTAGGTTGTGTATGTGACCGACACGTGCCCCCCACAGTGTTACATTAACCCTGCAATGTCTAACTCTTTATTAACACAGCAAATATTGTATCTCAAAGAAAAACAGACGCCTGTGCTTATATCCTTTCAGTACTTGAAGAAAAAGTTAATTGAACACATTTCCCTGTTTTTACACCTTCCTGGATTTTACATAATTGTTTCCTGGTCACCTGAAAAATGTGAAATGGGGGTGCTATTGTTTAGAAAAGCAATAAAATTGTTGCTGGTTAAAAAAGGCTGCTGTGCGGTTTTCCATGTACAATATTTAGTAAAGCTACAGCTCTACCTACATAACATGAGCACTTGTGTGGCCTGTCCTTAACCATAAAACACTTGTGAAGTTGCCACATTTGTGTACAGATACTTATCTGACAGCTGTTACTGCTGTAGGTCTAGACTGGGTGCTGACAGTTAGTAAATGTGTGCTCCGTCAGCATTCCCTTTAGCAGCAGCTACTGTATGTAAATATAAGGGACTGGAGTAGAAGTGACATGTGTAGACGTATCAGGTAGCCGAGGAAAATGTGGGGAGATTGTACACCTGTCCAGCAGTGATTTTACAGTCTTTAGACTTGTTCAAAGCAGTAAAAGTTTGGGGTAAAAACAAGGTCTACTTTAGAGTCCTGCACGGAACCAACTTCTAAGACCCTGAACCCGCAGCCCGTGACCCGAACCCGCAGCCCGTGACCCTAACCCGCATACCGGGATCCTCAACCCGACCCGCAACCTGCCGACCACCATCAAAGAAGTGATGGTGCTGCAAAGTGACATCATCAAAAGTGGGTGGGGACCGAAACAAGTTTTGTAAAACTTTAAAAGGAGTAAAAAATATAGACAATATTACATAAGATACATGAAACCCGCAACCTGACCTGCAGCTATACCCACACCTGAAAATCCTTCCCTCATTTCGCAGGGTGCCTGCTTTTTTTTTGTGGGTAACCCACGGGTAAAGGACTCTAGTCTACTTATAACTTCCCTAACTTCCCTAACTACCTACTACTATATTTCAAAAGGAGTGATGAAAGTCTGAAGTATAAATGCACAGAGACATATAGACCCTATGCAGAGTGGCTTTCACATGGGTCACTGACACAGCAGAATAAATGAATTGCTGCAGTATCTGTCACATGATTATTGCAGGAAATAAAAGTGCTCTATTGGAGTAATTAGACAGCAATTTGAGCCTATTTACTTCAACTTAATCTGACTGTTTTATCTCCACTTTAATTGCAGAGAACTAAGCTCCCCCCGCAGTTTAAGCAGAGGTAGGGTGGGTGTAGCCAGAGTTCATTCCTTTTGCTAATAAAGAACAGTTACAGTGGATACACAGAGGAAGCACCTCTCTCACATTAACCTTTAGGGTTTTTTTAAAAAATTTCCAAGCAAAGTCTCACATGATGGAGACGGTCTCTCTGCTTTCCAGAGTTGCTGTTACATTACACTGTGAGAGGGGTCATTCGTTTGGAGGGGGGGGGTAGGTGTGTTTGTATTTATATACAGGTTCTGATAGTATTAAGCTCATTTACATTTTTTAACCATATTTAAAGGGGTTGTTCAAGGTTAACTTTTAGTATGCTATACAATGTCCAATTCTAAGCAACTTTTTTAATTGTTTGCCTTTTTCTTCTGACTCTTTGCAGCTTTCAAATGGGGAGGGGTCACTGGCCCCATCTAAAAACAAATGCTCTGTAAGTAAATGTATTGTTATTGTTACTTTTTATTCCTCATCTGTCTATTCAGGCCTCCCCTATTCATATTCCAGTCTCTTATTTAAATCAATGCATGGTTGCTAGGGGAATTTGGACCCCAGGAATCGGATGGACAAAATTACAAACTGTAGAGCTGCTGAATAAAAAGCTAAATAAGTCAAAAACCACAAATAATAAAAAATTAAAACCTAATTGTCTCAGAATATCCCTCTCTATGTCATACGAACAGTTAATACAAAGGTGAACAACCTCAGATTTCAGAAAAAGGCATAGGCCTCCCTTTAAGATTCTTTAAAAGGCTCATTGAGGAGTAACATAGGGGCACAGAATCTACAAACTGCAAGCGAGGCTCTCAGGTTTTCTTGGCCTCACAGTATAGCCTGGTGCAGCGAGTACGTGACACTATAAAACCAAGAGGTTAATACAACGTAGTGATTATACACTACTCATAAATATAGCACTATGCTCCTTTTATTCAGATTCTATTTTTGACAGTACTTTAAAGGGGTTGTTCACCTTTGAGATAACTTTCAGTATGATGTAGAGAGAAAATTTGCAATTAGTTTTAATTTTTTATTATTGAAGAGTTATTTAGCTTTTTATTCAGCAGCTCTTCAATTTGCATCTCAAGCAATCTTGTAACTAGGGTCCAAATTCCCCTAGCAACCATGCATTGATTTGAATAAGAAACTATAATATGAATAGGAGAGGCCTGAATAGAAGGATCAGTAATAAAAAGTAGCAATAAAAATACATTTGTAGCCTTACAGAGCATTTGGGACAGTGACACCCATTTGAAAGCAGCAAAGAATCAGAAGAAAGACAAATAACTATAAAAGTAATGAAAACCATTTGAAAAGTTGCTTAGAATTAAAGTTACTTTAAAGGTGAACCACCCTTTTAAGGCATAATAATAAAGATGCTGCCTTGTGCCTAATATAGAACACACTGCAGTAAATATTATTATGATTATTGTATGTCAATAAAAGGATATATAAAAATACATGTAGAAAGGTAACAGTTTACACAGAGATTTATACAAGAAGATAATAGCAACAGTATCCCAGGCAGGAAGGAATAGGCTTAACTCCTGCTTTGCCAACATGCTACAACAGGGAAACTATTATAATGAATTTTCTGTGCAACTCTAGCTTCAGTTTGTTCTGCTTCATCCATTCACTAATGTAAGAACAGGTATAGATCTGAGGTCTGCTTTGTCAAGCATAAGTGCAAAGGAAATACTGAACAAGCGGTAGTATGTCTCTTAACACACCCTAGGTTTCAAACACACAGTATTAATATTAATTAATCTACTAGTGGTTCATATTTGTTGGCCTAAGGCAACAATAATACACACCTGGAGTGCTGGTAATTGTGACAGGCATCTGCATTGAAACCCCATTGATATTGATGGTCTGTATACTCTGGGCTGCAGCCGTGAGTTGTGTTGTATTCAGGTTAATAAGACCCCCTGCTGGAGCAATTTTCGCCAGGGACCGCTCTTTGCGCATAGGGTTCTTCTTTGTGGGAGTCCCAGTCTGTGTTACTACATGTCCTGCACCAGAGGAACAAGGCTGGGGGGCAGCTTCCTGCATCATTACAGCCTGGACATCCCCTGATGACGTTCGGATGTATAACTGAGAAAGGACAGGAGAAAAGTTATTCTGCTTCAGATTTATTACCCAGAATAACACACTGAATAAGGTAAGAGGAAGTTACAAGAATTAAAGGGGACCTGTCACTTTAAGAAATAATTCCAAATTCTTTTCTATAATGTTAGTGGAGCAAAATAAACCTTACTTACGCTATATTTATTGTTTAAATTTAGTTTCCTTCAGTCTTGGAATTACACAATCACAGCAAGCAGTGGTGGCCACTATTTAGACAAACTGTGTATAACCCCATAATCTTGTATAAACACCAGAATGGGGGACCGAATGCCCATTGCACGGTGCCCTACACTATTATAGAGTGTGAGGAGGGAAGGGGGAATGTGAGGAGTGACATCTAGGGGTAAGTGAAAGTAACTGACTGCTCCACCTCTATGCCTTAGGCATAGATAATATTTGATTGACAGACGCTTGTAGCACCAAGACTTTGGAATAGTTAAAAAAAATTTCCCTTCAATCTAGATTAAAATTATCATAGTAGGGGAATTACTTACGCCAAAGTTTTTCAAACTTTTAACTCCCCCTCCAGAATCTTTATTAGTAAACTGGTGTGCAGCATATTTTACCAGCACAATGGATTTTAATCAGGCTCTTAGATGAACTTTTCTATTTATATAAGTAACCGATCATGAATTTATATACGACTATTAGAATTTATTAATCTATTGCACATGAATTGTTAAATTAATGGTTATAATAATTTGCATTGAATGTAGTATACATATATGAATATGATCGTTGATAATTAGTTAATAAAGAGTCGTAGTTAAATAAAATTTGATGAATTAATTTCAATCTATAGAGAGATTCTTTTTGCTTTAAAATAATTATTATATATTTTTTTCTCACGCACCGCCAGCTATTGCTGACTAAATAGATCATTATTTAAGCAACAGTGTGCACAGCCATTTCTAAATAAATATATTTGATTGACAGCTCAGATATTTAAACACCTTTATAACAGGTATGGATGTTTTGATGAAGAAAAGAATCTAGGTTAGATGTTTAAATTGCAAAGGAGTTTCGTTTTACAGATTTTTATGTGTAGGTGACAGGTACGCTTTAAAGAAATAATTAGATAAAGACTCTAAATTCATAGAGAAGGCAGAAAAAGAGGCGTCAGAGAGTAAAGAGAGGAAATATAAGTACCTGGGTGGGTGTACAATCTTGACTCTGCACTTGTTTCTGTGGAACAGTGGGTAATGTTGCTGAAGCAGCCTGTACTACTCTTAGAGCTTGCTGGGGGATCTGCACTAGTTGTGTATCCGTCTTGGGCTGCATCATTTGAAGAACAGCGTGCTGGCCAGTGCCGGGGCTCTGTACAATTAACAGGTTGTTACCTGCTTGCAAAATGTTCTCTGCTGTAGTCTCGATCACAACGGTCTCCACCTGATCTTGAGAGGGGGAACCAGGAACTGCTACTGAGGGCAGTGGCTTCTTCCGGACTTTTTTGTTCTGCTTCCCTGAGACAAGCGGAGTGCCAGTATCTGTGGTGGAGTCTGACAGATTACTGATGGGCAGTGTAAGGGTGAGGCCAGTGGCAGGATTATTTGGCACTTTAACCAGGGTATTGCTTGGTTGAGGAGGTGCAGGCTTGATGGGCACATGTTTTGATGTGTTAGTGCTGGGGGCAAGAAGAGCTGTCCCACTATCACTTATGAGCTGGATTTGATTACCAAAGCTGTTCTGCAGACCCTGGTTGGTACTCTGTAACGTCTGGTATCGTCCAATCTTGCCCCCTGGGTTCTGGATGGTGAAGATGAGCTGCCCATTCCCTGTGCCCACTGTGTTTAATTGGGGAGCTTGAAGTTGAATAATATTTCCTTTGGAAGGAGAAAACAGCCCAATGCTAGCCTTGCCAGGACTTAGGGGTAAAGGGGCGGGCTTAATAGGTACCAATCTCTTGCGAGCGGGTTGAGGTGGTGTTGCAGACGTCACAGTAGATTCAACAGCCGGGGGCCCAATCTTACTGCATGTGGCTGCGAGGAGAGCCAGGGGTGAGGGCTGTGCATCCTGTTGTCACAAATGAAATAAAAGTAGAATTACACTTCCCATAATAATTTAAAACTAGAAAAAGCAAAAAGTGGAGTACCGTATTCATGGCTAACTCAATATATAATCAGTTCATTACAGCCTGCTCCCCAATAACCCACATACCCCTGTTACCGCCTAGTTTCCTAGCAAATATTATTCAATGACACAAACTATAGAGTAGCTTTGTGTACTCCGTTTCCAGTTGGGTGTTAGGAAAGGTTTAGATAACAGAGGAGCAAATTCAGCACTTGTTATCTAAACTGGTTTAGATGTTAGTGAGATTAGTACAGCATACCTGTGGGTTCTGGGCTGTCTTTAAAGAAGTGAAGAGTCCTGCGTGGGTTCAATCAGGCAGACCCATGCCCCACCCGAACCCCCTGAACTGCAAGCCCGCGCCCCCCAACCCACTATGCTTAGCTACCCAGAGCCACTACCAAACCCAATCTGCTAATAACTTACGTCCCCCCGACCCCGGAAGTGACGTCACATCAGAGTATATTCCGCTAGTTAGGGCAAGCATTTTTACCCAAAAGAGGGTCCAATCCTGCAATGTAGCCGGGTACCCACACAATCAGGCAATCACAAATTTCTGCTTAAAACCCGCCACATTGCAGGTAATCTACAGGTACCTGACCCGATGGAGGACTATAATACACATCACTCGAATAGTTATTTCCCCATCACTAAACTGCCTTCAGAACATGGTCCCCCAACAGCAGCTAAATAATGCCCATGTGCTCCACTATATGCACCTGCTATATACTCCACCTTCTTTATACTACATATACTACATACTACCTGCTATATACACCTGCTTACCTGCCCAGAACTGGCAGCTGGCTGGAGGTACTCGCTTGGACTCACGGCCGCTGTGGCAGTCATACTGGACTGGAAGAAGAAAAGGTTGTTACTTAAAAGTCAAAAATGGTCGTACTACTCACGAGACATGACTGACTTCATTATAACTTACAGGAGAATGAAAGATCTTAAACAATATACACATAGCAGAGAGTCATCTAGCACTGTTAATACAGGACCTGTTATCCAGAAAGCTTGGGACCTGGGGTTTTCCGTATTCAGATCATTATACCTTAAACCAACTATAGCATCATATAAACATTAAATAAACCCAACAGGATTGTGTTGCCTCCAGTAAGGGTTAATTATATCGTAGTTGGGAACGGGATCAAGTAGAAGCTACGGTTTTCCCTGATTATTTTCCAAAATCAGGGAAAATCTACAGTGTTCTTCTCAGACCATTTTAATAGATGGATTGGCATCCACCTTATGTGTCATACTCAAATTCTTCTTTCAGAAGCCGGTAGGACTGCAAACTGCTTTATTTGCACACAGTCCTGTTCTAATAGGGAACACATAATTATTTATTTTCTGCCCATTTAATTTTCCTGGGGGAAACATCTTACCGTATATGTATCTTATAGGGGGGCTCCTTTCCTAGCAGATGTATTAGAGCTCACTCAAATAACTGATTCCAGTACAAACAAAATGTAACAAAATAACTGCCTTTTGCACAAATCCTGCATGTAGAGAGACATGATGTCTGGTGATTTTAATAGAGTGAGCTCTAATACATCTTCTAGGCAAAAGGAGCCCCCCTATAAGATATATTGGATCTAACTGTCAGTGAATATCAGACACCCAACCAGTGACAGAACTAGGTGGGGGCGGGCCGTGCAGCCGGGCCCCACCCCCATCATCGTCCGTGCGGCTGCAGCCGAATACAGTGGCGCGCGTGACTGCCGGGGGGCCCTGCTGGGGTGCGGACCTTGGCCCAATTTCACCCCCTGCTCCCCAGGTAGTTACGCCACTGCACCCAACTCCTGAATGAAGACAGAATGAAGAGAAACAGATGCTGAGAGAGGAATAGTGAAGATAAACTTGATTATTTCAGAAACAATACAGGATATTTAATTGATTGTATTTAGAAAGTTTCTTATTTCAGTATAAGGAAGCTTAAATTTTCATTTCAGTGATATTTCCCCTTTAATATGTTATAGAATGGCCAATACTAATCAACTTTACAATCAGTCTTCATTGTTTAATTTTTATAGGTTTTTAATGATTTGCCTTCTGCTTCTGACTCTTTAAAACTTTCAAACAGGGGTCACTGACCCCATGTAAAAAACAAATGCTCTGTAAGGCTACAAATGTATTGTTATTGTTACTTTTTATTACTCATCTTTCTATTCAGGCCTCTCCTATTCATATTCCAGTCACTTATTCAGATCAATGCATGGTTGCTAGGGGAATTTGGACCCCAGCAACCAGACGGCTGAAATTACAACTGGAGAGCTGCTGAATAAAAAGCTAAATAAGTCAAAACCCACAAACAATAAAAAATGAAAACCAATTGCAAATTGTCTCAGAATATCCCTCTCTACATCATACTAACAATTTAAAGGTGAACAATCCCTTTAAGCTTTTATTACATTTTCATTTCTGCGATAGTTCCCCTTTAACATGTTATAGAATGGCCAATACTAATCAACTTTACAATCGGCTAAAAAAACAAATAATTCCAATTATCTTTTCAATTGTCCATTTTTTTTATTTATTTTTTTTTATAGTTTTTGAATGATTTCCCTTCTTCTTCTGACTCTTTCCAGCTTTCAAACAGGGGTCACTGACCTCATCTAAAAAACAAATGCTCTGTCTGGCTACAAATGTATTGTTATTGTTACTTTTTATTCCTCATCTTTCTATTCAGGCCTCTCCTATTCATAATCCAGTCTCTTATTCAAATCAATGCATGGTTGCTAGGGGAATTTGGACCCTAGTAACTAGATTGCTAAAATTGCTGGAGAGCTGCCGAGTAAAGACCCTTTCCAGCTTTCAAATGGGGGTCACTGACCCCATATAAAAAACAAATGCTCTGTAAGGCTACAATTGTATTGTTAGTTACTTTTTATTCCTCATCTTTCTGTCCAGGCCTCTCCTATTCACATTCCAGTCTCTTATTCAAATCAGTGCATGGTTGCTAGGGGAATTTGGACCCTAGCAACCAGATGGCTGAAATTGCAAACTGGAGAGCTGCTGAATAAAAAGCTAAATAAGTCAAAAACCACAAATAATAAAAAATGAAAACCAATTGCAAATTGTCTCAGAATATCCCTCTCTACGTCATACTGACAGAATATCCCTCTCTGTATCATACTAAGAGTTAATTTAAAGGGGGAGAAGCCCATTAAGAGGGTGTGAGTAAAGCAGAGAACTGTGGGTAATACATCAGTCAGTGAAGTATTTCCAGTCAGATATTGATCAGGTCTGGGAGAGAAATAGGCGGGACATTAAGTGAAATGCAGGAGCTGAGGTAAATAAGAGTAAATACGTGACTAGTAGAAGTACAAACAGAGGAGACATTTATGTTCCACTTGAGCAGTGTGTGTGGGGGTTTGAGGGCTGCTCTGTGAGGAAACGGAAACCTCAGGAGATTTGGAAGAGAAACTTTCCTCAGAGCCGGTGTTACTGAACCCAACCCGCACTCCCGAGTCGCTACTTACACGCCCCGCACCGCTGTTAATCGCGAGCTCCTTGGCTCCTGTTTTACAGGAAATCCCGACGTCACACCCCGAAGTCTCATCGCGCGAGGCTACGACGGCACGTAAGCGCGATGACGCGTCACGTCGACGCCTTGAGGAGGGGAGTGACGAGCAGGGACGGCGTAGCTGAGTGTTACGTAATCATAAGCGGCTGGTGGAGGCACGAGCGCCATGTTGTGTTTGTCGCGCATTGTCAGGGGTTTTCTGGGATCTGTGGGCAGATTTTTTTTCACATAATGGTTCATTAAAGGACGTTTTGTGTGAAAAACAAGAAAGTGTCCGTGCATTATACACTTATAAATATAGAAAGAATGTGCTTAAAGGATCAGTAAACCTTTAAAATAAATGAATGTAAAACTGATGAGGGGGCTATTCTAAACACTTTTGCAATGTACATTCATTATTTATTTTGTTTTGATTCCAAGATATTAAGGAATACATGTGCTGTTAATATGAATGAATTTTGCTACAACAGAGCCACCTGCTGGTCATTTTCCCACCAGTCTGACCAGCAAGTAGTCAAGGAAGTTGTCAGGAGAAAGAAAGAGGCTGATGTTCTTCTGCTTAGGAAAGATGTGAGAAAGGTTTCTAATTTTATTCCTAAGCAGAAGAACATCAGAGCATTGGTAAATTTGTAAAAACAGCCTTGGCAGGTGTTTTACCAGCTAGGCCGGTGGCAACCTCGCATAGGGGTGGGCAGCTAAATAATTTCACTTTCTACATGTCACTGCACATGCACTCCTCACATTCTCCCTCCCTCCTCACTAGGGGTAGGCAGAAGAGGCACGTGCCTAGGGAGCAAAGGTAGAGGGGCACAAGTTACGTACCTCTTCTGACGCCTTCCCCTACTTCGGACCGTTGTGTTGAGAAGCTGTGGCATTTCATGCGGTGGTGCGCTCTTCTCATGCGCACTCCTGCGTCTTTAGCAGTTTCGCGGTTCCTCACCTCATGCACACTTCAGCGCATGCGCAAGCGGTGGGGGCAACATAGTCGGCCGGGTCGATTTTGGCGTAATGCAAAGCTTGACTTAATAACAGTGTCCACAAAATGGCACCTGCCTGCTGGCTGTGATTGTGAATTCCAAGACTAAAATAAACAAGTTTGAAATAATTTAAATAGTGAAAGTGAAGTTTATTTTGCTTGACTAACATTATAAAATAGGTTTTGGAATTATTTTTTAGGGTGACAGGTCCCCTTTAAAATAGTAGTGATTCTAGCTGATTTATTGAATATTTCTGCAAAAACCCTACTAATCCCGCCCATCTGTTCCACTTCCTGTTGCCTTCTTTCCCAGGCTGTGCAGGGGATCGGAGACACTCAGCTCACTGCACTGTAGGACAGGAACCAATCAGCAGTAGGACCTGACAGGGAACTGAAGCCTGTCTGTGCTTGTGTGACTGCAGGGCTGTGATTGGTTGTCCCCTCCTACTGTGCTTCCATTAGGACACGCCCACCCCTGATTTGAAACTAGGATAGGGACCGTAGCAGATTTTTGGGATTATTGGGAGCTCCAATAAAGGGGGCGTTTTTGAAGATAATATTAAGCTTAAGCCCCAAATAAAACCATCACTATGTATAATACATTATTGCATGTGTAGGGTAGCCTGTCCTGGTCAAAACTTACTGATTTGGAAAACCAGCAGGATTCCCTAAGATTGACATGTCATTCAGCCAATCGCTACATCATAGTTCCGCCCACTGACCCACCTGTGTGACCACAACCGTGCCCAAAACATCCCCATCCCACCCCCATGACATTTTTGGCCCATCCCAGTGGGGAAGGATGGCAACCCCAGTGTCAGACTTAGATGCCAGGGGCCCACCACAAAACCTTAGACTGTGGGGCCACTTTCCAAACCCTTATTCCTCCTCAACCTCTTTATTCTCCTAGTTTTTTATATCTACTTACTGTACTCTATTCTTCCATCATTAATAAAGAATGACCATGAATTAGGCCAAATATTTAGAAGCAAGAGGCCCACTGACACTTGGGGAGTTCTCCTGGTATCCCAATGGGCCAGTCCAACACTGGGCAACCCGACCTATATGTCTCCTTTAAGGAGAAGACAATGGGTGAAATTCACCAAAAGTAATTTTTAGGCTGTTTTTTTTTAGGATGGATCCCAGTTTTTTGTAAGTATTTTTTTTTTCACAATTCAGGGACAGAGCAAGGGCTCTTTCAAGAAAAGACATGGTGTAATTGACCAAAAATAGTCTTTTACTCTTCCTTTCTTCTGATTCTAAGTCAGATGTGTCCAAATTCCCTGTCGGTGCCGCAGCAGAAAAATGTGGGCGTAGGTGAAGGCCTGAGCTGGTGGAGGTTTCCCCTGTTTCACGGAGGAGTTCGACCACAGAGTCTTTGGTATGGCCAGAACCAAAGGTTCCACCAATTGAAGATCAAAGCTCAGCCTCAATATCTGAATCTCTTCTTCCTCTGAATCTTCTGAACCTCCTCTAGGGTGTAATGGCGGAAACTGTATTCGCAGGAACCACAGCGATTCTCAATCACAATGTATGGACGTGCTATACACAGTAATAAATCCTTCAAGCAGCTAAACTTAGCGGGCGTCTAAAATTATGGAAACATTAGCAGAAAATGACGTCTGTCGTAGAAGCTGACACTTCAGGGTTCATCGTCGGTCAGTTCTGATGCAGAATGCGCTGGTTTTTATGCTGCCAGGTAACCTGAATTTATTAAGGAAGGAAACCTCCTTTATGATGCGCTTCTTCTTTCCCCTTATAGCTGCCACTTTGTAAGGCTTCAAATTCCTTTCCAATTCTGATAGCAATAACCGACCAATAGAGGGAGCTGGGACTCTACCAAATAAATTAAATTAGACCTCAGTTTAGAGCTGTGCCTGGGCACAAATCCACAGTTATAGCCCATATATAGTGAATAAAGTGCCCCCTCTTGTAAATTATAAGGATATTATAAGTTACCGAGGAGTTTCATGACCATATAAAAGTACGAGGCCGAAGGCCGAGTGTTTATATACAGGTCATGGAACTCCGAGGTAACTTCTAATATCCTCATATTTTACAACAGGGGGTACTTTATTTATTATAATACACAAGTTTCAGTGAGTCATGTGACAGAAATGACATCAGAACTCACCGTTTATAACTGATGACATCAGAACTCACCGTTTATAACTGATGACATCAGAACTCACCGTTTATAACTGATGACATCAGAACTCACCGTTTATAAGGATATACTTTACAAGATATTCATGGCTTTTGTGTATTATATATGAGATATCCAACTGTTGTGAATGATCAAAATGGCATAAAATAACTTTTTTTTTATGACATTCTTTATAATCCACGTGAAATGAAAAAAATGCACAAAAACTTTTAACTAAATGTGTCGTTTTGTGCCGCCCATGAGCAAAAGGTGTTAACTCCGGGGGCCACACCAACGTCATTGTGGTTAGTAGAGTGGTCACCACAAGCTGTGAATGTAAATAGGTGCTAAGCGCTAATACCCCACTTGTGGTATGATATCATGTGGGTGCTGGCGTTCTCTTCATGGAAGCGCCAACATAATAAATATGTGAGTGCGGCACTGAAACAACAGGATTATCATTTATCGTAAATAAGGCGCCACTATCACATTTATGATAATAATATGTCCTGCTCTTGGTCGTTTTTTTATTGGTGACAGGCACATCCTTTTTCTGTATCTTTTAGATTGTAAGCTCTACCTCTCCAACTACTCCCAGCCGCTGATGTCATACATGCTCCACCTAACCTGCTCCATGCATGGAATTGTCACCCAAAGCAATTGGGCAGGGGCGTGAGAGATAGGGTTTCCACCATATCTCCAAACATTTTGGAAACAGAAAGAGGGAAAAAAAGATTTGCCGCGAGGAGCGCAGCAACATTTTTGACCACGCCCATATTTGTGGCCGCACCCGCTAATTACCATGTCCATTTTATTGGTAGGTTATGAAAGTTTGAACACATTTCTGTGGTTTTTATGTGTTATTAAAGTTTTGCTAATGAAGGTGAATTGCCCTTTGAACTGTGAGTCTTCGTTCTTATCTAAAACTGTTACAAAAGTATCTTAAGTATGTGTTCTGGGCTCACTGCCAAGAGCCAATTAAGTTAGAAACTTTGTATCTTTTTCTGGCTGTTCAGTGCAGCAGAAACTCAGTACAAATCCGGAACTGCGGGTTGAGCTGTCAAAAGCGGGACTGTCCCACTCATAATGGGACAGTTGGGAGGTATGGTTGCCACCATTACCCCAATAAACTCCAGGGGAGGCGAGGCCATGACGTAAAGGGGGGTTGTACAGTGGCGTAGTGAGGCGGGTCACAACATTGTGGGGGTGGGGCTCTGTTACCATGGGGCGGGGCTATGACGTGGAGATCAAAGATTGGCTGATTGCTGTGTCAATCTTGCCCAGTTTTCCTAATTTGGGAAACTGGGCAGCCAGTTTTGACCCGAACAGCCCTTCAAAAAACTGGGCTGTTTGGGTCAAAACCGGACAGGCGGCAACTCTAGTGAGAGATGTGGCCAAGGTGCCCTGGGATCACTTCGGATACAGGGTGGCACCTTTGTCAGAGCCCTCTTCTCTACTGGTATAAGATTTCATGAGTAATCTCTATGTTTGATATATCTACCCTTCTGCTGTACAACTCTGTGGAATATGTTGGTGCTCTACAACTAGTGATGGGCGAATAAATTCACCAGGATCGAATTCGATGCGAATTCCTGTGTTTCGCCCCCGGCGGATAAATTCGCGAAACTGCAGCAAAAATTTGGCCGTGAAAATTCGCTGGCGTCAAAACCGGCGCGCGTCAACACTATTCAGACGGCCGTTGACTTTAACATCGGTGTCAAAATTGATGCAGGAGTCAATTTTTGAGTTTTGCTAATTTTTCGGCAAAGCGGATCGGGAGAAATTCGCCATCAATATCTACAACATATTTTAAAAAACAAACTGAGTCCTGTGTATCCATAGGTCCATCAAGTCTAACAGTGCCAGACTGGGGGGCTCGGGACCACCAACTATACCCCTGCTGAGCCTCAACCCCCTTCTTCCTCTTGTGGACAAGGCTTCACACAGAGAGTGGGTCTGGGCCGACGGAACCCACGAGGGCCGTGGCCCACCAGGTTTTTTTCCCAGTCGGACCCTGATTTAGTCTAAGTCCCTCCCTGTTTCTACCTCATTCTTCTTTATCCTTTGCACCCCCTTCCTTTTCCTCTCTCCCTTTCTATCCCCACCCCTGGGGAGAAACCAGAATACCTAATTATTTAACTACAACCCTTGTGACATTTTTGTTTTACGGCAAACAATCTTGTAAATGTGACAATTATCTGTTCACACCTACAAAAGCCAATAAAACCTATTTTTAAAAACAAACCCAACGTGCTGGATGCAGCCATCGTTTCACGAAATATTCAAACTATTTCTAATAATGGCTCTTATTCAATAATATAAAATATTTGAATCCAAAAGCTGAATTTTACCGGAAATCTGCCGAATGTGCCAGTGACCCCTAGCAGACAATATGCTCCTCACTAGGAAGTTTACACGAGGAGTCTGGGGGTGATGGGATTTGTTACATGTTATAGTTCCGCTGCTACATGTGGCTTTGATGTTGAGAGGTTTAGGGAACATCCCGGTGCCAGCCCAGACTTGCTGCGGATCCGTATTCCATGTTTGGTGGAGGGGCAGTGACTCGCGGGATTGGGAGAAGCAGTGAGATGATCTGTACTTGGCATTATGAGCACAATTATCTTGTGTAGTGGCTTTTATGAGCTGGAAAGGATCCAAGGCTTGACTGTACTTTTTATCCCGACCTGTAAAACATAATGGGAACAGAATTTTACTTGCCACCCTTCATTTAAAAAAAGAAAATCCAATTGGAGATTGTAGTTTCTGGAAGAAAATCTTACGGAATGGGAAGCCAGAAAAATCCAAATACGTGAAACTGCTGTTGCAGAGTCGCTGTACTGTTAAGCCGGCCATAGATGCCGAATCTTTGTGCCTGGCCGAACCAAACCCGAATTTGCATATGCAAATTAAGGGCAGGAAGGAAAATCATGTGACTTTTCATCACAAAACAAGAAATAAAAAAATGTTTTCCACTTTTTCCTTTCCTGCCCATAATTTGATTTGGATTCAGTATTCGGCCAAATCTTTCACAAAATCTTTCAGCGAATCTAAAATAGTGGATTTGGTGCATCCCTATTTGGACCGAGATTTTTTATGCCGTGGCAATTGGTCGTTTATTCGATGGGACAGGATAACGGCTAACGATAATATCTCTGCATGTATTGCCTGACGATATCAGTGGGTGTCACTACTATTTGTCAGATATAACGTTTGCTGTGAATTCACGGCCAGAACATCTTCCATTTGTTATTTCTAGGGATGCACCCGATCCACTATTTTGGATTTCGGGCGAAACCCCGAATCCTTTGCTATAGATTTGGCCGAATACAGAACCAAATGCGAATTTGCATATGCAAATTAGGGGTGGGAAGGGGAAAACATGTTTTTACTTCCTTGTTTTGTGACAAAAAGTCATGCGATTTCCCTCCCCTCCCTTAATTTGCATATGCAATATGGGATTCGGTTCGGCCGAATCCGAATCCTGCTGAAAAAGGCTGAATCCCGAATCGAATCCTGGATGCAGTGCATCCCTAGTTATTTCTCCTACTTTATTTCATCCGAATGGTTAGTTGTAGATCGTTACATTGAAACGAACGACCTTTTGTCGTACGAAGACTAAAATCTGCACATCTATCGCCAACTTTAAAGGATACGTAAACCTTAAAAATAAGTGAATGTAAAGCTGATGAGGGGGCTATTCTACGCACTGTTGCAATGTACATTCATTATTTATTTATTTTTTTTAATTCCATGAAAACAATTAGAAACCTTTCTTACATCTTTCCTAAGCAGAAGAACATCAGCCTCTTTCTTTCTCCTGACAACTTCCTTGACTACTTGCTGGTCAGACTGGTGGGAAAATGACCAGCAGGTGGCGCTGTTGTAACAAAATTCATTCATATTAACAGCACATGTATCCGTTATTACTGGGGTCCGCAACGGCCGGGCCGTGGACAGTCTTGAACTGAGCCGACAAACCTAGCGACTAATTACCGAGGACGCCGACCCCCTCACGACTCCCCCGACCCTCATTTGACTCTACACCAGTCCCCGGCCCAAAAAAGGTTGGAGGCCGCTGCCTAAATATCTTGGCATTACAAAATAAATAAATAATGAACGTACATTGCAAAAGTGCTTAGAATAGCCCCTTTGTCAATTTTACATTTAATATTTTTAAGGTTTCCTTATACTTTAAAAAGACAAATGAGACGTCTCTTTAGAAACAGGGATGGTACGTGAGAGTCCTGTCCCCAATTATCCTGTCTCTCCTGTCGCTTGTCCTGTGTATTCCAATGTGCCTTTGATGCTGTGCCCAGTGCTGGGTTTCTGACTGTCTGATTGGGAATTACAGACTGCCGGGTAATTTCAGGGCTACATACAGCGCACAGCATGTGCCTATTATCTACGTTTTTTGTTGCATCCACTAATCCTGGCACAGCTGCTTCTATGTCTGCAAGAGGGTTAGACTGTGTAGGAGTTGGGGCGGAGGACTTCCCACTTCCGACTAGGACCAGGCACAATACTTTGGGGGTCTTGGATATCACTTTAATCCAAGGAGATTTTGCCATTGTCTGAATTCAATATGTTCATTTAAAGTCGCCACATACTGTAGGGAAACCCGGAAATCCCTAATCCCGAAAAGTAGACTGGAGGCTCCTGTCGTCTGCTCATTCCATGGCCATCATTTCCCGTAGACTTCATCAATGAATTCACATTTTTTAGAAATGATTTACTTTTTTTCTTTGTACAGGTTGTGCTTGAGACCTGGGGTTTTCCGGATAACGGATCTTTCCGTAATTTGGATCTTCATAGCTTAAGTCTACTAGAGAATCACATAAACATGAAATAAAGCCAATAGGCTGGTTTTGCTTCCAATAAGGATTAATTATATCTCAGTTGGGATCAAGTACAAACGACTGTTTTATTATTACACAGAAATCATTTTTAAAAATTTGGATTATTTGGAGAACACGGAGTCTATGGGAGACGGCTCAGGTTTATATCGTAGACGTGGGGGGGGGGGAGTCAGTTGCAGCTGAAGGGAGAAGCCAGTTCAGGCTGGAGAATATCGGTGTGTATTTATGTCATTAGAATATCGCCGTGTCCTTATTTGCTCCGCTGAGTGATGCACGCTCTGCAAACGTGACATCCTGAGTATGAGGAAGTCCTCAGGCTCCGTTTGGAATTCATTTAAAGGGCCACTTCACCTTTATTATAATGAAGATGGTGATATTCTAAGGCAGTTTGCAACCGTAGCTTTGCCTTTAAATTTAAAGGTCTCTGACCCCCCCCCCAGCAACAAGACTTTATCTTAAATGTCTGTGATAAAGAAACCAAAGTAGCTCATTTTGTGCCACCCAAGACAGTAGCTCACTTGGGGGTGGTTCCTAAACCCAGTCTGGCAAATAAAGCCATTAAATGTCATTTTGGCTTCCTACTCTACTTAGGGATTCAAGACATGTTTTTTTGAAAGAAGGAATAAAGCAAATTTGTCTCTCTTCACCTGTTAATTCAAAGTGTTTCCGGAGGAAAAAGGAAAGTATAGAAATAAAATTTCACTTAATTAACCTTTACTGAGCGCGTGGCATCTCATTTCTCGTTTCCGTTTGATGTTATATGTTGCCATTGTTTGATTTTTATAAGCAGATTTACTGGGGCAATTTGTGTGTGTTCCGGGGGGTGGATGAAAGATGAAAATAGCTGTTAATAACAGACTGAACATTATTATTTATGTACAACATCAAAGGCTGGTGCTGCCATTTAAATGTGGCCTGACCAACCAGCGTCCCTCTTACTGTTGATGAAGTCCCAGCATCTCCCAATAGCCTCTGGCTTTACCAGCTATGGTCCAGACAGTCCCAAAGGAACCTGTTTTTCATTATACCTGCATGTACACAAGCATATTACTATTTACCCAGCTTGGCCAAATTTCATACTTGTCTGTAAATGAGATGACTTATAATCCTAGTCGGACGAGTTGTTAAATCCTTCCAACTAAATGTAAATAATAATGGGCCTCCATAGAAAGTATGTAGGGGCCTAATTGGATCTTGAACAAGGTCTACACTTTAGTTAATTATCAATGTTCAGGAATTCATTGGGCAGGGCCAATGTATTCTTAGGTCTAATATACTCAACAGCCACCAGGGTAGCAGCAGGTCCCACCTAATTGGATGAAGGAATGGGAATCCTGGTCAAGAACCCTACTACTTAGGGCTGTGGATGTCAGTCCAATCTCCACCTGAATGTCCAAACATTGGGCATCCCCCCTTGAAGGTTCAACTTTTGGTGAGGGCCTCCTTAGTTCATGAAATGAGTTTAGGAGACTAATAGTGTATCAGCCATTGAGTCGTAGTTCCAAGATTGTTTAAGACAGCAAATACATATTCACCCCAAATGTTACCCTAACTGAACTTCAAGATGGGCTTTCATGTGTATCAATGGTCATTCTACCCAGGCCTATTATACTCAACAGCCACCAGGGTAGCAGGTCCCACCTGATTGGATAAAGGAATGGGAATCCTGGTCAAGAACCCTAATACATAGGGCTGTGGATGTCAGTCCAATCTCCACCTGAATGTCCAAACTTTAGGTATTCTCCCCCTCCCCTTGAAGGTTTGACTTTTGGTCAGAGCCTCCTTAGTTCATGAGTTTAGGAGAATAATAGTGTATCAGCCATTGAGTCATAGTTCCAAGATTGTGTAATACATATTCACCCCCAAATTTCACCCTACTCAGCAGCAAAACAGGGTAAAAGAATAGAAGGTCTAAGGTTAAGAAATGGGAATCCTGGTCAAGAACTCTACAACATAGGGAAGCGGATGTCAAACCACTTTTGGCTCGTTTAGATATCGGAAAGTATCGGCCATTCAGTCTTAAGGTGGCGAAGTTAATGGGTGATGGGCAGGACAACTAGTAGATGCGGTCCTCAATCGCCAAAAAAAAATCGAACCTGGCCAATGTACAGTATATCTGCCCGATTTTTGGCCTGATATCCATCGGGAAGACCCATCGGAATGCCTCCTAGATGGGCAGATAATGCTGAATCAGTCTAAATGACTGATATCGGCAGCTTTAATCTGCCCATGTATGGCCACCCTTATTTCCAAGATTATGTAGGACATTAAATTCATAGCTGTAGAGCTATAGAGTTCTTCCACTTCTTATGGCAGATCTTGGGGTTTGTAGACTTTCTGTACAATATAAATCATAACCTGAGAAAAATTGACCGATAAGAGCAGAAAGAGATGACTGCATTTTCTGTTGCATTAGTTCATGGGAATTTTAGTCTTTTAGCCCAAACCACTGCTGAAAGACTTTAATCATTGTGCACATCTGTAATGACCTAATGGCAACAGAATCAGTAGACCTGGTTAGCGGAGTTGGGATTAAACAGCAGCAACACTTACATAAGGGGCTTATTTATCAAAGGTCTAGTGTTGGAGTTTTTTTTACCTTGAATGAACTCAAATGGTATAATATTTAAAACCTCGAATGGCAAAAACCCAAATATGCGAGTTCGAGTCCTGCAACCCAAAAACTTGAATTGATCGCATTTTCGGTGAAGAAAAAACCTGAATCACTTGATTATTCGGGCAAAACCCTCCGAAAAAAAAAAACTTGAATATCAAACAGGCTGTTAACGTCCTCAAATTGTTCAAGGGACCTCCGTTATTGACTTCTACATGACCCCGACAGGTTTTAGATGGTGTATTTTCGGATTCAAGCTATTTCCATGGTCACAGTATTATAAATCTCAAATATTCAAGAATTTAAAATAAAACTCGAATGATTGCAGTTTTTTTAACCAACAAAATGTAAGTTTTGACCAAAAAACTCGAATTTTCGTGGAAAAAACGACCCGAACCTTAATAAATATGCCCCTCAATGTGCATCTTGTTTAGGCTTCCAAAATAGCAATGTATGTATTATAATGTATCTATGTGCCCCATATGCAAAAGCTTATTAGATTAGTAGAAGGCATCTATGGCACTGTGCCTTCTAATATCATTATTGTTTAGAACAGGGGTACAAATAGGGTTATATATATATATATATATATACCCATAGAGTCTAATTAATCTAGACAGAGGCAGGGGAAGATAGGAGAGCAGCAGTCTGTCTGCCTCATCTCCCTCGCTGCACTGATCTTTTTTGTGTTGTCATTACCACACTCCCAAGGTGTGTCATTACCCACAACAAAGCAATGTCTGTCCTCGTCCGCAGTCCTATGAGTTTCAGGTAATTGTTGTGCCTGTGATTCCCCCGGAGAGAGAGAGAGACTGTGCCGAATGTTCATCCGCTCCTCCAGCTGCACAAGCACAGCCTTTAATCCTGCAGTGGCGCTGACTTCAAACAGGAGCAAAGTCATATCCAAGATTAATGACAGCTCGTGTCCTCTCTGAAGGTCCTACATGTGTTGGTTTCCTGTTCTTTTAATGTGTATTCTTATTTTTAATCCTACGCATGAAACAGAACAGACATTTCCATGTAGCATCAAGTGTGTGTGTGCCAACTCACCAATGGCTTGGCAAAACCCACTCCAGTCACTATTAAACAGTCCTTAGTGTTCCTCAAAAAGCACTTGCATCCGGGGGTATGGCTTGGAAATCTGGCAGTAGGTGCAGAAAACTCTGAAGGGGGTCACAAGACAGCCCTGTCTGTACCATTTGACATAGGGCAGGCAGCAAGTATATGGTTCCATTGTGACTGGTTCCCGCTGGTGCCTTCCCCAACTGCCACTCATGAATACAGAGTTGCTGAATACAGGGAGCGCTGCATCTATGAGGCAAATGCAGATCTTTATAGCGCAGAGACCTGAAGAAATTCTTCAAAGTGTAGGGAAGGGAGCAACATGCAAAAAGCACGGCTTATTGGGGCCATTTTTTTTTGCACTTTGCACCCGGCCCTGCACTTGGTAAATGGGAATAACAATTCAGAGAAATGGGGAAAAAGATTTCACGGTCTAGGGCTGCTGTGATTCTTCTAATGACCAGTAGCCCTATACATATATTAAAATCAGAGCCCCGAGTTGGTCTTCTTAAGGTCCCCATACACGGTCAGATATAAGCTGCCAACAGATTAAGCCTTCGAGCGTTCGATATCTATCCTAAAGTCGGCCAGATGTTGATCAGGCAGGTTTAAAAATCCCATCGGGTCATTGTGATCTGATCATTGGTCCCTAGGGCCCATAATCGTATCAGCCGGGCATATTAGGGAGAGATCCACGCATTTGGCGAGTGGATCTCTGTATGTATGGCCAGATTAAGTCCTCTTGCACAGCCTTTCTTCTGCAAGTCTTCCAGAGCATTTCTTTTCCTATTGAAAAGCTGGAACTATTAAGTCACAACTTCACCACCCGGCTAGGACCAGACACAACAGATCCCCCCAGGACTGTTCTACCTGATTAGAGTTGGGAGGTGTGTGAAATGTTTGACTTTAGCTGTCCCAGAACAATTCTTCACAATGCAGTTTCATAAAAGTCTATGGCTAAGCTATTATGTCTATCACATCTCCTACAGCAGTCCCCCCACATGGTCAGATAATCGTAGAAAATAATCAAAGCTCCCAGTGAAGAGTAAATTGTGCCAAAATGTAATACTAAACAGGTTAATAAAGTGAATGTAAGCCCTGGTCCCAAGTGAATACAGTTAGTAGGTGCTTTCTGTTGTCTTTCTTCTGACTGGTGCAACATAAAAGCTTCAACAAGCCATTCTTCCCTATCTACAAGAACTCCTGCAAGGCATGATGGGACAGGCGGACCCAGTTCTCCCACCTACTCCCACAGTCCATGATTGTGCCTCACCTTTCAGCCCTGCCTTCCATTCATTATTGTTGCACAGAACATGTGTCTCATGGAGACGGCCAAAAACAACCCAAGGCTCTGAGCAGATATTTGGGGCATATTTGATGGGGCATCTGCGTTTGGAATGAACAAGTGCTCGGATCATTTGTCTATAGCTCTATTTTAACGTAGAAAACACTCAAGGTACTATGCAGGTATGGTATCTTTTATCCAGAAACCTAATCATTTAAACATTAAAAATTGTTTAACTTCCAATAAGGATTAATTATATCTTAGTTGGGATCAAGTCCAATGAGCTGTTTTATTATTAGAAAGGAAAAATAAATCATTTTTAATAATTAGGAATTATTTTATTAAAATGGAGTCTATGGGAGGCAGCCTTCCCAAAAGTCTGAGCTTTCTGCATAACAGGTTTCGGGATACCCAAATGCTCAACTACTAATATCAAATATTTCGAATAACTACTAAACGTGTGCATCTAATGCTTTAAGTTGGCCGTACAAACAACAGAGCTTGGCTGAGGCCACAGGAAACCTGTCCGGCCACAAGAACATTCTAGCCGAGAAAACTGCTGCAGACCACAAAACCTTCTCACTGCACATTTCCAATCCACAAACTGCATACAGATTACAGTGCCCGCATACAAACTGCCCCAAACCAGTTCTTGTTTATTTGCTAATAAAAAATATCTGTCCAGAGCAGAGGATGGATCACTACGTATCTTCATTCAACCCAGAGGTGACTACTGACTTTTTATTAGGCAATATATAAACCCTCACTTTCCCATGAGAACCTCACTGTATACACCAAACAACTAGAGGAACAAGGGAGCCCTGATCCTACATATTTAAGCTTTAGATGACTTTTTCAACTAGCAGATTTCCACCATTTCTGATGGACCATGAGAACCTCACTGTATACACCAAACAACTAGAGGAACAAGGGAGCCCTGATCCTACATATTTAAGCTTTAGATGACTTTTTCAACTAGCAGATTTCCACCATTTCTGATGGACCATGAGAACCTCACTGTATACACCAAACAACTAGAGGAACAAGGGAGCCCTGATCCTACATATTTAAGCTTTAGATGACTTTTTCAACTAGCAGATTTCCACCATTTCTGATGGACCATGAGAACCTCACTGTATACACCAAACAACTAGAGGAACAAGGGAGCCCTGATCCTACATATTTAAGCTTTAGATGACTTTTTCAACTAGCAGATTTCCACCATTTCTGATGGACCATGAGAACCTCACTTTATACACCAAACAACTAGAGGAACAAGGGAGCCCTGATCCGACATATTTAAGCTTTAGGTGACTTTTTCAACTAGCAGATTTCCACCATTTCTGATGGACCATGAGAACCTCACTGTATACACCAAACAACTAGAGGAACAAGGGAGCCCTGATCCTACATATTTAAGCTTTAGAGGACTTTTTCAACTAGCAGATTTCCACCATTTCTGACGGACCTTCCAAAACACCAGAAAGTCCTGCAAAACAGTGGAAAAGTTCCTTATGCGAATAAAAACCGTAGTTAACTAAGTAAATCCTATTCTTAGCGTCTAAACACATCATGAGCCACTAGATATAGTATTTCCCAGTATGACATTTGGTTCAAGGCCCCTTGGAGGTCCAACGTTTGGTGAAGTCCCCATTTAGGTCATGAGTAAAATATTGTAGTATCAGTTATTCACCCATCATTCCAAAAATATCTAAAATATCTAGATACATTATCACCACAGTTCTCACCTTAACTGGCCTTCATGCTGCTCTTTAAGGTGTATCAGTACAGTTAATAGGTATAAATCTCCAAATCCTATTGCATATGGCGTTTAGGCTGAGCACCACCCGCCTTTGCTCCAGGAGCTAAAGTAGTAGAGATTGTATGTGCTTCAACCACCTTGTATAATGTGAATTGGGTGCAAAGCAGTTCGGAAACCGTTGCCAGGGTTTACATAGACAACCCCTGGGAAGGGGAAACGGATCAGAGCAAGCCCAAAACACTGGCTTATTGTCTGACCTAATGAATTAAAATTTTCACTTTCTGCTCCAGGAGCTACACAGGAGGTCAGCCACCAATTTGGGAACCACTAGACTACTGTACCACAGGCCATGGGTTTTTATACTCTTGGAAATGTCTTATGCAATGGAAGATAAGACAAAGAGCATATCTCATTGTACACAGAGCAAACCTACATTCCATGCCCATTTAAGAATAACACCATTCTTGTCACCATTAGCCTGGGTGTTGGGAGCATGCACAGTCCTGGAACATGAATGAGTAGGTATGTTCCACACCCAAGGAGCCAGTAGGGCGAGGAGAGAGAGCGCCTGTTATTTCAGCCCGTGTTTTGAAATAGACAAGTGATTTGTGGAGCCAGCTTGAAAGTACTGACCTGTGTTATGGTGCAAGTTGTGTTACATGTACATTAATATTACATCAGATCGTATTTCTGTATTCTGGATAATGGATTTCCAGGTAATAGTTCTCATATTTGTAATTAAAAAACATAATAGTAGGATTGAAATTTCACTGTATTCCACTGTATTCTTGGGGATCCTTCCTTAATAGTATAGGGATCTTTTTTGGATCCTGACCAATAGGTTACGAATCCCTGGTATAAAGACTATGCCCCTATAAAAAGTGTCTCTCTCTTTGTCCTCAGATTGTACAATTTTGACCTGAATCAGGCCACCACTGAATCAGGGCCTGATCAATGACGATTTTAAACCCCCACAAACCTGCCACTGATTTGCAGTTGCTTTGAGTTGTACTTAACAAGGTTAGAGGGCCATCCAGACACTTCGAATTGTTTAATTGCCATAGGTTTATTAGGCTTGGTAGTTAGGGATGCTGCCAGTTGCAGTCAGGGTTCTGGATGGACAGGTTAGCAGATGGCAAGGCAATTAGGACATATTTCAGGCCTTAACTTGAATTTTTAGGTATTTTTGATAGACCAGTGGTGTCCTAGAAAAGTGGAGTATCCTTTGATTCATGCATGGGCCTGTAGACTCAGAGTCAAGCCATGTGAGAAATGCCTACGCAAGAGGCGCTAGCTTTTCAGTCAACCTGTTTTAATCCATAAACCATAAAAACAACTTGCTCAGTAATAAGGCTCACTAAATTATAGCTTGGATAGCATCTCTTTATTAATATCAAGCTAGATTGGCTGGTGTGAAGATAATGTGTTTTCATGGTTATGGGCACCACTTGTATCTTGAGTTAATGTTCTTAGAAATACAGTAAATGGGCAGTCTGTCCTGCCCTGTTGGATCCAGGTTGGAATGGTACCCAAAACATACCCCACCAGAGACCCTACTCATCCATGCAGAGTGCCCACCATAACATGTAAGGTTTGTCTGCTAAACTCGTGCCCATGTGACTCTCAGTATACTGTAGCTCTCTTCTGGGGACCTTCCCAAACTATGGGGTTTATGGATATTGGTAGACATATGACTATGACAACCTACTCTGCATTCTAGGAAACTTAGTGGGTATGTTTGCCCAGTATAGACATTTCAAAAATGAATGTTCAACTTGGAAAGTGTGTGGTTCTGGGCTGTTGCTTAATTTTCCCACGAATAAATAACCACGTGTGACGCATTGGTAGACGTATATGGGCTTTGACTAAAATGACCAACATTATATAATTTACTGTGGTCATGATATAATTACTAACTGTAGAGCGGGACATTATTCACTCTGGGAGGAGACGAAGAGTAGACCTATCAGCACTGCCACACCACAACGCTCTCTTATTTCAGTTACATCACATAATGATGGAGATTTGTTAACTGTGTGGGTTATTATGGGTTTTAAATATAGGTGCATACTTAAAAAAAATGGACCCTAACCTGGTTAGGGTGTATGGTTCTATAAAGTGATCAGCTGCTAATAATTCAGTTCCAACAGCAGCTAATGTTGTCAGACAAGGCAATTAATCTTATAAACCTGTAGCAAATATGTTCCATTAGATGAGCCAATTCTAAATTTGCCATGAACTAAATTGTTTTGTGTCTGTAATTAATCGGCGATGCTTAATAATTTGGATGAGTTTTTTTTCAATAGCTTTACATATTTGACCATATTTCTAGGTCATGTTCGTCCCAATAGGCTTTCAATCTGGCGTCATTCACTTGAAGCAATCATTGCAATTAACCACCAGTCCTGGGAGAGTCCTATCATAAGAATGTACTTTCACTTAAGTAAGGAACAAGCTGTGTCCCAAATTTCTGTTTTCAGCTACGTAACCTGATGACGGTAGAAGTTACATGAGCAAAATATGTTCCAGTCCACTGACAAATGTTAACTAATCGGATGTTTGCTTTCATTATTCTACCAACAATAGACCAGAACTAGACTGCTCATCGTTTGGAATGGGTGCCTGGCTTGGGAAAGATAAATTAACCTTGTCATTTACCAGTAGACAAACATCATGTGGTTCTATAATAAAACAAAACATGAAATCAACATTGACAAGTAATTATTTCTATGTATAGTTTCTTTGAGATATACCTGCATAGGGTAACATATAATGCAAACGACATGAGATCCATAGCCAATACAAGAAAGAGAAGAAATTAAGTATCACATCCATAGCCTGTGCAATGAAAATCAGAGATTCAACATCACATCTATAAGTACAAGGAGGCTTAAAGATGCTCTGTCTATACAGAAATATGAGCCATGGATTATCCCATCCATAGGCAGCACACGATGATGAAGGCTGCACCATCAGATACCATAGCAAGCACAAGAAGATGAAGGCTGCACCATCAGATACCATAGCAAGCACAAGAAGATGAAGGCTGCACCATCAGCTACCATAGCAAGCACAAGAAGATGAAGGCTGCACCATCAGATACCATAGCAAACACAAGAAGATGAAGGCTGCACCATCAGAGCCATCAGATACCATAGCAAGCACAAGAAGATGAAGGCTGCACCATCAGATACCATAGCAAGCACAAGAAGATGAAGGCTGCACCATCAGATACCATAGCAAGCACAAGAAGATGAAGGCTGCACCATCAGCTACCATAGCAAGCACAAGAAGATGAAGGCTGCACCATCAGATACCATAGCAAGCACAAGAAGATGAAGGCTGCACCATCAGAGCCATCAGATACCATAGCAAGCACAAGAAGATGAAGGCTGCACCATCAGATACCATTGCAAACACAAGAAGATGAAGGATGCACCATCAGATACCATAGCAAGCAAAAGAAGATGAGGGCTGCACCATCAGATACCATAGCAAACACAAGAAGATGAAGGATGCACCATCAGATACCATAGCAAGCAAAAGAAGATGAGGGCTGCACCATCAGATACCATAGCAAACACAAGAAGATGAAGGATGCACCATCAGATACCATAGCAAGCAAAAGAAGATGAGGGCTGCACCATCATATACCATTGCAAGCACAAGAAGATGAAGGATGCACCATCAGATACCATAGCAAGCACAAGAAGATAAAGGCTGCACCATCAGATACCATTGCAAACACAAGAAGATTAGGGCTGCACCATCAGATACCATAGCAAGCACAAGAAGATGAGGGCTGCACCATCAGATACCATAGCAAACACAAGAAGATGAAGGCTGCACCATCATATACCATTGCAAGCACAAGAAGATGAAGGATGCACCATCCGATACCATAGCAAGCACAAGAAGATAAAGGCTGCACCATCAGATACCATTGCAAACACAAGAAGATTAGGGCTGCACCATCAGATACCATAGCAAGCACAAGATGATGAGAAGGGCACAATCACATCTATATTAAACCCAAGATGAAAAAGTGATGAACCATAACCTCCATAAGAATCACAAGAAGAGGAATGAAACATCATTACATCCATATCTGGCACAAAGAAGATGAAAAAAGTATTAGATTAGGATTAGGTCTGGGATGATCTGTGGCAGAGATGAAGTCACCTCCGTATAATGAAAGCCAGATGCTTATCAACATATTTAACTCCAACATAAAATTGGTGGATTTCATTAATAATCCATTGATTGATCCATTTACACTAATATGTGCAATAATTATTTTTGATGAAACAGGAGAATAGTTTTCAGAGAGTGATCAAATATGGCTGCACACAGGTCAATATTTACAAGGTCTGACTAACTGACCTCCAGCCAGATTAGTTGGGTAGTATTCACCCCAGCCAGATCAGTTGGGTAGTATTCACCCCAGCCAGATCAGTTGGGTAGTATTCACCTCATCTGACCATGTTAGAAGTGGCATTAAAAGGTCCGATAGGGTCCCAAAAAGTTCAGATGAAGGTAGGAAGAGCAAAATTTGGACAGTAAAGTAAGGCAAGATACTTTATATCAGTCTTGTTCAACCTGCAGCCTCTTAGCTCTTGTTGATATTCAACTACCAACCCAAAGCAGAAAGCTATCAGGGGTGGCAGGAGGAGGCCAGCAGATGAAGTCCATAAGTCGAACAGCTCCGATTTTTATAAACCATGAAACCCTGTTGACAATTTCAAACCCAAAAACAGCAGTCATCAATATAGTATCTTAGGAAATACTCTTTGAGTCTCTTGCATCATAACATAAAGACTTTGTGTCTCTTTAAGCTGTGAAACAAACATTAAGAAATCATTAATTCAGAAGAAGAAAGTATTACAGGATGGACAGGTTTATGAAATACTAAGGGCCTCATTGAGCTGGAGTTGTATCGCAGTGCATGGGAAATACATTGCTGCATCTATTTTTATTGAGTGGGGTACTGCCCAAATCTGGGGTGAGGTCCCTGAATTCCCTCCAGCATGACTGAATGTAAGCCCACATTTTGGCATTTGATGAAGCTTTTTTTGTGTGCAAGATCTACTGCTTCCCCTCTGGGTGTGGGCTCAGTGTAATGTGGTGCAGGATTTGGGCGTTGCTGGCTGGTTCATCCAGTTCTGGTTGAAATCCTCCCTTCCTTACACACCGGATCCCACTGGATGCAGGGCAGTGCCTGCAGGGACCTGCACATAATTACCCACGACTGTCATCTGTACACAATGTGGAGAGCAAGGTCTTTAATCTATTAGTGTCACTAATTGGTAAATAATAACTCTGCCACCACGACCGCGTTATTACAATAACTTCTTTCTTACTACATGGGACCATCCCATAGACAGCCCTCGCCACAGTGATGTTACAGGCGTGATTTCTAAACCATTTCCCTCCCACGTGTCATCTAGACCTAAACATCAGCTATCAATGTTCATGTTCATCAATGTAATCATATTGATTTATCAGCTATCAATGTTCACGTTCATCAATGTAATTATATTGATTAATCAGCTATCAATGTTCATGTTCATCAATGTAATCATAGTGATTAATCAGCTATCAATGTTCATGTTCATCAATGTAATCAAATTGATTATTCAGCTATCAATGTTCATGTTCATCAATGTAATCATATTGATTAATCAGCTATCAATGTTCACGTTCATCAATGTAATTATATTGATTAATCAGCTATCAATGTTCATGTTCATCAATGTAATCAAATTGATTATTCAGCTATCAATGTTCATGTTCATCAATGTAATCATATTGATTAATCAGCTATCAATGTTCACGTTCATCAATGTAATTATATTGATTAATCAGCTATCAATGTTCATGTTCATCAATGTAATCATAGTGATTAATCAGCTATCAATGTTCATGTTCATCAATGTAATCAAATTGATTATTCAGCTATCAATGTTTATGTTCATCAATGTAATCATATTGATTAATCAGCTATCAATGTTCATGTTCATCAATGTAATCATAGTGAATAATCAGCTATCAATGTTCATGTTCATCAATGTAATCATAGTGAATAATCAGCTATCAATGTTCATGTTCATCAATGTAATCATATTGATTAATCAGCTATCAATGTTCATGTTCATCAATGTAATCACATTGATTAATCAGCTATCAATGTTCATGTTCATCAATGTAATCATATTGATTAATCAGCTATCAATGTTCATGTTCATCAATGTAATCATAGTGAATAATCAGCTATCAATGTTCATGTTCATCAATGTAATCATATTGATTAATGCTTAGTTATCCGTCCTCGAGTTTGGAGACCCGGACACTAGTTACTCAAAAAGATTTATTTGAACTTTTTTTTTGTTTGACTTCATCCCTGATCCTACACTATCGCAAAAATGAAAATTTAATATAAGCTTCAGCATACTGAAACTTTCTAAATACAATCTATTAAAAATTCTGTAGCATTTCTGAAATAATCAAGTTTATATTCACTATTCCTCTCTCAGCATCTGTTTCTCTTCATTCTGTCTTCATGCAGCAGTTGGGTGTCAGATGAATGATCCAATATATCTTATAGGGGGGCTCCTTTTACCTAGAAGATGTATTAGAGCTCACTCTATTAAAATCACCAGACATCATGTCTCTCTACATGCAGAATTTGTGCAAAAGGTGGTTATTTTGTTAGATTTTGTTTGTACTGGAAACAGTTATTTGAGTGAGCTCTAATTCATCTGCTAGGAAAGGGGCCCCTTTAAGATATATTGGATCATTCGTCTGACACCCAACTGCTGAATGAAGACAGAATGAAGAGAAACAGATGCTGAGAGAGGGATAGTGAAGATAAACTTGATTATTTTAGAAAAAATTCAGAATTTTAATTGATTGTATTTAGAAAGTTTCTTATTTCAGTAATAAGTGGAATGGCTCTGAATCCCATGGGTGATACTACACCAAAGGTGTCCAAAAGGTAGATCGGGATCTACCAGAAGACCTTTAGCTGATGATCAGTAGATCTCAAGACAATTTCAACAAACAGCTTGTTTAAATTACCCTCCTGTTTCATGCTTTTCATTCAGATATTGATTATGTTAAGTTTACATAACAAATAGTTGTTTGTTAAAATCAATATTTAAATAATATTTTCCATGGAACAAAATGCCAACAATGCTTTTATGGATGTAGATACCAATGGGACAACATCACTAAAAGTAGACCTCATATTAGCAAAGTATGGGCACTCCTATCCTACACATTCCATAAATGAGAAGGTCTCTTTTTCACCCATAAAGCTGGACCCCTGATTAGTTCAGCTTCATTGAAGCCCCTCAATGAATGGAATGGCACTGAGCCCCATCAACTCATGAGAGATCCTACACATTCTATAGGTGAGAGGGTCTCATTCCTACTTACAATGCTGAACCCCCTTATTAGCTAATCTCATCTCCATCACTGGTCCTACTCATTCCATCAGTGGGTGTTTCTTATTTACAATGAATGATGTCAAGAGGTTCTGAAATATAATAAATCCTTGGAATTAATGACATATAAAGACCAAAAGGGAATTTCATCACTACACATTGTCAGGGCTAAAACTGGGGGTAGAGAGAGGTGGTTGCCTAGGGTGCAGCAAGGTGGGAGGTTTGTTTGCTTCTGTATTGGTAGATTGGTAGATCATGTGGTGGAGCATCAGGTTGAAATTTTGGAGGAAAATATACTGCATTATGGGTAAACAAAATTTTGCACATGCCTTTATATATGTCCCTATACTCTTATTTTGGCATAAATACAGAATGTCCTCTTTATGATTGTATTGAGATATTTGTATTTGTATTCTTGGGTGTGTATAGCTTGTGACTCATGTAATGTGTGCCTTTTCTCCCAACAAATTGCATTTTATAGTGTATCAGCCCGCCCCGTGGTATGAGCTTAACCTGATTCATTGTTATTGGGTAAATAACTCAGTGGACAGTGGCAGAAAGCATCTTCTCAAGCTCCGATCTGTAGTTTGGCCCATTAACCAAATGGGCCAAAATGGGAATTAATTAAATGAAAGGATACAGTTTCCCTTTGCTAACCCCAATGTTAAAACAGCTTGTTGTATAATTCCAAAGGTATTTCTTTTAATAACTTTGAGACAAAACATTTGTGTGTGTTCTTCGCACTTAGCAATCAGAATGTGGGTTCCAGTCATTTACAAAGAAATGCAACGGCAATTTACTGTGAGATGATAGATCAGGAAGTACAGTAGATGCAATGACATTTTTTAACTGCACACTCAGATATCTTCAATATAAAACTGGACTCATACTTAAAGGAGCATGAATGAACCAGAAAACCTATATAAAACAGGGAATATTTTTTAAGTCAACCAATGGATTCCCTTGGTCTAGCTTTTCTGGTTCATGAATTAGGAAAGAACCCACTTACAAATTGCCCGTCTTGGCATTTTCCTGCTGTTCTTGTTTTGGGTGGGGTGAAATCTCATGGGGTAACATTTCTGAAAGTAATATGGGTACCATTACCGGAAGAGCTCAGAGGTTCTACTGGGAGAGAGGACAGGGTGTGGGAGATAAAATAAGCAAGGAGGGAGAGTAGAGTTGCCTTACAGAGAGGGAGAATGTAAACATTGTAAGGAAGAGCCAGTTGTGTTATTAGAACCGCACACAATTATTAATCATCAGCCACAAATGATCTGCAACTTCATTGGAAATGTGACCTCAGCAATACCCCCAGTTAGCAAGAACCTGTACTTCCCATAGGCTAACGAGTTAGTAGGGCTCATCATGTAAAGTCAGATCTTCGCAATTATGAGTTAGAAGACAAGGGGACCTTTCTCACTTATCAGTCCCTTCTCCTCCATGTTGTGTCATACTAATTCAGATAATGTCACAAGCTTAAGGTAGCAGTTACTGGTGAAAAGGAAACATCAGGATACGTGCAAAGGTTTAATAGATCTGGTTAGTACTTAGTAACTTTTATTATCTTACTTACTCAGAATGTAATTGCTGGAGACACAAGAGAGTTTCACTGCCGTGTATGTAGTCTTAGAGTAGAGGCTTCAGGTCCATCAGTTGTGGGATCTAGAACAAGACAACGTTTGATGAAAGGTGGGCAAGTTGTTGAGGGTTTAGATATAAAATATGAATAAAAAGTAAATGTGTTTATACAAAGAAATCACATGAATTACATACATAGAACATACAGAGTTACATACATAACAAAGAGTACTGGTACAAAAGGTGAGGAAGGCCTTGTGCCCTTAATAACTCTGCCCCGCCCGACATCTCTGAATTTGTCTCTAGATACTCACCCAAACGCTTATTACCTGCTCCACAACTCTTCTCTCATTACCCCCTCACATGCTCCCATTCAAGACTTTGTAAGGGCTGATTGTAAGCTGTTTTGCATAGGGCCTTCCTCACCTTTTGTACCGATACTGGTTGTTACTCTAACTAGTTCAGACTAATGACCCTCTTCATAAAAGCAATGCCATTCATGCTGCTGTAATATCAGGAGGGGCACCAACCTGAACCATTATGCACGGGGCCAATCCTATGTTCCTGCAATGGGACGAATATATTTATATTGTATTTGCAAGTCACTAAAATGGGCCTACTCAATGTTGTTGGTTCCCAGGGGTGTATTTATACATCTGTTGGTCTAAGCATATATTAAAGCTGCCACCCAACCTATAGTATGTCTAATCCAAATACATTTGCCCCATCTTTTCTATCTCCCAAGGTCACACCCATTTTCAAACCACCCACAGTCTTCCTTTCTGGTTGCGCCCTGCGTCCCGACCCTCCCAAGGTAAATAAAACAGTGAAAAGTGTGTAAACAATGAATTTATTGTATAATTACTGATTAATTACCTATTTCTCTTCCTATAAACAATATATAGCCATACGTGCTGAAAGTCAGCCAGATTTAGGCCCTTCTGCAGCCTTTGGGGGCAAAGCCTCCACTGCCCAAGCTCTCAGTGCTCCCTTAAATCTCTGGAGGGTTTTCAATATACGTATCCAGGGGTGTAACTACAGCTTGAAAGGCGAGGATCCTGGGAGTCTATGTTTTATGGCAGAAATCAATGTATAATGTTGGGTAAGGCCAAGCAGTCTTGGAAATACATATTAAATATATTCTGAATTAGAGATACAATTTGCTAGAGAAAGAGACCGTCTTTAGCGCAGTTTCGCGCCCTATTGCCAGACGAATTTTCACCCAGACTAACGATCGTTACTCTGCAAATTCTCTTTCGCCAGAGTTTCCTTCACCTCCTTAGACCTGAAGAACTGATTAGATGAAGCTACATCCTCCTTAATCTTATGTCAGTGACATCATATCCTGTATGCCGAAAAGTCATAAAAGTTCTAAACAACGCTGGTGTTTTTTTCATATTTTTTTATCCAATTTTAGGGGCATGCCACATTTGTTTTAGGGTGGGCTCTTTTCTAGGGCATTAGAGGATCTTTTGTCTTTATTTTGCTTCCTTGGACACGTGTAATAATAAGTGGCCACTTCAAGCATTTGCACCATCTCTAATAAAGACGTATATACTACCTATATACAAAAAACACAAAGTAGTGCTACACACACACTCTCTCACCGCTCTTTGCAGCGTCGGGTGCCGTCTGTGACCCTGTCTGCCCAGGTCTGGTTCACGTACAAGAAAATACTTCAGCAGCACTCCGATTATGGTGAAAAAATTGGAACTTTATTCGTGCCTCAAGCTAAGCGACGTTTCGAGCCCTTCCAGCCCTTTATCAAGCTTACGTAAGCTTGATAAAGGGCTGCAAGGGCTCGAAACGTCGCTTAGCTTGAGGCACGAATAAAGTTCCAATTTTTTCACCATAATCGGAGTGCTGCTGAAGTATTTTCTTGTACTACCTATATACACCCACCCTCTTCAGATTGACCTAAGCATAAGAGTACTAATGAAGGGTGAATTGAACGCTAGCGACAGATGAATGCTTACGCTGAAGTCAGGGCCGGAACTAGGGGTAGGCAGAAGAGGCACCTACCTAGGGCGCAAAGAAAGGGGGGCGCTGGACAGGTACCTGACTTTTGCCTACCCTTAGTCCATGTTCGCTGCTCCTCCCACTCCTCCCCGCCTCCCTCCCCTCAAGCGCTTTACCCCATCTCCCCAGTCACTTTCCCCGCCTCCCACCCCTCCCCTCAGTCACTTTCCCCGCCTCTCACCACTCCCCTGGGTCGCTTTGCTCTGCCTCCCTGCCTCCAGCGCTGTAACACTCTCCCCTCCGGCTTTGTGCTCATGTGTGCACACAATGTTTTCAGGAGCGCGCATGTCCGCGCGAGCGATCGCGGAGGGGAGCACGGAGGAGAGCGTGGAGGGGAGCGCGGTGGCCACCCGGGTCGCCTAGGGCACCTGGTTGGCTTGGCCCGCCACTGGCTGAAGTATTAACGCTAGTGAAATTTTGTCAGCGTTCGGCTGTTGAGATGCAACTTTGCATTTTAGTAAAGTAGCGTCCGGCCGGGGTTCAGGAAGAACAGTGGGTCTGGGCCCGCCGGGTTTTTGCCCGGTGTCCCGCCAGCCCAGTGCGACCCCGATAGTAAATGCCTTTTACTGGTAGGAAATGCATAAATATAAAATAGAAATCAATCTATAACACAATCGGTCCATCTATTTGCTATAAATTATAAGCGTCGTCTGCCCATTCGGGTCACCTCAATGTCTGTGTCTCCATTAGCCCTGTGTCAATCAATAAGGATCGTAACAAATAGAGCTTTAAAAAAATCATTTGAGGAAATTGTATCATAAACACATCAAATAAAGGGAAAAACAAGCAATTAGAATTTCTTTTGACACACCTCGGCATACACAGAGCAATTACTGCGTTCTCTTCCAAAAATGAGTGCACAGCCTTTCCGGTGGCTTCCATCTCAAAATGAGTTCCTGACAAAATACAAGTTGATTAAACAGGATAAATATCTACTTTTTGTTCTTGTATTTTATAACCCCATATACCTTTTAACACTCTCTTAAATATTGTTGTGTGTGTGATTCAGCTTAAACCTCTGAGTAAAATGAAATGTTTTTGGGCTGTAATCTTATTATTAATATCTTTATTGTTAGAAATGTGGGACGCAAGCCTGAAAACAAAGGGACAAAGTGGTGGGTTTATTAGAAGCCAATGACAATGTAAATCACCAATTTTACCAATTTTAGTGAATATAATACATTTTTTATGTGGCAACTTTTGGACCCCGCGCAAGTGCTCCACAAGCTCAGACTTGGGGTATCCTCCGGAAAAGCTCCACTTTCACCATTGAAGGGGAACTCCGCAAAAACATAACTTGAGCTTTTTGAAAAGTAAACATAATTTCAAGCAACTTTGCAATATACATCAATTAAAAAATATGCAGACTTTTCATGATTTTTAATGGTTTCTGACAGTTCCCTAAGCCTAGCCCCCTGCTCATCTTTCTGACTACTTTGCTGAGCTGACTGACTACTGTTACTTTGTATCAACAACCAACTATCCTCAGCCTGCATCCTCCAAACCCCACAATTCCCTGCACACGTGATTTCAATAAGGAACGTCCCAGTGCAATGCATTGTGGGTTATGTAGTTCCTGCATGCTGTCTGTAAGCTGTGGAGAAGTTGTTACAATTTGTAACATCAGTGTTTAGTCCCTCCTTCCCTGCCTGGATTTCAAATGATGCAGAAAGAGAAGAAATGTTAAACAGTTGGATTTCGGCATAGAAAATGGCATTTATTCAGACTTTTTAAGAAACAGGTAACTGTGATGGGTATATTAGGGGTTTCTGTGTTATGTGAGCCTCTTTATCAAATTTTGGTTTGGAAGCCGGAGTTGCTTCCTTATGGCTAAACAAACGATTGGCATGCATAGCAACTTCGGCAATTTGGGCATATTATTATTTATTATATTGCGCATGTGGAACAGTCCTGGACAGGACACTAATGAACAATTTAAATATATATTGGTAAAATCCTCTGGATATGCTGGGGGCCCTAAAAGGAATTTGCTGTGGGGCCCAGTAACATTAAGTTATGCCACTGCCCAGGCCCGAGCATTTTCTAATAAAAGGAGCTCCACCCATGGGTCCAAATGTTATTGATTATATTCAGTAGGGGGAAGGGGAGGGTTACTGAAAAAAATGTGAGTTCTATCACTACAAATCTGTACTCATCTAAAGGCATATTTTTTTGGGGGGGAAAAAGGCTAGCATTTAAATTTATATACAGTATAATCCGATTTTATGATTCCCATCAAAACAGCGCAAATTCCAGGAAAAATCTTTAAATCCCGGAAAGAAAAAAAACAACACTTGCCTGAATGGGATCTCGACAAAACAGTATCAATTCCAGGAAACCAGAAAATCCGGGGATGGAAAATTTGGGTTCTACTGTATAAATATATATTTATCTATATATATATATATATATGGAATAAGGAAGCCATAAATCCAATGAATATAGATTTCATGGCCCCCAGCACAGTAACACAATCCTTTTCCTATATAACACTATATTTATCAAAATCCACATTTTTCTGATTATTTGAATTATTTTACAAAAAGTCCAACCTAATTAGAATCACCAATTGGAACTTATTTATTGTTAAAAAAGCATGATTTAATCGAATCGGGGACACACATGAAAAAATCGAATTGTACGATTTTTTTTGGAGCTTTTTCACAGAATCCCTCGATTATTTTTGGCCTTTTTCGATGAAAAGCGCAGATTTTTGCCCGGAAAGTCCAAAATAGTCAGATTTCCGGGCAAATTCCAGCGCAGACCAAATAAACTTTCAAATAAGATAGGCAGTGTCGGACTGGGACACCAGGGGCCCACCCAAAAACCTAAGACCAGGGGCCCACTTTCAGTACTATTCCTCACTCAACCTCTATTCTCCTAGTCTCTTTACATACTATCAGCGCCGGATTTCAATGAGGGGCGCCCCTAGGTTGTGCGGTCCGACCAGGCGGCTGCGCGGTCCTAGCGCCCACCTCACCTCCCCTTCCTAGCGCGCCGGCGAAAAAACGCAGGCGCAGCTGCTGTA
Organism: Xenopus laevis; assembly: GCF_017654675.1. Taxonomy (NCBI): domain Eukaryota; kingdom Metazoa; phylum Chordata; class Amphibia; order Anura; family Pipidae; genus Xenopus; species Xenopus laevis. The sequence goes on along the minus strand of NC_054387.1, from coordinate 3,171,598 downwards.
ATTGAATGGGGACGCACACGTCCCCACAATGCGGCTGGGCGGCATGCCGCCCCTATTTTTTTGCCGCCCTCGGCCCGGGCTTATGCGGCCTTGCCGCAAATCCGGGCCTGCATATTATAATCTATTATTCCATCTATTTAGGCTTTTTGTTCTAATAGAAAAGTGGAATGACCATGAAATAGGCCAAATGTTTAGCAGCATGAGGGGCCACTGACACCTGGGCCCACCGGGAGTTTTCCTGGTATCCCGTTGGGCCAGTCCGAAACTGAAGATAGGGACCTCTCCCACTGACTTGTATACAACCTGTGCAGGTCTGAGATGCTGGATTTTCAGATTCAGCCTTTTTTCATCCTCGGGATATAATAAATCTAAAAACATTTTTTTCCCACTAAAAATTCAGATTTCATAGTAGCAAAAACTCAATTTGGTGGAGTTTTTGGAATTCGGACTTTAATAAATAACCCATATTGAATTGTTCCTCTGACTTGTGAGATTCAATTATTGTTTTTGAGTTGTATGGCATTGGACATGAACGCTAAAATTCCAGTTAAAAGAAGAACTGCTGGAAAACCCCCGATGGTTTTATTTATCTGCAGCAGCTGGACCAGCAGCGATTGGACATCTCTGAGAGTAAACGGGGCCCCTCCCCAGAAGGAGCCCATGTGTCATACTTGAAGCATGACCACCGGATAACTGTAGGCCCGAGGCAATTGATGCAAGTGCCGGCACGTCCCATTCTGTTTTCCAGTTCTTTGGAAGCTGTTCATTTGTTCACATTGTGCACATTCTTGCGTACGTTCTGATAACCCCGGCCTCTTGGCTTCTGCCAGGAACCAGCAGAATAATTCAACATTTCCCAGGGTTTCCATGAAGTGGTGTTTTTTCACGGCCAAAAATAAGCATTCCTATTGAAATAATGTAATACGTATGTAAATCCACAAGGAAGTGAGTAATGATTCCTGGACACAGATATGTTAATTCTGCTATTAATGGGAGTATCATTTGCACGAAGCAAAACAAAAGCTGAGAGACAAGCTGTCCGTGTGAGAAGAGAGAACTGAATTGCACTTGTATGATACCATCATAAACTCAAAAGTTGAAAGATGCTATGGGCATCATTTATCAATTTCCCAGCCCTGTACTTAGTGCCTGCAATTTTTTTGCACCTGGGGGGGGGGGGTTGTACGTCTGAATGTGAAAGTTATGGGGCGTCCAAAGGGATTTCCAGGCACTGTCCCGGAGCTTGCTTCATAAATACACACAAAGATGGAGTGCTCTACCTCATGCGATGAATCCTTTCGGATCAGGTGCTTTAAACAGTATTTGATCCAACCTGCCACGGGTCAGAGAATCAATTGCAAAAGTCCAATATACTGTAGCACATTGCAAATTGTATAATATTCAATTCATTTGAGCAGACATGTGGCAACGTTTTGGGCCTCACAGGACCCTTTCTCAAGCCTGAGCAACATCTTGATTATCCCATAAAGCTATCTCATGAAAACTCTATAGGGAAATTTCGAATTGAATCAGGAGATGTTTTCTCATGAGAATGAATGTGGTCCATTAGGTCTGGTCATGTCCTGTGCTGCTTTTGTCTTCGTCTTACATGTTCTTTTGCACCAGATGAGAAAGGACCTAGAGTTGCAGCTTCATACACTGCATTGTTAACTATAGACACATGCCACCACCCATGCTTCATACATAGTCCTTTCATAGTCTGAATGTTGGGTTTGGGCTGTGGTATATCAATGTCCTGGTTATGGTGTTGGTTTCTGTGAACCCTGAACTACTCATAATCTTCACCCCTAAAACCCCAGTAGCCTTTGGTGTCTGCCCTCCATTCCTCGTAAGTAGGTCCAGCACTAGATGAACATTCCTCCATGTACACGAGAAAGCAAGGGAAAGTCTTTTCAATATGTCTGTACGCCCATGTATTCAAGCTTATCTTCTCTAGACTCTGTTGAGTAGAGTCCTGCGTGGAACCAAGTTCTAAGACCCGGCCGTGACCCGCAGCCCGTGACCCGAACCGCAACCCCCATATTTACCCACTGTGATCCGCTACCCGACCCGCAACTGCCTTATCCGCAACCCACCGACCACCATCACACAGGAAGTGATGGTGCTGCAAGCCGGAAGTGACATCATCAAAAGTGGGCGGCTACAAAACTTGTTTTTGTAGTTTTGTAAAACTTTAAAAGGAGTAATATATAGACAAAATTACATAAGATAAGAAATTTAGATGAGAGCTGCAACACGACCGGCGACCCGCAGACCCGTGGCTACCTGAAAATCCTCCCCTCATTCCGCAGGGTGCCCGCTTTTTTTGCGAGTAACCCGTGGGTACCCGACCTGCTGCAGGACTCTACTTTTGAGCAGGGGCTTTCAGATTTTGCTTTTGGTTAAATATCCCCGCAGATCTATAATCTTTGCTATATTATACAGTGCTTTATAAATGAAGGACACAGAGTTTGGAATAAGGTACAAGGGGTATTTGGTGCCGTGGCACTTGCTTTGCAGGACGACTTTGTATCCGGTCAGCTTATAGAAGGCGCATTGTAGCGCTGGATGAATCCTGCAAACTAGTAGTTTATGCAGACAGCCCATGTAATTAGCTGAGTGATCCTGATTTCTGCTCAGTGTGTGGTCTGATGTGTCTTGCGCACATGGGCTCGCAGGGTGGGGGGTATCGCTCTATCTACGGCCAATCTCTCTCTCTCTCTCTCACACTAACGATTGTTTTTAACCTCTTCAGTTGAAGGCAAATACGTGCATTATAGTACAGATATGGGGTCTATTATCCTAAATCCAAATAAGGGATTTTAAATTGGATCAGGCTATATAAAAAAAAAAGAATACCGTATATACAGTAAACCCAATAGGATTGTTTTGCCACCAGTACAAATTAATGCAAAAAATAAGAAAATGCTATTTGCTGATTGGTTGCCATGGGTTACTAGAATGTTGCAGCTTTCTTCCGGGTCGTACTGGGCCGGCAGTGTCCCGGGAGAAAACCCGGTGGGCCCAGAACCGCTCTGTGCCGCGATCTCTGTCTCCGGCCCCCGGATGCATCAAAAGCAGGTAGACGCATTCATGTGCGCAGTGGGAGAGGACATGCCGATGATGGCTGCGGCCGGGGTCTGCAGGGGGGTTTACAGCAGGGTCGGGGCCTCCCAAGCCGACCCTGCCTTTCTTAAAATAAGCCTGTCAGTATTAATACAGGTATGGGACCTGTTATCCAGAAACCTTGGGACCTGAGGTTTTCCCGATAAGGAATCTTGTATATAGGCACATGCAGGTTTATCTATCCATTTATCTATCCATACATCCCATACACAAACACACAAATCTCAGTGGTAATTCAAATGATGATAAACTGCAGCACATGTTATGTGTTGGTGGTGGGGGTTAAAATATATATATATCCCTGTCTAAGCATTTTGTGTGTGTGTAGCAGAACATCGGGTAATATCAGTCATCGCCATGATTTTGGTGTTCTCTGGCTTCCCATGCCGGTGCGCTGCTGTCTGAGACGTACTTTTTAATTTAGACACTTCCTTAGGAAATCTGCATCTCACAGGTAATCCCGAAAATCTCTCTTTCCTTTCTTGTGTGTTTCAGCTGTCTGCTGTCCGACACACCCTTTCCTTTCATGAGTTAAACATCACAGGACGAGGTTCTGCCAGCTCATATCCCCGCATCAAAGGGTTAATAACACTAGTAAGGTGAGGTGGTGGGAGGATCTGAACTGGGAAAAAGGCAGAGGTGCAACCAGGAAAACTTAGGTGTGATCTGCCTGTGAGTGAGGAGAGAGAAATTTAGGAGTTGTACGCACAGTTGAGGCTCCAAATATCTGATCTGGAGGGATATCTGCCTGGAGGAGGGTGATCTCTCCATGTTCTTAGATGGTTCATCTAAAATGGTCTTCAGACTGCAGAGGTAAAGTTGTCTCTGTTGTCCCCTGGTCAATCACCCTATAAGATCGACAAGATATTGGAATGATATAATCTTGTGACTAAACTCTGAGTTATATTGAAAAAAAAAAAAAAAATCAGTGATTCGCTCAAGGACTCCCATTGGCTCGAGTAACATTTCTAAAAGACGGTGAACTAAGTTGCACATGCAGAATCACCATCCGGCTGATTCTTGGATGTCCAGAGGCTGCTGATCTCCTTGAATGCCTCAAGGCTTCTAATCGTCATATAAACACTACCTGCCAATAACTAGATGCCCTCAGGCTAGTCAACGTCAAAGCCTCAAGGCTCTTTACTCTACAAGTAAGGTGCAGTATCTAATTCCAATCAGTCCCGTGGGAAAATATTTCTGGAGAACCTTAAACTTCTGATAAACTGATGAAAAAAATGCAAGGCTTCTATAAACCGGTTCTGGTTTAGGATAGATGAGCAGCGAAGGTGGTGGGTCACCCAATAAGCAGAACCAAGGTTTCCAATTAAACCAGAGTCATGACCCCATGATGTTCCAATAGTGTCTGTCATAAGAATTACAGCTTCAACCTGATCATCTCACCGCATCTCTAGGAATCTGGAGCAACTTTGTAAATCTGAAGTGGATTATAAAAAGGTAGGTCGCTCTTATTGCTTTTGAACAAGGGTAAATATATTGTATGTTAAAAATCCTTAAAAATCCATATCATGTGTATCTATATCATACTTTTTGATGCAAATTCTTGGTTGGGGGGTTTTGTTCATGTCCTGTAACCTGGAGAATGGTCTCTGCCAAGAACGAAACGTCGGTTAAATAAATTACCCCCTTTATTTCACTTTGCAAAGACCAGTGAGAGCAGTTTCATATGATGTTATATGTGCTATACATATATGTGTTTCCATCAATATCTTTATATCTATGCCATTCATATCTAGCTATCTTAAATTGTCTATCAATCTCTCTGTCCGTCTACCAACCTTCTGCCTACCGATCTATCAATAAATAAGCAATGTCACCCACAATAGGGAAAGTAAATTCCTAGGTTAACCTGCAAATTGGTATCAGTGATCTATACGAATGTGCAAAGTAATTAGCATTTATCTTGAGGAGCTATTAGTTGTATTTAAGATACATATTCTGATTTTTAAGTGCAGCCACTCTGAACATTCGCCTGTGGCATGAGCTTTACCATTGCCCCATGAAGAGTCTCTAATTACCCCTGATATGATGAGATGGAGCGGTTGTAGACTCCACCACCAGTCAAAACATAATAAATGTCCTACAGTTTTTCTCCTATACTGTCCTTTTAAACCCTCAGATATACAAATAAGATACAAGATAAGTCAGGAGAAGCCATATGCATATTTTACTCAATGACATCTCTTCCACTGCAAGTTTCAATTAAGAGCTATAAATGTTGATTTTAGATATATATATATATATATATAATTACCAACTGCCAAACACCCCTTTTGATTCCTTCTTTTGAGGTTTGGACGAAGGTTCTTGTGTGGAACCAAAACATTCAACACAATAAACCTTCATCTTGCTTGACCTTTTTTTTTGTTTGAACTTCCCCCCTGCTGTCAACTTATATATATATATATATATATATATTTATATATAAAATTACCAACTGCCAAACACCCCTTTTGATTCCTTCTTTTGAGGTGCCGAGTAGTTTGGACATAGAAGAGAAAAGATAGATGAGAAACTGAGGAACCATCCTACTAGATATCTAAAATTTGTCATACCATCACATAAAAGATATGCCGTTTCTGGGTTATTCTTAAATCGAATTCTTAAAATAAATTGTTTGTGCGAAGTCACGTCTATGATATATATATATATATATATATATATATATATATATATATATATATATATATATATATATATATATATATAGTCTAAGACTCTAAGTGATGAAACATTTGTTCTGAATGAGAACTATCATGGTATGTTTAGCTTAGTTTCCTTTTTAGGCAGTTTTTTTTCAAACCGTTTCTGTTCCAGTCCAAGTTTTGGCCATGGCTCCCCTTGAAGGTCCAGATATCGGGAATTATTGGAAATATCAATTTATCAGTCATGATTTCAAGAATATGTAGGGTAACAAATACATATTCACCTCAAATCTCACCATAACTGACCTCCAAGCTGGACTTTCAGGTGCAAATTGCCATTTTCTCCAATTCCCATCCTAACATGCCAAAGCCCTTTGTGCCTGAAACTTTTCAGTATTCGTTTTTATAAACGTATATTTTATCTGTTTCGAAACACAGTAAGGCCAGTTGGATCAGAAGCCAATTACATTATGGTTACTATTTAGCTTTATTGTTTTTAGCATTACACTAAGATCCAGTAGCTTTCAATTCTAAAGGCCCCCATACACGGGCCGATAAAAGCTTCCGACAGATTGAGTGGGCAGCTTATTGGCCCGTGTGTGTGGCCCTCCGACGGGCTTCCCCAATCTAGTCAGGCAGATATCGATCGGGCAGGGTAAAAAATCCCATTGGATCATGACCGCATCTGTTCGTTGATGTGGTCCCGTGATCCGCCCGCCCGTATGGCCTCCATTCTAAACTGATCGTTGGGCCCTTATGGACCACGATTAGATCAGCCCAATATCGCCAACCTCAATGTGGGCCTATCGGAGACAGATCCGCTTGTTTGGCGACATCGCCCAGTGTATGGCACCTTATGATGAAGAGCCACAGAACAAGAAATGTAATACAGGCATGGGACCTGTTATCCAAAATACTCAGGACCTGGGGTTTTCTGGACACATTTTAGTAGTTTGGATCTCCATGCCTTAAGTCTGCTACAAACTAATTTAAATATTAATTAAACTCAATAGAATTGTTTTGCCTCCAACAAGGATTAATTACATCTTAGTCTTATCATTACAGAGAGAAAGGAAATCATTTTTAATAATTTGAGTTATCATATTAAAACAAAATCTATGGCCTTCAAGTAATTAGTTGCTTTCTGTATAATGGGTTTCTGTATAATGTATGCCATTCCTATATATGAAATCATTGTAATACACACACCTATGCACTAACAGTCCAGTGTAAATGGTCTAAGAATACATTGTCTACAGCATATTAGAAGTTCATTTTTTTTCCAACTAATATTCAATAGTTTTGCAAATAAAACCCCAAAAGTCTTAATTCCTTTAGTAAACTGAACGTATCCACATATATATATATATAGTGAATAAAGTACCCCCTCTTGTAAAATATAAGGATATTATAAGTTACCGAGGAGTTTCATGACCATATAAAAGTACGAGGCCGAAGGCCGAGTGTATTTATACAGGTCATGGAACTCCGAGGTAACTTATAATATCCTCATATTTTACAACTGGGGGTACTTTATTAATTATAATACACAAATTTTAGTGAGTCATGTGACAGAAATTACATCACTACTCACCGTTTATAACTGATGACATCACTACTCACCGTTTATAAGGATATAATTTACAAGATATTCATGGCTTTTGTGTATTATATATATATATATATACAGTATGTGTTTATTATGCCTTTCCTTTTCATCCGTTCATGTTTAAAACCACGTCATATTCCCCTACTTTACTTTTAAGGCTTCAAAGTTTTAAATGAATTTTTCTGGCACCACGGAGGTTTCTATGCAACCTTTCTATGCAACAATCCGGTGTTGCATTACAATAGACGAATGTGCATCGATAAATGTATATCTATACATTTGGGGGCACATTTACTTAGGTTCGATTATCAAAAATCCTTCGACTTCGAATATCAAAGTCGAAGGATTTACCGCATTTCCTACGATAGAAGGATTTGAATCCATCGATCGAACGATTTTCCTTCGATCAGAAAATTGTTAGGAAGCCTATGGGGACCTTCCGCATAGGCTAACATTGCACCTCGGTAGGTTTTAGGTGGCGAAGTAGGGGGTCGAAGTTTTTTTTTAAAGAGACAGTACTTCGACTATCGAATGGTCGAATAGTCAAATGATTTTTAGTTCGAATCGTTCCATTCGAAGTCGTAGTCGAAGTAGCCAAAAAAATCATTCGAAATTCAAAGTTTTTTTTTATTCCATTCCTTCACTCAAGCTAAGTAAAATGTGCCCTGTAGATACTGTAGATAGATAGATAGATAGATAGATAGATAGATAGATAGATAGATAGATAGATAGATAGATAGATAGATAGATAGATAGATAGATAGATAATAGATAGATAGATAGATAGATAGATGATAGATAGATAGATAGATAGATAGATAGATAGATAGATAGATAGATAGATAGATAATAGATAGATAGATAGACATCACACAGGTATGAGATTCATTATCCAAAATACTCAGAACCCGGGGTGGTGCCCCATGCCTTAAAACTACTAAATGACATATAAAGAAACCCCATTAAATTGTTTTGCCATCAACATGGATTAGCGCAATCCTAATTACAAGGTACATGGCGCTATCTTAATATCACAAAGAAAAACGAATTGGCTGTGCTTTGATGACATTTTTTTTTGTGGTATTAAAATGCGTAAATGTCTGTAAAAAAAACAACCTGTAAAGTTGATCTTTATTAACAATGTTTAGTAATGTCACCGGTTATAAACGGTGCTTAGTGATGTCACTAAATAAATCTTTCCTGAGTTTAAAATGGAATATCTGTATTGGTCTGAGCTCAGATATGACGGCATTTAGAAAATGAGGCAGTCATTGCCTCCGTCGGCCTTTCCAGGTATCACTTGGTGGCCCTAACTGGCGGCTGCCTATAAATGCCGGCTTTGGCCATAGTCGGAGCATTTGCCATTCATTTGAGAGGGAAGGGTGTTTGGACGGAGTGACATTGGTCCTTGCCACTGATTTCCCTGTGTATAACCTTTAAAATATATCTTTATAAATGGTGGTTAGTGATGTCATTGGTCATACTCTATATATAGTGGTGTCACTTGGCTCTACAAACATTTGGATTATAGGAAATACCAAACCTCTGTGGGGATAATATGAAGTCTGCCCCCGAGTGTAATGACGTGCCCCTTGTATAGAACAAAGTCAAGCACCCATTAGGACTTATTTACCATCGCCATGGACAAAAGGGTACAAAGAGGTGCAACTTTTTCAGCCCTCGTAGATGCTGGGACCCTTAGCCATTATGGATATGTCAGTAATTCTTAAAACTTGTTACACAAACCTCCATAATTATGTATGAAAACGTAAGAACTCTCTAGCACTGCACAAGTTCATGCGCTGTCCTTCAGACTATGTGGCCCTCATACCCTTGGAGGTCTCTCTCATCCTCCACTTCTCATTAGAGCCGAGACTGTAATTACTGTAATTTGCATCCTTCAGGCCTTTATTACAGTTGCTGGCTCCTGGGATATTTAGGATGAAAGATAAACTATATTTACATTTCCTCGGAATATCTGAAAACATCTAATCAGGGTCGGGTGACGTGGGATCTTCGTCCCATAATTCACATGCACAAGAGTGCAAGCTCTCAGGTGGGAGTCACAGGGCATTCAAGGAAACACAGAGACACAAAAACTTGAGCAGAGAACGATGACTTTTTAAGTGCGTTATTTTCCTTTAACCTCACACCTCTGTCATTTACACTTCTACAGATAACCACGTCTGGGTCTCCATCTCTGCAATGCTGACTGCTGTTTGTAGCTCTTTGGGGAACCAACCATCTGAGACAACTGGCTCTCCGTCATCACCTGAGATCTCTGTGAGACCGTACCTTCAACTTTCCGAATCAGATTCAGGACTTTCCTTACAGCAAGACTGTATTCAAGAGTGTTCCTTTCCTGCTAGCGAGAAATACGCCTCCCTGACCTCTGTGAGACCCTCCGGGCAGACATTTTCAGTTCGGGAATCTGAGGAAAGCAACTTATTTCCCAAGTTTTTGCACCCACCTCTAGATATGTCTCACCCATATGAACCTTGGATCCGACCCCCAGGTCCAGGCGGATCTGGAGAAGAGGGTGGGGTACCTTCTTGGTGGGATCTTCACGCTAGTTCTAGCTGGGTTGATCTACAGCCTGGAGCAGGGGGCTTTTCTGCTTCTTCACCACACCAACCTCCACTTGGAGGTTATAGCTCAGAGATGTGTGTGCCTCCCCCACACATGCTTCCTCCTTCTTCCCACCTCATGGGAGCTTTGGAACCAACTCTGGACTCCCATTCCTCTGACCAGGGTTCAGAAGGTTCACCTCGACCCAAAGGTGTTCGAAGAGCGATGCCACGGAGTGCAGCCCAAGCAGCCTGTCGTTGTCCTAACTGCCAAGAGGCAGAACGTGTGGGTGGTGGAGATGGTGGCAAGCACAAAAATCTTCACAATTGCCACATTCCAGGATGTGGCAAAGCATATGCCAAGACCTCCCATCTAAAGGCTCATCTGCGATGGCATAGTGGAGACAGACCATTCGTGTGCAACTGGCTGTTCTGCGGCAAGAGGTTCACTCGGAGTGATGAGTTACAAAGGCATCTTCAGACCCATTCAGGGGCTAAAAAGTATCCGTGTTCCTCCTGTAGTCGTGTCTTCATGCGCAGTGATCACTTAACCAAACACATGAAGACACATGAGGGTGAAAACAGGGGGGCAACAGAGGCATCAAGTAAGGCCAAGAGTGAGCCAGATGAGAGTGGAGCAAGTAACACAAACTGAGACTTTACAAGCAACTAGGGGGCCCTGTCCTGGATGAGTAGATCCTACCTCCGGACTAGAACAAGAGAGGAGTTCTGTAACATATTTAATTTATTTTGTAGAGGCAATAGATTAAGTGTTTCAGCACCCTGACATAATATCTCATAATGTTTCCTTAACAGTCTGTATCAACACATTCTCTATTTGGACAGTGTAATGAAATTCCAATGATATGACAACACCGAAAAAAGATTGTAGGGTATAGATATCATTTCAGTATCTACAGTGCCATCTCAATGACTCTTGGGCATTATCATCTATGGGAGAAGGACATAACTGAAGGAAGTCTTCTTAGTTACCAATATGGAGAGGAGTTGTAAATGAGTAATAGGACCAGTCAGCCACATAAAGGGCCCTCGATAGATTAGGAAGAACGTTATATAGGACGTAGCTAGATACCAAGTATGGAGATTTAGATCTTCTTGTTTGAAAGTCTAGCAGATGAGTTAGATTCTACCTGGTGGAGGACCAAAAAGAGGTCAACAAGGTATAGCAGTGCCACATCATTGTTAGTCCATTACAATAGAGAAAGCACATGGTTAGGAATGAAAGAGGACACGGGAATGTATTCTTCAGGCTAATATCAGAATGTCCAAGCCAAAGGAGTGTTCCTGGTCAGACATTTGTTGGTTACAAAGGTGTGATAAGCAGCAACGAGTCTACTGGAAACCACATGCAATAATAGAAGCAACTGACAGAAGGGAGACAAAGGTAACTTTAGAGACAGAACAGGGTTATTCAGATTCAAGAACATTAATAATAAATATAAGAAGATGCTTTGAGTATTAAGAAAGAGTAAATAAAGGAACAGCTGGTAGAAGAGAGTGCAGCTTATTCCGAGTAAGTACCAGGGATAAGTACTAGGGATGCACTAAATACACTATTTTGGATTCGGCCGAACCCCCCGAAGTTGGGAAGGGGAAAACATTTTTTTACTTGTTTTGTGACAAAAAAAGTCACATGATTTCCCTCGCCACCCCTAATTTGCATATGCAAATTAGGATTCCGATTCGGTTCGGCCGAATCCTGATGAAAAAGGCCGAATCCCTAATAAGTACTATTGGGGGGACAGCAAGGAAACCAGCAGGGGAGCAGTCCCTCGTTCAGGGTTGGAGAAAGCTGGAAACTGTTGATGGATAGAGAAGACTATCCTGTCCCAGAGCTGAGCTGTATTTTCTGATGTTCCCGGCGTTTTATTATTCCCAGTGCCGGGAGTTCTGCTATTCCCACGCCCAGTGATCCCGCTTTAAACCCCTATAAGCCACTCTCTGTGCTTTTAACTTTAACTACCACCTTGCTGGTGTTTTTTTCCGTCCCCTGAGTGTCAGCAAAACAGAGAAGCCAACAAAATGTTTTTGGGAGAAGGATGCCAAGTTAACCCTTTGCTCTCCCTCTCGTTAATCAATGAGTGGGGGGGGCGGCCTCTCCTACACACAAGCTCACAGTGTATTGTGGGGGAAATGTACCTATAAAACAGGGTGTGGAGGGATACGGGCGAAGAAATGCTCCACGCCCCAGAAAAGCACCCGCACGCACTGGCTGCACCCAGGGGACCTGTAGGGAACTGAATTAACCCTCACCTGCCCAATGGATAGAATTCCTTGGAACTGGTGTACGGGCCGATGTGATGGTTGATTTATTGGGGCGCTCAGTCTGGAACACGGCCAGTAATTCTACTTTGTTTCTCTTTTATCTGTATAGAAGCCACTAATCCATGTATCATATTTGCTGTGCCCTGTTGTGGCCATTTGTTTCTTGTTAAAGGGCTGCTTTGCCTTTAAGTTGACTTTTAGTATGTTATAAAATGACCAATTCTAAGTCACTTTTCAGTTTTCAGTTTTTTCAAATAGGGGTCACTGACCCCATCTAAAAAACTGAACACTCTGTAAGGCTACACATATATTGTTATTGCTTTTGATTACCTCTCCTATTCATATTCCAGTCTCTTATTCAAATCAATGCATGGTTGCTAGGGGAATTTGGACCCTAGCAACCAGACGGCTGAAATTGCAAACTGGAGAGCTGCTGAATAAAAAGCTAAATAACTCAAAAACCACAAATAATAAAAAAGGAAAACCAATTGCAAATTATCTCAGAATATCCCTCTGTACATCATACTAAGAGTTAATTTAAAGATACACATTCTATTTATACTACAGGAATAATTGTTATAAATAAACCTGTCCATATTTCATGACATTTACCATTTTCTTGCACAAAGGGAAAATGTATCCTGTATCCTACAGTTACCTATGAGACCTGTTATCCAGAAAGCTCCCCATTGCTGAAAGTCCGTCTCCCATAGATTCCATTTTAAAGTAATAATTGCAATTTTTAAGAATGATTCCCTTTTTCTGTGTAATAATAAAACAGTCGCTTGTACTTGATCCCAACTAAGATATAATTAATCCTTATTGGAAGCAAAACCAGCCTATTGGCTTTATTTCATGTTAATATGATTTTCTAGTGGACTTAAGGTATGAAGATCCAAATTACAAAGAGATCAGTTATCCAGAAAACTCCAGGCCCTAAGTATTCTGGATAACAGGTCCCATACCTGTACTTGATCCCAACTAAAATATAATTAATCCTTATTGGAGGCAAAACCAGCCTATTGGCTTTATTTACTGTTTACATTAATTAAGGCCTTTTTTTTTTTTTTAGCAGACTATGGTATGAAGATCCAAATTACAGAAAGATCTCTTATCCAGAAAACCCTAAGGTCCCCAGCATTCTGGATAACAGATCCCATACTTGTATAGGATTTATTATCCAGAATGCTTGGGATCTGGGGGTTTCCAGATAAGAAGTCTTTCTGTAATTTGGATCTCCATACCTCAGTCTAAAAAAAGTCTATACCTTAAGTCTGCTATAAAAATAAATCATGTAAACATGAAATAAACAGGATTGCTCTGTAGCCAATAAAGATTAATTTTATCTTAATTAGGTACAAGGTACTGTTTATTATTACAGAGAAAATTTGAATTATTTGATTAAAATAGAGTCTATGGGAAACCTTCTGAGAGTTAAATAACGGGGTTCCAGATAACGGCTCTCGTACCTGTATTGGGGTCCCTGGGGTGGTATAGGGAAAATAGCAATTGTGGTCCCTACTAGAAAAAACAAAAGTCTCCAGTGCTTTATGGATAATTATATTTGTGGCTCCCGGGGAAACATGAAAATTGTCTTTGGCCAATGGAGATGAACCAGCAACATGAAAGTTTCCATTTATGTGTTTAAAATATTAAAGATTCCCTCATGTCTATGAAATGGTTATTAAAGGGGTTGTATTCTGAGGCAGTTTGCAATTGGTTTTCATATTTTTTGTGGTTTTTGACTTATTTAGCTTTTTATTCAGCAGCTCTCCAGTTTGTAATTTCACCCATCTGGTTACTAGGGTCTACATTCCCCTAGCAACCATGCACTGATTTGAATAAGAGACTGGAATATGAATCGGAGAGGCCTGAATAGAAAAGCTCTCATCTAAAAAGCACTGAGGCCGCCTCCCGTAGACTCTATTTTAATCAAATAATTCCAATTTTTAAAACGGATTTCCCTTTTCTCTCTAATAATAAAACAGTACCTTGTACCTAATGAAGATGTAATTAATCCTTATTGGATACAGAGCAATCCTGTTGGCTTTATTTCAGGTTTACATGATTTTTTTTTTAGCAGACTTAAGGTATAGACTTGGTATGGAGATCCAAATTACAAACAGACCCCTTATCTGGAAAACCCCAGATCCCAAGCATTCTGGATAACAGACCCTATACCTGTTATCCAGAATACCACAAACCTCAGTGGCATAACTAGATGTAGTTACACCCCTGCCGGACCTGTTATCCAGAATGCTGGAGACCTTGGGGTTTTCTGGATAATGGATCTTTCCGTAATTTGGATTTTTTTTTACTGTGGTCTACTTAAAAAAAATGTCCGTGCCTTCAGTCTGCTAAAAACTCAATTCAGCCCAATAAATGTGTAGCCTTGCAGAGTTTTTGTTTTTAGATGGGGGTCAGGGACCTCCATTTGAAAGGTGGAAACAGAATGAAGAAGGCAAATACTAAAAAAAAACAAAAAACGACCAATTGAAAAGTTGCTCAGAATTAGCCATTCTATAACGAACTAAAAATGATCTTAAAGGTGAACCACCCCTTTAAATGTTAGTGTTCCTGCTAGCCTAAGGTTTAGCCCAATTCTCTAGTTATGTAGCTTTATCCCGGGAGGGATTGGAATGTTCTCACCTGTACCTGCAGTTTAATGTTTTATGATATTGCCTTTTCTTGTTTGTTTGTATCGCTAACCTGTGAATTTCATGTTGCTGCACAAATAAATGAATGTGCATGAGTTGTGATGAGTGTGTGTTTTGTTGCTGAGCAGACGCCAGCAGAAGGTGCGGGGAGTCTTGTCTGCTCTTCTCCAGGCGTCAAACATGGTGATGTCTGTGTTTAAATCATGAATCAGCGGCTATTGAGGGATTTGTGGTCTCTCTGCAACGTTATCCTTCACTGGGAGCGGAGACTATAGGAGAAAGTGAACACCAGAGGGAGCCGCGACACAATATATTCAATTTAACACGGGCTTCATTGCACAATATTCAGAATATTATAATACAGGTATCGCATCCTTTATCCAGAAACCCCTTATCCAGAAAGCTCCAGATTATGGAAAGCCCATCCAAGTTATAAAAACTGATTTCCTTTTTCTGTGTAATAACAGTCCCTTGTACTTGATCCCAACTAAGATATAATTAATCCTTATTGGAAGCAAAACCAGCCTATTGGGTTTATTTTATGTTTACATGATTTTCTAGTAGACTTAAGGTATGAAGACCCAAATTACGGAAAGATTCATTATCCAGAAACCCCAGGTCCTGAGCATTCTGGATAACAGGTCTCATACCTGTACTTGATCCCAACTAAGACATAATTAATCCTTATTGGAGGCAAAACCAGCCTATTGGCTTTATTTCATGTTTACATGATTTTCTAGTAGACTTAAGATATGAAGATCCAAATTATGGAAAGATTCATTATCCAGAAACCCCAGGTCCCGAGCATTCTGGATAACAGGTCCCATACATGTACTTGATCCAAACTAAGATATAATTAATCCTTATTGGAAGCAAAACCGGCCTATTGGGTTTATTTAATGTTTACATGATTTTCTAGTAGAATTAAGATATGAAGATCCAAATTATGGAAAGATTCATTATCCAGAAACCCCCGGGTCCACAGCATTCTAGATAACAGGTCCCATACCTGTACTTGATCCCAACTAAGATATAATTAATCCTTATTGGAGGCAAAACCAGCCTATTGGGTTTATTTCATGTTTACATGATTTTCTAGTAGACTTACGGTTTGAAGATCCAAGTTATAGAAAGATCCAGATCCCAAGCATTCTGGATAACAGGTCCTATACCTGTAAGATCAAAGGACATATATTATATAAATCCATTTATTAAAAAGAAAGGCTTATGTCACCTACTGAATGAAGCTGGAATAATATTAATACAAGTGGGCGTATGACATAGGGGGTTATTTATCAAGGTCCGGATATCCGAACCTTGAATTATTCTAGTTTTTGGAGCAAAAAAAATCAAACGAAAATTTTATAATTAAAAGTCAGACGGTCTCATTCGAAGCCCCGGCATCTAAAAGCTCTCGAGGTCCTGTATAAGTCAATGGGGAAGGTCCCAGTGTCTGTGCTGATGTCTGTACCCATATCCATTGATTTTGGGGTTCCTGAGCAAAAAAATCTAAAATTCAGAAGAAAAAGTTGTTTTTGCGGAAAACTCAGAACAATTCATAGTTTTAGGGGAAAGCTCTGAAGTTTGCCCTGGCTTTTTTCTTCATAATTATGGTCCATTCTGGAATTCGGAGTTGGATATTAGAAATACTGAGATAAATTTGGACCTTGATAAATAACCCCCATAATGTTACCCTAATCACCCGGAAACAAGAAACTCTCCTGCTAGCGGGATTGTCAGGGCAACAAACAAGATACTACAAGTCCTACATCTGTATATACAGTAGTTGGTGTAAATTTATAAAATGGGACATTTTTACGAAAAATATCATCATGCAGCCAATGAGAGGTAATTTATATTCTGCTTTCAATTTGGGCTAAAAAAGGATCATTAAAGGGGTTGTTCCCCTTTAAATGAACTGTTAGTATGATGTAGAGAGGGATATTCTGAGACAATTTGCTATTGGTTTTCATTTTTTATTATTTGTGGTTTTTGACTTATTTAGCTTTTTATTCAGCAGCTGCAATTTCAGCTATCTGGTTGCTAGGATCCAAATTCCCCTAGCAACCATGCATTGATTTGAAGAAGAGACTGGAATATGAATAGGAGAGGCCTGAATAGAAAGACAAGTACAGGTATAGGATCCATTATCCGGAAACCCATTATCCAAAAGGTTCGGAACTACGGGAAGGCGATTTCCCATAGACTCCATTTCAACCAAACAATTCCGTTTTTGAAAACGATTTCCTTTCTCTGTGTAATAATAAAACAGTCGCTTGTACTTGATCCCAACTAAGATAGAATGAATCCGTCACTTACCCCCATTTGAGAGCTGGAAAGAGTCAGAAGGCGGCGGCAAATAATTCAAAAGCTATAAAAAAAAGAAAGAATAAAGACCAGTTGAAAAGTTGCTTAGAATTAGCCATTCTATAACATACTAAAAATGAACCTTAATAAAAGAAAATAAAGTTGTTATATTGCCCTACACATGAGCCCAGTGTATAGTTAATGTTCATATGTTAGGAAATGTAGGGGGGAAGGAGGGAACCCCCAAAAAAATTACGCTCTTTTCAGCCTATCACCCTGAAAAAGGAAAAGTCGCCAGCGTTTTTTGGGAATTTTTTTTGAGGAAGTCGTATCTGCTCTATTGCACTTCGCCTGGTCTGAGGTGGCGCAGGCAAGTAACGTTCAATAAAATCCACATCTTAGTGAATTTGCGTAGTTACGTCCATTCGCCAGAGCGAAAATTCGCCAGGCGTTAGGGATCGAAGTACCGCTAGAGTCTATCTTCTTCGCTAGTGAATTTACGGTGGCGACCGTTAGTAAATCGGCAAAGTTCCGAAATGACACCACACTTAATCACTTCGCCCTTTAGTAAATTTGCCCCAAAGAGCCGACATTCCAATTATTTATCAGCGGTTTCACAGCAACATGTTTTAAAGGGGACCTGTCACCCAGACACAAAAATCTGTATAATAAAAGTCCTTTTCAAATTAAACATGGAATCCAATTTATATTTTTTATTAAAGCATTCATAGCTGTTGTAAGCTCATTTAAACATCTCAGCTGTCAATCAAATATAGTCTGCCCCTCCTCTATGCCTTAGACAATTACTTTCACTTTCCATTCAGCACTTCCTACATACCCCATACTCTCCCAAAAGACCAGTGATAACTTGCGCCGCTTGCTGAGATAAGGGAGCTCACTGTAGGGCTAGTCTGGGGAGATGGAAAGGAAGGTGCGGAGGTTATGAATTAGTACAGAATAATATTGTTATTAGAATTACTAATCGGGCAACAGTCTGACCCTGTGATCCTGAGGGATTCAGATCTAATGGATCTTACTAGAAACAATGTCTAATAATAATAATAATAAAGATATGGAATAAGATCCTTCAAGTCTCACCTGTATAGGTCCATGCCCAGCAAAGCCTTGTCCTCTCTTACTGGCTCCTTGTTCCACACCGATTCATTCCCTATACAGACCCTTCTCATTCACCCCCATCTCAGCACCCCAGAGTGTCTCTCTCACCTGCTCCACCTCTATGAACCTGCACTAATTGGGAACGACAAGTAGCCATTCAGCCAATGTCATATAGAAGTCTGTACATACTTATTATATCCTATATATAAAGCGCTCACTTTCACCTTGGATCCTGTCGGAGCAGTTGGATAGAACACCATCTTCTGGACCTCATCCGAGTAATTACCAAACAGAACGAAAGAAGAAAGAGAGGCCGGAGGGAGATGAAGCAGTCGCAGGAGCAAGGAACTGGACATAGTGCTGCCGGACATATATATATATATATATATATATATATATATATAGGCGTAACTAGATGTTGCTGGGCCCCACAGCAAATTAATTTTAGGGCCCCCAACATATCCAGTGTTTGTCCTGTTTTACCAATATATGTTGAAATTGCTCATCAATGAGAGCCTCATGGGGCCCCCTGTACCTCCTGGGTATATATATATATATATATATATATATATATATATATATATATATAACTGGCAGTGAGGGGAGCTAAGTGGCAAATGAGAAGTGCCAGTGTTTATACCCTGCCTCATATTCTGTACATGGAGCAGGAAGCTGAAGAGAGACAAAAGCAGTTAAAGCTGGAGGAGGAAAATCTCCATTGGGTCAATACATTGCTAGACACAGGCAAGTCAGCTGAGGGTGGGTCTGATATATTCCTGATCTGAGTGGAGAAGGAGCTGGCGTTATACAAAGAGATGGGAGAAAATGAATGCATACGTGCAGAAGAATAAAACCAACAATATCAGTACTCTCTTCGTTAGCAAATAAAAGACGTTCGTTTAATCATCAACAATAACAAAGAATTCAATAATATGGTCTCACTTCTTTTGTCCTGCGCTATGATTAAGTCTAGTCTTTGGTTGATTTGTGGAGGTTTTCTGTGATGTAGCTGCGCTGGATACAGTCCGTGCTTTCCCAGAGGAGGGCGCAGTTGTAATCGGTCTCTTATTAGGAGATGATTGGGAGGAAACACTTATGCTGCTCGGTTTACCTGGGCTACAAGAAACTGGAGGCTGTTTTGGGGAGGGGGCAGAGGCTGGTAGTTTGGGAGTTTTTGTGCTCCTGGGAACTAATGTGGACTTTCTTTCATCAGGCTTTGAGCCTTGCCCTGTGCCACGTGCAGGCTGTAGAGCTTTACTGGAGGATTTCTTAACCAGGACTTTAGAGGTTTCCTGATTGAGGTGGACATTGTGACCTGCTTTAGCTGAAGCCGATGGACAGTTCTTTGTTGCCCCATAATTCAGAGCCTTTTCCTCACATACAGTTGCAGGTTTGCAGTTATTCATGATAGTCAGACTTTGGGTTTCTGCGGTGCATGAGCCATGTTCAGATAATGCATTGAGCCTTGGGATTTGTTCTGATAAGTCAAGGAAATCTTTATCCTCATTCAGTTCCCCTAAGCGCTCTCTGTGTTCTGTCAGTGCTCTCTCTTTCCTGTGCTGTGATCGCTCCAGTATGTCTTGGCGCACAGAGGAGAGACTGCCTGGAAAGGAAATTAAGTCAGATATTAAACTTTATTATAGGGAGACAGTTTGGCTAATATGTCTGTGTTAAAAAAATACACCGCTGTTTGTTTTTTTAGCAGTTCAAATAGTGTTAATGTGACTTTTCTACATAAGCCCAACTTAATGAGCTCATGTCAACAAAAGTGTTATACTTTCTCATTAATAACTGTAAAAGGACAATGAATAAAAATGAAGACCAAGTGCAAATTTCACTACAATATTACTGTTTACATCACACAAATCTTTAAGTTGAACTTTTGTGACAAGCTGTAAAAGCTGCCAAATATCCTAGAAAATCCTTACAAATTTAATCAGTATACTTTTGTGATGTAATACCGGAGTCTGTATATGATAGGCTGGTGTCATCGGTATCGGATTCGTCCTCTTCCTCAGATTCTAATGCTAATTCCTGGCTTTGCTTGATACCCACAATTTCTCCATCCAACTCCTGCAGGAGAGGCAGGGCTGCCATCACCTTCTGCCTGAGGAAAGAGACCCACAAAACCAATCAATGTGTTATATATTCAGCAGTGACTGTGCGTTATGCCTGAGCAACAGAAATGTCACATTGAGGTCAGTGACTCTCTGCTACAATTAGTGTGTTGATATAAAAATCAGTGTGTGGCCTGTCGCCAGAGTGTTCAGAAGCGGTTACCTGTAACCAGGTGTGTGGGTGCAGCCATTTTCTCTCATATCCAAAGCGAGTAGTTTTGGTGGCAGCTCTCCTGTGTCATAAGAGAACATATAAAGTAAAAGCATTTATATTATTATATTATATTATATTATAATGTGCTTACAGATAACTATAGTCCACAACAGGGGCATTCATCAGCCTGTTTCAGTAAGTATTTTGGCAGCTGATTGGATATACAGCTTGTCATTGTTATAGACACAGCCCACATTTCCCCTCACCTTCGTTCAGTCTCTGGATCAGATTGTGGGACAGGTCCAGGAGCTGCAAGTTCTGCAGGAAACGGAGATTTGTCACTTCCTCAATCCTGTTCCCGGACAGACTCAGGAACCTGTAAGGGTGCAAATTATATTCACTAAATACTAAAATATGTTTCCAGTCTTTTATCCCAAGCAACTGCATTTACTCTTCAGAGTTCCAGAGTAGACCTGTCCACGCTTACCACTTATTTACAATTGTGCATCACAATTGGCCAGATAGGAAGGCCACAGCTCTAAGTTCATTTTGATAGGATTTTCAGTGACATGTTTTTGAAAGGGTGAAAATAGTTCCCCTTTGATAGACATGGCCCCAAGAATCCCATGCAAGTGAAAAGAGAGCTTTTGAATTCCCTGGGGAACTCACCTATGAGACAAATAGTGATCATTGTGGGAGTGTTTGAAGCACAAGAGATCTTACTATGTCTGCTCTTGGCTACATTGGTGCTCAACCATTATTTATCAAATATAAGCTGGGTCATTGGGTCTGGGATCAGCTATTCAGAAACAATTTGGCAAATATTAGAACTCACCGCAGATTTTGTAGCAGATCCAAGTTCTCAATCTTCTTTATGAGGTTCTAATGGTGGAAACAAAATTGAGATGATGTCAAATCTGCTTTATGGGACAGATACAAAGTGAATATATCTGAACTGAAAAGACTGCCTATTGCTATTCAACAGCATAGTCAGCTTACTATATGCATGTTTAGCCAATGACAAGATGGGTATATTGGTTAATAGGGCTCTTACACACAGGCGGTTTTTCATGCACTCCCTGCGTTTCGCTTTCTTCCGTTCAGCCGCAGGGGAGCGCAGGAGTAGACGCAGTCACTTATTGTGAAGGGGGCTGTACTCACACAGATGTATGTATGCGCTGAGTGCAGGTAAAATGCAACATGCTGCGTCTCACCTGCGTTTGGTGCTTACATGCATCTGTGTGAGTACAGCCCCCTTCACTGCGTCTACTCCTGCAGCTGAACGGAAGAAAGTGCAATGCTCGTGTGCAAGAGCCCTTACTGTATGTAACTTAATAGTATCAGTAAAGGCAGTATTAATTATTGACTGATATTGTATTAAAGACTGTATTGTGTAGATGTAGCCTCTTACAGCATTGGTGTATTGGTTACCTTCTGTAATGTAAAAGGGATGGTTCACTTGTATGTTACAGCATGACCAATTCTAAGCAACTTTTCAATTGGTCTTCATTATTTATTTTCTATAGTTTATTAATTATTTGCCTTCTTCTTCTGGTTCTTTCCAGCTTTCAAATGTGGGGGGGTCACTGACCCCATCTAAAAACAAATGCTCTGTAAGGCTACACAGTTATTGTTATTGCTACTTTTTATTACTCCCCTTTCTATTCAGCCCTCTTCATATAAAAAATAAATAAAATGCCCAATACTAAGCAAACATTCAATTGGTCTTCATTATTTATTTTCTATAGTTTACTTATTATTTGTCTTCTTCTTCTGGTTCTTTCCAGCTTTCATATGGGGGGGGGTCAGTGACCCCATCTAAAAAACAAATGCTCTGTGAGGCTACAAATGTATTGTTATTGCTACTTTTTATTACTCCTCCTTTAATTCAGTCCTCTCCTATTTATATTCCAGTATCTGAGTCAAATCAGTGCAATTAGACTGGAGAGCTGCTGAATAAAAACTAAATAAGTCAAAAAACACAAATAATAAAAAAAGAAAACCAATAGCAAATTGTTTCAGAATATCCCTCTCTACGTCATACTAACAGAAAAGTGAAAATCCTCTTATATATATATATATATATATATATATATATATATATATATATATATATATATATATATATATATATATATATATATATATATATATATATATATATATATATATATATATATATAGTCAGTAAACTACACTAGCAGTTAGTAAACTTTTAGCCTCTTGCATTCTTGTTACATTGGTTTCTATGTATCAGTTAAAATCTGCGTGAGGTTTGTAGTTCAGTAATGCAGGGTGATTCGCTGAAAGTGATTTTCTAAGGCAGGTTACCTGTTGCAGGTACAGGCTGTGTGTTTCCCTGACACTTTCCAGGCTCCTCATCTTGGTGATTCTCTCTCGGTCCAGCCTGACGCAGTGTAGGAGAAGGAGTGCCTGTTCCCTGCAGGAATGATAATTGACAGGGATTGGATTAGTAAATCAAACACACACACACACACTGACAAATGTGAGTCTGTAAAACACTGTGGGGTTATGTAATAAAAGGAACTAAGTTTGCCCATGGGCAGTAACCCGTAGCAACCAATCAGCAGCAAGCATTACTGGTCACCTGTTTAAAAGTAACCATCGTATTTGTTGCTATGGGTTACTGCACCTGGGCAAACTTAGTGCCTTTTATTACATTAGGGGGTATGGGGGTTATTTATCAAAGTATTTTTCTACTACAAACTCTGATTAAATCCACTTGGGTTTTTTATGCTTATTTATTATTACAGTTTCCGTAAAATTTGCTTATGGGAAAAAAAAAACAAACAGATTTTCAAGAGATTTTTTTGTATTTTTCACCCGAAAACTCAGATTTCTTATGCTTTTTTGCCTGAAAACTTCGGGGTATTGCACGAAACCCAGCGCACATTGACTTATATGCAACCTCGACAGGTCTGAGATGCCCGATTTTCCAATTCGGACTTTTCCGTCCTACTTGTTTAAAAAGTTCTGCCAAACTTTGTGATTTTTTTCAAAAGTCCGATTTTATAAAAAACCAAACAACACAAATTTCTCAGGGTTTTTTGCTTTCGGAGTTTAGTACATAACCCCCTATAGGATCCTATCGATCTCCCCAACTCATTTGAACTATGTGCAGCACCCAGTATCGGCTCTACCCCTGTCCCCTCCTTGTGGGTTCAATTGGATATTGTATATTCAGCACTTACACTTGCTGCCCAGTTGCATGATGTAAGGTGGGATCCAGGTTTCTCCTGGCAATAGTCTCTATGGTGATTTCTGTGTGGCCTATAAAACAACATTCATAAGGATTGATTCCATACAGTGATATGGTTTATATTACAAAGTAGATACAGTTACAAAGTAGAAGCGTGAGGGTGAACGCCATTGCAGCACTTAGTAGAGAGGTTATATAAGCTGATGACGGAATGCTCCCTCCAACGCTGCTCTGGCTGCGGACAAGTAAATTCAGAAGAAACTTGATAGTGTTGAAGGCGACCTCAGAACAGATATGAAGAAGATCAGCAAGCACTTACTTTAGGTAAAATGCAGCTTTTATTTCAACAGGTTAAAACCATTACATCCTTAGAATGAGGTCTCCGGAGCGCTTGCTGATCTTCTTCATATCGTATACAAACACCCATTGCTAGGGGTTCGGGGCGATCCCCCCGGACCACTCGACACGTGGGGTGAGCGTTTTCCCGTTCTTTGGCGGCTTCCTTTCATTGTGATTTACGCTGAAATGTCAGACCTGGAGGTTTTCCACAACCAGGTCACAGTTGTTACAGGGTGAGAAAGTGATAAGGCCAATGACATTTTGTTTAGCGTTAGGAGATATTTACTATTAACACCCTATGAACATTTTCAATTACCGTAGGACTGAGCAGCTTTATTTGTATGTCAGTTGTACGACCTCAGAACAGAAGCTTCCGATGAAGTGACACTCAGTCACAAAAAGCGTAAAGCTGGTCCCCTGCCCGGGGATATGTTGTAAATACGATTTTCCACAAGTTCGGTTTCCCCTACTACTCCTGTTCTGAGGGTGCCTTCCACACTATCACGTTTCTTCTCAGTTACAAAGTGCAGTGTACAAGTCAAAATACTCTTTTATCCACAATGCAATTTCTCCCCCTACAATGTCAGCATAATTGTAATGTGAAGGAGGCCTGGGCCAAGGCTACTGGCCGGATACTTCACCCCCTCACTGGCATGGGGTCGGGGGAGAGTTAGGGTAATATATATTGAATGAACTAACCCCTCTTGTAAAATATAAGGATATTATAAATGGGGATGCACCCATTCCATTATTCGGTTTGGGGTTCGGCCTTTTTCAGCAGGATTAGGATTCAGGCCGAATCCTTCTGCCAGGCCGAACCGAATCCGAATTTGCATATGCAAATTAGGGACAGAGAGGGAAATCGTGTGACTTTTTGTCACAAAACGAGGAAGTAATAAAGGTTTTCCTCTTCCCACTCCTAATTCGCATAAGAAAATTCGGATTCGGTTCGGTATTCAGCCAAATTTTTTGGGAATCCAAAATAGTGTATTCGGTGCCTCCCTAATTACAAGTCACCGAGGAGTTTCATGACCATATAAAAACACGAGGCAGAAGGTCATGGAACTCCGAGGTAACTTCTAATATCCTCATATTTTACAACAGGGGGCACTTTATTTATTATAATACACAAATTTCAGTGAGTCATGTGACAGAAATGACATCAGAACTCACCTTTTATAACTGATGACATCAGAACTCACCGTTTATAACTGATGACATCAGAACTCACCGTTTATAAGAATATAATTGACAGGATATTCATGGCTTTTGTGTATTATGATAAAATAATAAAAAATGAAAACCAATATCAAATGGTCTCAGAATATCCCTCTCTAGATCATACTAACAGCTCATTTATAGGGGAACAATCCCAGGAGTTAAGGGAGTGTATAAAAACATATACAAGTACAATTGCCGCACACAGATACATCACTCGCTGCCTCACACTCACCTCCAGCCATTCCTGTGAGACGGTAGCGGCGCTTGTCGTTACACAGACTGTGAGGAAGGCAGAATCCTCGGTTTTAGCGTGTTTTGGTTGCTAGGATACACTATTCTCCCATAATGCACCCGCCCATTGCCATTCATTCCACACTTCCGGGAAAATGGCGGCCGCCTTGGTGCGAGGCGCTGTCAGGGTAAATTATCGGAATATAGCGGCGAGGCTTCGTGACTGAGAGAGAATAATGTTATAATGCTGCTGTCTGTGAATTCCAGTGAGCTCATGTATGTGCTGTAAATGGAATATGTGTCTTAGACACACACACAGCACGTGACTCTATATGGGGAGGAGCCAGCGCTGTCACTAAATACTATTGGGCGCCACAGAAAATTCATTGAAGCCCCACCCCCTGCTAGCAAGAGACATCTGTCTGTCATAGAACATTCTTACTAGTGATTGGCTACTGGGGTGTCTGCCACCTTGAGACCCACCTCTCCCCAATATGGAATATGGAATATGAATAGGAGGGGCCTGAATAGAAAGAGGAGGAATAAAAAGAAGCAATAACAATACATTTGTAGCCTTACAGAGCATTTGTTTTTTATATGGGGTCAGTGACCCCCTATTTGAAAGCTGGAAAGAGTCAGAAGAAGAAGAAGGCAAATCATTCCAAAATTGTAAAAAATAAAAATAATGAAGACCAATTGAAAAGCTGATTAGAATTAGCCATTCCATAATATACTTAAATGTCAACCACCTCTTTAAATCTCCCCATGGGGCAAGTAGTGAGCCTGGGGGGCTAGATTGGGGGCCAATGGGTTTTCATCTGGTGTCCAGCTGCTCTGATGCTGATTGGGTCCCATTTTACTATAGGCTCCTCCCCAGCAGTAGGGTTTTCCAGATAAGGAGTCTTTCTGTCATTTGGATCTTCATTCCTTTACAGCCCCCCCCCCATGCTAAATATGTTACTTGCAACTTGCAGGTATGGGACCTGTTATCCAGATTGCTCAGGACCTGGGGTTTTCCAGATAACTGATCCTTCTGTAATTTGGATCTTCATACCTTAAGTCTACTAGAAAATCATATAAACATGAAATAAACCCAATCGGCTGGTTTTGTCTCCAATATAATATCTTAGTTGGGTTCAAGTACAGGTATAGGACCTGTTATACAGAATACCTGGGACCTGTGGTTTTCTGGATAATGGATCTTTCTGTAATTTGGATCTTCATACCTTAATCTACTAGAAAATCATATAAACATGAAATAAACCCAATAGTCTGGTTTTGCTTCCAATACGGATTAATTATATCTTAGTTGGGATCAAGTACAAGCGACTGTTTTATTATTACAAAGAAAAATCAGTTTTAAAAAAAATTGGGATTATTTCTTTCTAATGGAGTCTATGAGAGACGACCATGCTGTAATTCTGAGCTTTCTGGATAACTGGTTTCCGGATAACGGATCCGACACCTGTACAAGGTACTGTTTTATTACAGAGAAAAATAAAAGATTCTTTAACATTTTTAATTATTTGATTAAAATGGAGTTTATGGGAGATGGCCTTTCCTTTAATTCAGAGCTTTCTAGATAATGGATCCCTGTGTTTGCACCAAACTGCTCCTGTTCAGCTAATGGGTCACGTCTCCTAGTTTGCTTTAAATATTCCACCCAGACCAGAGATCAGGCAAATGAGTAATAGGTGAGTGTTCAGTTAGTGAGACTTACTCTCCTAATAACTGACAGTTGTACATTAGCCCAGATCAGAGTCATCACTGCTTGTTAGTGTATCAGGCACGTGTGAGTCTCACTGATTGGACAGCAGATGGTGCTGTTTAGTTACTGTTCCCACATTAAAAGGGGTCGTTCCCCTTTAAATTAACTGTTAGTATGATGTAGAGAGGGATATTCTGAGACAATTTGCAATTGGTTTTCATTTTCTATTGTTTGTGGTTTTTGACTTATTTAGCTTTTTATTCCAGTTTACAAGTTCAGCCACCTGGTTGCTAGGGTCCAAATTCCCCTAGCAACCATGCACTGATGTGAATAAGAGACAGGAATATGAATAGGAGAGGCCTGAATAGAAAGGTGAGTAATAAAAAGTAGCAATCATTTTTTTGTCATTTAATTAAGTGGTAGCTGAAGAGGAGGATTTGTCTAGCAATACAAGAAACAATAGGAACTAGTGGGATGTTGTCCCCTTTACATGCCCTCAGTTTGCAGCAGGCGTCTACAAATGGGCCACAAAAGACTCTTCCACTTATTATACAGACATTTAATGCACCCAAAATGCATAAAAAATGGTGCAATTCTAGGACTATTGAGCTGTATTCATGAGGATTTGCGATTTTATACCATGTTTCCCCCCATTATACACCAAAATGTGCTACAGTAACAAAGTAGGGGGGCTGTTACTGACCCTATTCTCAACTGACCAATGGGAGTGACAGGCTCGAGAACAGCAGACAGGGAGTTCTCCTGATTGGCCAGTGGCACACTGGTTTGTGATTAGCTGACCTGTACACAAGCCCATTGAACTATGGTCATTAGTTGCTGCTTATCATTAATGTTTATATATATATATATATTTTTTTTTTTAAATAATGTACCCTCTGTTGTAAAGTATATAGGGAATAATGTAATAACGTGACATGTTGAAAATCATAATTTCTAACAAAAGGGGTACATTATGTTTTATAATACGCAAGCGTTGATGAGTCACGTGACACAAATTATTGTTGGTATCACTAAGCACCGTTTATATAGTGAATAAAGTACCCCCTCTTGTAAAATATAAGGATATTATAAGTTACCGAGGAGTTTCATGACCATATAAAAGTACGAGGCCGAAGGCCGAGTGTTTTTATACAGGTCATGGAACTACATGGTAACTTATAATATCCTTATATTTTACAAGAGGGGGTACTTTATTTATAATACACAAGTTTCAGTGAGTCATGTGACAGAAATGACATCAGAACTCACCGTTTATAACTGATGACATCAGAACTCACCGTTTATAAGGATATAATTTAGAAGATATTCATGACTTTTATGTATTATAAGGATATAACTGAGGAAATAAATTTCTTCGTGTATTATAAGGAGATTATTAGACTTCTGTGGCCTATATGTGACCAATGAAATGGTTTGTGCACAGCAGCTCCCGCCTTTGTTGTTAGGAGGCCATTGTCAGTGGCACTGCACATGCTCAGTGTGAACTCATGAGAAGTTCAGCAGGGGGTTTGAGCTGCTGTTTATTGTTGATGTTGTCTCTTCATTGTTGTCCACTGTTTGCCCTTTCTCACCATTCTCTAATATTTATCACTTCTCTCTCCCCCTCCTTCACGGCTGATCTTCTCACCTCCCTTATACAGTGTGTGAATCATCCCTGCTGCCCTGTCTCCCCCCGTCTCCCCACCCAGTGTGGTTTGTTCCCCCCACTCACCAGCTCACATGTATCTGCACTCTGTGAACCCTTTAATAGAACCACTGGCATATCTGAAAGGATATTTTTATCCCATAACATTTACATTTTCTTTATCAATGTATCATTATCTTTACCCGAAACTATTTTTTTTTAAAGGGGAGGTTGACCTCTAAGTTAACTTTTTAGCAAATTCTTAGCAACTCCTTTTTGATACGTTTTGAATGATTTTCTTTCTTCTGCCCCCTATGGATACCACTAGGAGCCTTGGTTTGATACTTGCACAACTTGTGTGATAAGCTGGTATGGAATGTTGGTGGTTCCTGGATCGTTATTTAATTCTTCTTCCTCTATAGAAATGATTTTTTAGGTTGTCCAGTTGGCAGCCACCATTTGACCTGCAAATATTACTCCTGTGGCCCTGTTGTCCCCTTTCTCTATAGGTTCTTCTAAAGACAATTATTAAGAAGATCAGACAAAGGAGCTTTGTGGGGATCGGGGAGATTAAAAGGCTGGAGATCCAAACAGTTGTCAAGTAGACCCGGTTCCTTTGCGGTTCTGTTCTTGCTAATCTTATACAGACACAGGAGAGCTTAGGGAAGAGCAGAAACGTGTGGGGAACAAAAGTAGGAGAGAATATAATAGACAGAGGGTCTATGGTGGGCTCTGGTTCTTACCGTGCTTATATAAACTGAAAGTTGCTGCCTAGTTGGTATTTATGTTAACAAATCACATCTCCACTCAGTAAATTATACTCATCTCTCTGTAGAACTTGTTTGCCTTCTCTTTCTATAGTTCCTCCAAACCCTTGCCTCTAACCAATACCTCTAACCAACGCCTGCAAACCCTTGTCTCCAACCAACACTTCCAACCCCTTGCCTCCAATAAATACCTCCAACCCCTTGTCTCTAACCAACGCCTGCAAACCCTTGTCTCCAAGCAACACCTCCAACCCGTTGCCTCCAAGCAACACCTCCAAACCATTATCTCTAACCAAGGCATCTAAATCCTTGCCTCCATCCTTACCTCCAAACAATACCTCCAAGCCTTACATCCAACCAATACCCTTGCCTCCAATCCTTACTTCCAACCCTTGCCTCCAAACAATACCTCAAACCCTTGCCTCCAAACAATACCTCCAATCCTTACCTTCAACCAATACCCTTGCCCTCCATCCTTACCTCCAAACAATAATCCAAGCCTTACATCCAACCAATACCCTTGCCTCCAATCCTTACTTCCAACCCTTGCCTCCAAACAATAGCTCCAACCCTTGCCTCTTAACAATACCTCCAACACTTGCCCTCCATCCTATTCCTTACCTCCAATCCTTACCTCCAACTAATACCACCAACCCTTAACTCCAAACAATCCCACCAATCTGAGTATATCCAACCAATACCTCCAAACCTTACCTCTAACCAATACCTCCAACCAGTATTCAGATATTCATAAAACACATACGGATCCTCTTATGCATTTATTAGTAGTCTGTCAATAATGGAAATCTCGCGAACTAGGACCCCTCAGGAGAACCCACTGGAGCAGCTTCTATGCAGCCAGTTGCGCACTGTGCTACAGGATTGCAAAATGGTGGCTGTTTCAGCGCAGTGCAGCGGGGGATGAAGACTTGTTACATTTGAGGCACAGACTCCTGAAACATGACATTCACATGAAGCATTTCCCCATCCAGGTACTACATAGGGGAGGTGTAAGTAGGGTGTGCTGAGGCTTACAGAGAGGGCTGTGGAGATAAAGGAACTGGATCTCATAAGTCATAAATGTCTCACTGGTCTTGCTCTCACTTTACAGGTTGTGAGAAAACCCTTATCCAATTCCCATCTAAGTGCTATGTTGCCTCTCTTTATGGGCCAAACCTTCCTGATAGTGAGCCATAAAGTGTAGGTGAAGGGAATGTTGCAGTGTGTTCGGAGCCTGCCCCATGTGCAGCTTTTGACTAAATATCAAAATCCAGCTGACATATGATATCTTTCTTGTTTAGAAAAGAAACCCTTTCTCACTTCTCTATTTACTCTCCTACCTCAGGTGCCTGCGTTGAGAACAGACTTCTCAGTCGACAGGGAATGATAAACTATTCCCGACTGCCAAGCTTAGAGGTTCTGCAGGGGCAGGTACTGGGAGGATGGTCACTGATTGTATCACCCACCTCTTCAATACTTACACAGCACTCTGTCAAGCTCAGCGCTTTGTTGGATCATTATATAAAGGAGAAGAACACAGACCAGAAGGAAGAACCTTGAGAAGCCGGAATACGTTTGGAAACTGTTCACAAGGCAGTAAAATGAGCTGTACATAAAGCAGCACTTGATTTGATGAAGGTTTTATTAATGCGTTTTCTTAAGGCACAGATAGCTATTCTATTTACAGGGACAGGTTTGGAGTCCTGTGGATCAGAGGCAGTACCTCTCCCTGGTTTAGCAGCAGTGGCCTTTCCCTGAGATCTCACTGTCTGCTTTCTCCTTGATTCTTTGGCAGTCTCTTGCAGTCTCGGGAGTCACTGTTTCATACCAAGCAGTGGTTTTAGGCATAAAATATCAGTGGTCCCACAGCAGTTCAACTAGCACCAGTGCCCTTCCTGCTCGATGCCTTTGGGCAGTGCAAGGCTCTCTTAGCTTTTGTCACTGAGACACCCAGTTGGGTCATTGGCCGTAGAAACTGCAATAAGCCATATCTATGTCCCTTTCAGTCATTTGTGGAGAACCATCAGAGCTATAGGGTGATAATCTCCTTCGTTTGCTGTCTTCATATCCAGTATAAGTTGTGGGATCTCCCCAAAAACAAGATTCTTCCTCCTTCTTTTGCACCTCCAACAGTGGGCGGAGCCAGCCTAGAGGTGCAGGACTGGGTTTGGGGTGATACTGAGCAGGCCCAGCCCATGCTGATGCCAGTGTGTGCTCAGGATAATAACTCAAGGGCGATGGCTGAGGGTAACATTTCATGGCATATGGCGCTGCCATCTTGCCTGCAGGCTCATAGGAGGCATACTCAAGCTGCGGAGCAATGTTCTGTGATGAAAGGTACCATGATGGGGGCTCTTTTTGTTCCACAGAATACAGGCGGCCAGAAGGCAAAGGTTCTTGCAGGAAGTTTGAATAACGGATGGGTGAAGATGGGGTCACACGCTCACCACTAGGTGTAATGCACATCCTGCAGAAAGAAGAAGTTCAGCAATGAGCCCACAATTATGTTGTGCTTCCCTGTGTGACTATTAATGGCCAAATACACTGAATGGCCAGTAACAGATTTATTTTGCAGCCGTGAGATCTTGTCAGTTTTTATGGAGGTGCTTTCAAAAGGTGGGCCCTGGCATAGGCCTCCCATTTATTAAAACTGCCGTGCAATAAGGGTTTTCTTATGACCCTCAACTTTCCCAAGGTCGGCAGAGGCGACTCTCATTCTTTCAATTCTATTCAATCCTAAACTCTCTTATTTAGATCAGGGACGTTTCCCATCCAGGATTCAGTTCAAGGATTGAGCCAAACTGAGTCTGAACACTTGAACTCCAAATGATGTCTTTGGTGCATCTGTAGTTGTGATTCATATAACTGCTCATTTACCTTTCTTATATATTCATGTCAGTGGCGTAACTAGATATTACTGGGCCCCACAGCAAATTATTTTTCAGGCCCCCAAAATGTTTAGAGGTTGACTTGTTTCTCCAATATTTATTGAAATTGTATATGAATTAGGGCCTCATGGGGCCCCTATACCTCCTGAGCCCCCTGCAGCCGCAGGGTCTGCTTCCTCTATAGTTACGCCCCTGATTCATGTGCACAAGGCTTTCCCTCTCTTTCTAATATAGAAGTGATTGTGCTGTTATGGGTCTCTCCTCTATTCATAATTTCATATACCCCCTGATTATTGCCTTGTGCCTAACCACCAGCCCATACCATTCCATGGACACTTACAGGTCACAGTGATCTCGAAATCCTTTGGCGAATGGATTATGATCGATCTTCAACTGCGTGATCTGTATGGAAGATACACCAATCACATATAGTCTATAGTCATCAATTCACATGACATTATACTGTAAATACAGTGCTTATTTAACTCTCCGTACTCACATCTGCATTTTGATAGGCTGTTACAGCAATAAACTGGGTTTCCGGGAAGATAAACGAGTGACTTTGGCTTTCTGGACCCCCAGGGTCCTCTACGCACGTCACATGAAACCGTGGCTGGTACTTGTGCAGGGACTGAAGGACCACCATCTGGGGTGGAACACAGGACAAAAGTCAATAAACAACCCTCCCTCGTGCCTCATTATTTAAGAGCCTAATTTAGGTGTCTGGCACAGTGCTGACAATCAGAACCATGTGAACTGAAATCAGAACCAACGCAGAACTGAATCCTTTGCGGATGCAGGAATCTTCCTGTTCATTTGGATCTCCTTCTTAAGTCTCATTCAAACCTTAAATAAAGCCAATAGGATTGTTTTGCCACTAATGTGGATTCATGCATCTTAGTTACCGTCAAGTACATTATTACAGAAAAAGGAAATCATTTTTTTAAAAATTAGAACTATTTCAGCTCTCTGGAGAGTGGATTTACGGATAATGATTTAAGTAAATGTTAGAAGAGCTGGTTCTTTAGGTTTCTGTCCTACAACCTCCCACTGCTCCTAATTCCTTGTGTCTATAACGTGGCAGATTATGGTAATGAGAGAAACCCATTCAATCCATATAATATATATTTATAATCAATTACTTATTGCTCATTTGTTGCCAAGGGTAACTGCACAATGCGATAGCATGTATTTTATTCAATGAGACTTATCCATACACTATATTTAGGGTGCACTATGGTAGCAAAAGTGTCCAGGCACCCCCATCTTATTACTGGAATTGGTTATTTAAAACTAATCATTTCTAACCCGACCCTAACTCACTCTATTTATCTGCACCTGACC
Organism: Xenopus laevis; assembly: GCF_017654675.1. Lineage (NCBI taxonomy): Eukaryota > Metazoa > Chordata > Amphibia > Anura > Pipidae > Xenopus > Xenopus laevis. The sequence continues at coordinate 3,137,633 of NC_054387.1, read as the reverse complement.
TGCCCCTTCTCTGACATCATCGAAGGCAAAAACAAGTATCTAAACAGTCGCTTCCCTCTTGTTAGTGGTGTTGGAACCGCACGTAGAGAGTTTGGGGAGCAAATATGTGTCGTAGAATCGACCCTGCCCCTCACCTGCGACCTACATTTGGGGACAATTGGTTGCCTAAAGCCCAGACCAATAATCACTAGCCACTATTTGCCACAATGATATTTTCTGACCAAGGAACAGTAACATCAAAAAATGAAATAGTTTTAAAGTAATAAAAATATAATGCAGTGTTGCCCTGCACTAGTAAAACTGGTTTGTTTGCTTCAGAAACACTACTATAGTTTATATAAACAAGCTGCTGTGTAGCCATGGGGGCAGCCATTCAAGCACAGGATACACAGTAGATAACAGATAAGTACTACTATAGTTTATATAAACAAGCTGCTGTGTAGCCATGGGGGCAGCCATTCAAGCACAGTATACACAGTAGATAACAGATAAGTACTACTATAGTTTATATAAACAAGCTGCTGTGTAGCCATGGGGACAGCCATTCAAGCACAGGATACACAGTAGATAACAGATAAGTACTACTATAGTTTATATAAACAAGCTGCTGTGTAGCCATGGGGGCAGCCATTCAAGCACAGGATACACAGTAGATAACAGATAAGTACTACTATAGTTTATATAAACAAGCTGCTGTGTAGCCATGGGGGCAGCCATTCAAGCACAGGATACACAGTAGATAACAGATAAGTACTACTATAGTTTATATAAACAAGCTGCTGTGTAGCCATGGGGGCAGCCCTTCAAGCACAGGATACACCATAGATAACAGATAAGTACTACTATAGTTTATAGAAACAAGCTGCTGTGTAGCCATGGGGGCAGCCATTCAAGCACAGGATACACAGTAGTTAGATAAGTACTACTATAGTTTATATAAATAAGCTGCTGTGTAGCCACGGGGGCAGCCATTCAAAGGAGAAAAGGCTCAGGTTACACAGTAGATAGCAGATAAGCTCTGCAGAACATAATGGTGTTATCTGTTATCCACTATTTAACCTGTACCATATAGCCGTTTTTCAATTTCCGCCATTGCTACTCAGCAGCTTGTTTATATGAACTATAGTAGTGTTTCTAAAGCAAACAGATCCGTTTAACAGTGCAGAGCAACACTACATGATATTTTCATTACTTTAAAATACTTATTTTTTTGGTGTTACTGATCCTTTAAGGAAGGCCCTTTCCTGTTCCAGCACAATAATGATCCCATGAGTATAGCTGGGTCCATACAGAATGGGTTTGCTGAGATGTTGAACACTCAGTATTGACCCAATTGTTTACTTTGTGGTCATTTTTATTCTGCATATTTGACTTTTTTATGCTGTTTTCCGCACTAATTTGAGAGGAGACACTTTATATAAGCTGGCCCAAATGACACACCCTGCAGGTACCTGCCTCACATCAATGCACGCACTTGGGTACCTGTGACACGTTATTGGACGCCCCCTTGTTGTTGGTGAGCTTGAGTTTGCTGAAGGTCACCTCCTGTCGCATCCAGTGGGCGCCTGTGTTTGGGGAGTCGGGGTGTTGGTAGCTCCGGTTACCTGGTTAGGCAGAGGTAAGTGTGTGAGGTTATTGCAACATGTAGTGTATGGTACTGATACATGGTACCTGCCCTAATGGAACATATTAATATCACAGGGTGCAGGTTATTGAAAGTGCTTCCATTCCAACCTGTGGCTACTCCATTCTCCCTTTTTAAGTGATGCCTTTGATTTGATGACATCACTACACCCATATGTAGAGGATTAATGGTCGGCTCTGTGGTCGCCGCATTTCTGCCCCCTTTTTAATGATTCCCCCACGTTTACTAACGCAATGGTCACTCTATGTCATTACCCAGTTTCTACCTGGCATGTTGCCCTCCGCTTTCCCACACTGGATCCATTTTCCTCCCTGGTATCTCCAGTGATTCTGATCGGCCAACACCACATCAACGTGCAGATTGTATTGAGCTACGGGGTCGAGGCCCATCACGCGGAAAGAAAGGAACGGAAACATACGTCTGAAATTCAAAATAAATATAGCGTTGTAAGGATTATGTAATGGTAAAATAGAACTTTGTGTGTATATCCAGTATGAACTGGCATCTTGTAAAATGCACTTTTTTATATAGATGTATATATATAAAATATATATATATATATATATATATATAAAGGGTTAAATATATATATACACACATGCATAGAATAAAAAAGACCTTTTATTCTAATAATATACGTATAGACTATATCCGCAGACATATTAAAACAGAGGGAGACATGCTGTGACCATATATAGACACAAAGCAGAGCTCCAGCATTGTCCACAATGCGTTGTCGAGCGGGTGGGTCTAAACCGCAGGCTTTTTTTTTTATAAAGACATCATCATCTCATCTTCATAAGATACAGTATTTCAGTGGAGGATACAGATATCAGTCGGGCACATGCAACATCTTGTATGTACCTTTCCATAGCAATTACATAGCAAATGTCTTTCAAATGACTGAGGCAGAGTTGCTTAGACTTATAATAGAGGTATGGGACCTGTTATCCAGAATGCTCGGGACCTGGAGTTTTTGGGATAACAGATCTTTCCAATCAATCTTTGTACTAGGTTTAAAAGGCAAAAAGTAGATTTTCTGTGGGTGGCAGCCAGAAGATCCCATCAGTACAACATGGCTTCTCTGGGTGGCAATCAGAAGATCCCATCAGTACAACATGGCTTCTCTGGGTGGCAATCAGAAGATCCCATCAGTACAACATGGCTTCTCTGGGTGGCAATCAGAAGTTCCCGTCAGTACAACATGGCTTCTCTGGGTGGCAATCAGAAGTTCCCGTCAGTACAACATGGCTTCTCTGGGTGGCAATCAGAAGTTCCCGTCAGTACAACATGGCTTCTCTGGGTGGCAGCCAGAAGATCCCATCAGTACAACATGGCTTCTCTGGGTGGCAATCAGAAGATCCCATCAGTACAACATGGCTTCTCTGGGTGCCAGTCAGAAGATCCCATCAATACAGTACAGCATAGCGTCTCGGGTGACAGTGAAAAGTTCCCATCAGTACAACATGGCTTCTCTGGGTGGCAACCAGAAGATCCCATCAGTACAGCATGGCTTCTCTGGGTGCCAGTGAGAAGTTCCCATCAGTACAGCATGGCTTCTCTGGGTGGCAGCCAGAAGATCCCATCAGTACAACATGGCTTCTCTGGGTGGCAGCCAGAAGATCCCATCAGTACAGCATGGCTTATCTGGGTGCAAGTGAGAAGTTCCCATTAGTCAAACATGGCTTCTCTGGGTGGCAGCCAGAACTTCCCACCAGTACAGCATTGCTGCTGAGCATAAAGGCCTGCCAACCACATTGAGGCTGAGATTAAGAGCAATAAGTAGCAAATATACTGCAAATATAAACACAAGGTGTCAGGATGCTCAAAAAATACCTCCTGAAAAGCAAGGTTCTGGCACATAGCACTACAGCGATTGCACATCAAGCTCACTACAAAAGCAAAAGCCTTAAACAGTCCTACAGCAGATGCTTTCATTAGCCCATACTGCTGACGATCACCACTATTATGGTTGATGTTACACTTCTATCATAAACATGTATATAAAAAGATCTATATCTTATATATATATATATTTTTTATGCTCTAATTTTGTTTTAGGAATTATTTTGTGCTTTGAGCAGAACTGCATTAACAAAGCCACCCTCATATGCAAATGAGAAATAATTCTTGTTCTGCTTTTTGCTTTCTTTTCAAAGCTTGTAAGCCACCGCTTTTGGAATGTCAGTTTAGGCAAAGAATTTGACCCCCGTGTAGTTCTGTTCTTTTTCTTACAGATCAGTAGGTTTGATACTTCAAGAGCTTCTTGGTTATGTTCTAGCTTATAAATCGGAGCACACACTGACTCTGTATATATTTGTATGATGAGGGATCGGAGCTTATCCCAAAAATATCTGTTATTTAGTAATGTAATTAAAAGTCCTGCTGGTACTGATTCTAATTACGAAATTCCATTCAATAAGTAACAATATAAAGTAATGCTGCTGAATAAACTCACACCCAATAAAGCACATACAGAGGTTTCGTTTCTCGTACACTCTCAGATGATTATAAACAATCCCAACCCAAGTAAAGTCACTGGCTTTTAACTAGTTTGTTACAAGTTCAAGACTTTTGACTGCCGATAATGCTGGGCTTTGTATCATTTTATATAGTTTGATGATTGACAGATGATAGATAGATAGATGACAGACAGATGATAGAGATAGATAGAGATATAGATGGATGATAGAGAGACATATTGACAGAGAGAGAGATAGTTATAGATGATAGAGCAATATCGATAAATAATAGAGATATAGATAGAGAGATATAGATGAATGATAGAGAGAGATATTGACAGATATATATAGCTATAGACAGATGATAGAGAGAAAGATATAGAGAGCAATATAGATAGATAACAGAGATATAAATAGAGAGTTATAGATAATAGAGCAATAGATAGAGATATAGATGGACGATAGAGAGAGATATTCATAGTTATATAGCTATAGACAGATGGTAGATAGATATAGATCATAGAGAAAGCACCAGGGAGAGATAGAGATATAGAGGAATGATAGAGATATAGATGTATATATAGATAGATAATAGCAAGAGCTAGATTGATATAGATACAGTATATGATGAGAGAGATAGTTATAGAGATAGATGATAGAGATCGATAGGTGATAGAGAGAGAAAGACAGATGATAGAGAGTGATAGATAAAGATACAGATAGATTGGTTTATCTAACTATAGGCAGGTCCAGACTGGCATTCAAAATAGGCCCTGGCTCAGCATGAAGAATATAATATATATATTGTGTGCATTGGTGGGTAATGGGACCTCTTATCAGTGAAGCTTTAAAAAATAGACAATAAACATAATCTTGTTGAGCTAAAACTCCCAGCACCTGAACTTAGGGAGCTGTAGTTCAACAACAGAAAGAGGGGGGGGGGCAAAGGTCAGACATCCCTGATTTATGATTTTTGTTTTTATTTTGGGGCCTGAGTCTTCCTGCATAATCTATGGTCCCCTTCTTCTCTAATTTCAGCCCTGCCGTCGGAGTTGTGCTACAGGGTAAGTGTGAAACCTGTGTGTTTTTTTTTTTTATTATAGAATAAAATGAAAAACCTAATTGTTATACTCGATACTGCTGATAGCATTTTGGTATAGGTTAGATGCTGATTCATTCATAGATGTAATGGTGTTTATATGGCAGTTTGTGATTTAATCTCTTTATTCTATATTAATGCCGTTACGGCAGCAGCATACTGTGTGTCCCCATGTAGTGTCACTGTGTGTGCGTGTGTGTATATATATATATATATTGCTGTGTCACTATTAATTTTATCGCTTCCTTTTAGTCTACTTTTTGTCTGATTGTAACCCAGTCTGCCGTCCACTTTGGTTTTTGTCTCCTGATCTTAGTGTTGCAGAATACAAATCCACAGCAAGGGTTTCTTCATGAAAGTTACAAATGCCAAATCAAATCGGTTTTATTCAGCAAAGGGAATGTACCAGAATTTCTAAAATTAGAAATTGGAAAATGAAACGAAGGCTGAAAATCATCTAAGCGATAGGAAATGAATATATTGTGGCTTGACGTTCGTCTGATTGGAATTAAGAAAAGAAAAACTTTGCGTCAGGCAAGTCATTTCGACAACACTTAGTAAGGATACAATTTCTTTAAAACAGTTGATTCCCTGCTATGGGGAATACATATCTAAGGGTTAAAATTGATCATTTTGTTCCTAATAAATCCTATACAGCTGCGGAGTTATCTTCTGTTTTCACTCTGTGTTCCCCGTGTGTAATTATTATTTAAACAAATGCTGAATATTAGTAGTGAATGACGAAAAAATATACAATAATAAGAAATTGAGATGGTAATATTAGTAACAAGTTATTGTGGAATTATATAATAAATATAATGAAATAGGGGAACAGGATAAAGTAAGGTATCATTTTTAATTTAATGAATAAATATATATATAAATAGTGTGTGTGTGTGTAGTAATGGATTTGTGTGAGTCAATGTAATTTGCAGCTGTGTAGTTCTGCCTTTCTGTGCGACATTGTGAAAATTTGCATTATCGGTTTGATGTGTCGCACTACAAAGTTGTGTGTATATTTGTGTGTACGTGCCGCACATTACAAGGGGACAACAACTGGACTGTGTGGGGTAATAAGGGCAGAAGGGTCTTGTTGTTAAGGTAAATGTACTGTGTGTAATTGTGTGTCAGTGTAGTTGTGTGTTGCACGTATCACTTACCTCCCCTGCTTGGTGATGATCATTTCGGTCTGGTGCTTGTGAAACTTGTCCCATAGCGAGTAGTTAGTGAGGGTGATCTGGATTTTGCCTGATCGCTGACACTCGGGGGCACTACTGGGGTTAGTGGTGGGCAGTATCTGCTGTAGGGACGATGGGTAAGAGTAATTAACGGGTTCTGCCCCTTCTGGTGGGTATTCCTGGTTGTAGGAGCAGCTGCTGGTGGGCAAGAGGCGGATCCTGGGGGGGAATGGGAAAGTGGGGTTCAGGTTGTCCTCTCCTGAGTTGGACTGGCAGTACTTGTGGGGTTCTGTAGGCAGGCTCTCCCCATCTGCTCTGCTCTGCAACTCTTCTCTGCTCTGCATTGCCCCATTGTGCATCTCCGCGGTGTTGTTCTTACTAATGGGACGATGCAAATCTGCTCTGTTTTGTGTTTCTGTTCCGCCATGCAGCTCCACTGCGCTCTGCACATCCTTTGTGTTCTGCATTGCCATTTTGCTCTGCATCTTGAGGATGCTCTGCATGTCTGCAATCTGCAGCCTGACTGCGCTGGGCAGCCTTAATGCGTTCCGCAGCTCCCCTGCACTTTCCATGGGGGCCACTGTAGGCGGGCGAGTTCCTCGGTGCATTCTCAAACTGCTCTGCAGGTAGCACTCCGCTGCACCCATGAAACAAACCCAGAGCTATTGCTCGGCTGGAACTCTCAGTGCTACGCAAGGTGGGTGTCACTTGGGGTCACGTGTGTTTTGGGGGGGGTTGGAATCAACCCCTCCTCCTCCTCTCTGCACCTGTCACTTTCTCCCCATCACTGTGGCACTTGTCACTCAGTCTTTGTGCCCACCTTTCATTCAGCTGTCCCTGCTCCGTCACACTATACCCGCTCACTTTATGCTCCGCACCTTGATACCTTGTCTGTGTCTTGTTCTGCCCCTTACTCCTATGCTACTCTAGTTACTAAAACTTTCTTACTTGGTATCCGACGGCTTTCCCTTTAGCCCCTACTACCTTATTTGTGACCCTATCAGTGACCCTATAACTCTACTCCTGCCACTCAGCCTCTCTCTATTTCAGTCCCGTTCCTGTATGAGGTCTCTATTTCTGCGTGGCTCACTCGCTTAGCCTGCCCGTCCCCAATGACTGTCACTCAGAGTCCCTGTAGAATATGAGAACTTTGTCGCCTCTGATTGGATCTTTTCACCCCCTCGGTGCTGCCCACAGTGACAAGCGAGAGAATCTTGAAGGTAGAAACCACGGTGACTCACTCTTACATGCGCTCTTTTCTTTCTACTCCTTTAATGCATTCAGAGAATAAAAGGAAAAAACAAATATAATTCAAAGTGGCACAGACAGATTTGCTATAGACTGGACCATAATAAACAGAGAATTATTTAATCCTTATGTATAAATTAGCAGCCAGGCACCCAGCATTAGTTACTTACACTCTCAAGGGTTTCAGCCCCTGCGTTGAGCTGTTGTACATTCAGCCTATAGATCAGCTACTGGATCCCCCTACGCTCCACTGTTTTGTACCCACTCCATGCCCACATTCAGAGTTAGTCCCCTTTTCAAGTGCTGGGGTTTATTGCAGATTGAGGTTAAAGGGCAACCTAACGGGATACTGTCATGGAATTTTCTTTTCAAAACACATCAGTTAATAGTGCTGCTCCAGCAGAATTCTGCACTGAAATCCATTTCTCAAAAGAGCAAACAGATTTTTTTACATTTAATTTTGAAATCTGACATGGGGCTAGACATATTGTCAATTTCCCAGCTGCCCCAAGTCATGTGACTTGTGCTCTGATAAACTTCAATCACTCTTTACTGTTGTACTGCAAATTGGAGTGATTTCACCCCTTCCCTTTCCCCCCCAGCAGCCAAACAAAAGAACAATGGGAAAGTAACCAGATAGCAGCTCCCTAACACAAGATAACAGCTGCCTGGTAGATCTAAGAACAGCACTCAATAGTAAAATCCAGGTCCCACTGAGACACATTCAGTTACATTGAGTAGGAGAAACAACAGCCTGCCAGAAAGCAGTTCCATCCTAAAGTGCTGGCTCTTTCTGAAATCACATGACCAGGCAAAATGACCTGAGATGCACCTACACACCAATATTACAACTAAATACACTTGTTGGTTCAGGAATGACATTTTATATTGTACAGTGAATTATTTGCAGTGTAAACAGTGTCATTTAGAAATAAAAACATCATTAAAATCATGACAGAATCCCTTTAAGCAATGCCTTACTTGAGTAAGCCAGCCAAAGACTGAACGGGGGTGCACTTCTAATGGTACACCCACCACCTCTGCTTCACCATGTTTAGCTCGCACTTTGGTGGGTTCAACCCTGGTCATTAGGGAATTAAAGTGTAACAGTGATCAATCATATCAGGGGCCCAGAAAATCAATATTTCATGGAGGTGGGCGGAGGGTTTATTCAATTATTATCACATTATTCATTATTTATTAATAGTCCTGGCCATGTGCCATCATATGCGATACTATTAGAAGCACAAAACAGGAAACTGTGAGTAGGTTTTTCCTAGGGGCTGGAGATGCTTTTCATTTAGCTGGTGCTCATCTGGGTGCATACACTAGCTTTCTGGGGTTGTTTGTGGCACCCCTTTTATACAGGAGGTCTACCAGGATTGCATGTCTTGTTGAGGCTCCCATGCAATAGGGATTGATTATGTAGTATACTGTATATAGCTTGTGGCTGTAGCGGCTTAGAAATGCCCGTAGAGGCTGGAAATGGCTTTGTTTTTGTGCAGTTGGGTATGTGCCATTTTTATGGGCAGCCTACACTTTCACAATCTCTGATTCAGGCCTTCAAAGCTGTTCACAGGCGGAAGGGGTCACCAGCTCGGATTTTGTTGAGGTGTCAGTGACTCTGCACATGCTCAGTGTGGTCTAAGGCATCATGAACCTAAGCTTAGGGGTCATCACTGTTTTTTAGCTGCCATGTCCTGAGAGTTGGAATTAATTACTAATCCGCCTTGTGTTGTGACATTTATATTATCTCTCTCTCTATATACTATTGAAATGCCGGCACTCAAAAAAGCTGTAACTGACTGCCTGGGTGCAATCCTTTAAAAATAGTATCTACATAGTCCTCAAGAAGGAGCACTCACAGGTCTTACAAATAAGTAAAAAAAGTTTAATATAGGCACAAAAACTGACGTCAAAGTGAGAAAGGCTGGTGTTCCAGCCGAAACGTCAGTTTTTGTGCCTATATTAAACTTTTTTGTTTATTCGTAAGACCAGCGAGTGCTCCTTCTTGAGGACTATGTGTGTGTATATATATATATATATATATATATATATATATATATATAAAATACACAAAAGCCATGAATATCTTGTAAATGATATCCTTATAAACGGTGAGTTCTGATGTCATCAGTTATAAACGGTGAGTTCTGATGTCATTTCAGTCACATGACTCATTGAAATTTGTGTATTATAATAAATAAAATACCCCCAGTTGTAAAATATGAGGATATTAGAAGTTACCTCGGAGTTCCATGACCTGTATAAAAACACTCGGCCTTCGGCCTCGTGCTTTTATATGGTCATGAAACTCCTCGGTAACTTATAATATCCTTATATTTTACAAAAGGGGGTACTTTATTCACTATATACATATATATTGTGAGTCAGCCCCTAAGCTCATGTAAGTAACAGCAGCCCAGGGAAAGAAGATGGGGGCTACTAGCGGCTGTGGTTGCCTTGGGTCGGCACTAAACCGCAAAACATAACATGTGCAATATCTCTACTGTTTTACTATTTCTTCCTTAAATTTTAGTTCTTATTTAAAAGCGTTAGATACCTCTCGAATATAAAAAAGATAATCATATGGCTAAAGTGGAAGGTGCTTCATTCCTTTTTCCGTGTGTATGTTTCAGCTGAGAGTGTGCTGTTGTCGGTCGGGTTATGAGAATGATGGCAGTGCCGGCTGTTATGTGGGTCCTACGGCATGTGCAGGAAATAACTACTCCGATTACCGGCGGCTTCCAGAATCTGCTGGTAACATGAGGAGCAGCAGACGGAGGTATACAAGGTCAGTATATTCATCTATAAATATCTATGGGTGCCTGTCAATATCTCCCCACCTTAAAAGAACCTACAGGAAATAGAGATAAATAAATGTGTGTCTTTATGGATATTTATATAGTTACACATCAGAGACATCCGTGCACTTTCATGATGATGGAAACGCATTAAGTCTTAAAGGCTCACCTGTTGCCATGGATGGGCTGATCTGTCGATAGTCTTCAGATTAGAAAGTGAAAGCAAAGTTCCGATTGGTTGCTTTGGATACCTGCAGAGGCACAATTTTTACACGTGTTAGTAAATCAGCCCCTTCTTGTCTCGAGATTCAAGACAACGCTGCGCAATATGTTGGCACTCTAAAAATACATGTTATTAATAATAAAAATAATAATGCACCAGATCACAGACTCAGAAGACAATTTGGAGCATTTTACTGTCACTGATTTCCATCAGCTTTTCCATGAGTGCATTTATTTTAACTTAAAGTGTCTTTACCCCTCAGCTGTCATTACTATTCCTCGCAGCCCAGGAGGTATGTGACCATTCTTCCAGAAAATTTCTTAACTTGTCTTGTGTTTTTTTATGGCAGCTTTTGATATATCGCCAGCCTTGGAGGATGCCAGGTTATATCCAGATGCCCATTGGTCTCCGACTCCAACCTTTGCCCCGAGGATCAGTCTGAGGCACAAGAACTTTTTGTCCTACTCGTGCCATCAGGAAATCTCTGTGACTGTCACCATCCTGAGTAAAAGAAGCCTTTGCTCAGTCATTAGCTTTAACAGCACTAATTAGACATGTTGCCCTACTTCAGCCATGCTTAGTGCAATGAGCACTAGAGATGTGTGGGCTGGACCGATACCCATGGGACCTGTGGGTTTGGGCTGAGCTTGCTGTGCCGTTTGCTGATCATGGGTGGGTTCATGTTGGGCTTTTCTGCCTGCTCTCCCCGCCCTCGACCTTAGACTTCTGCCTTCCAATTTTATAGGCGCGTGCCTACCCGTCCTGCCCTTTTGTGATGTCATCAGCAGGGTGGTTCTATAAAAGGAGGAGGAAAGTCAGGAGTAGGTCCGGGTCCGGATCCGCATATAACTAGGGTTGCCACCCGGCCGGTATTTTACCGGCCTATCCGGTTGTAATATGATCAAAAGGAGCCCTCGGCCTGCCCCCAATCCCCTGCAACTTACCTTTTTTTTGCCTCTTCTAGCGTCCGCGGGTCTCTTTCGCGTGGCCCCACCCCTTTTGACGTCACGCCCCCCAGCAGTCGGTAAAAAAACAATATAAAAGGTGGCAACCCTACATATAACTAGTGAGCACCCTTTTAAAACCCTCCTTATCTGACCCACTGGACTGGTGAGTTTGGATATCAAAGTGGGGTTACTGGTGTGGGTTTGTACGACAGATCCAGTTTGCAGTATTGAGAATGAGGAAGTCACGATAGCCACCAAAAGCGTCTGCATGTGCGATTCATGTTGTTTTACAAAATAATGAAATCATTTTAAAAGGCTCCGCTCGGTGCACAGCAGGTGAGTCATACGGATCGTGAGGGCCCCCTTTTCTATTAAGTTGCCAGTTTGCAATTTTGCCAGACCTTGAAACACTGCACATCACTGTGGCTGTGGTCTGATGAAGTCTTCCTCTTGGTCCCGCCCCTTCTCGAAAATTTCACTAGTGAGTAGGGTTGACACCTTTTCTGGAAAAAAAATACCGGCCTTCCTATATATTTATCTTTATTCCCTATTAATAACATTGGGATCACTGGCCTTCCTATATATTTATCTTTTTTCCCTATTAATAACATTGGGATCACTGACCTTCCTATATATTTATCTTTATTCCCTATTAATAACATTGGGATCACTGACCTTCCTATATATTTATCTTTATTCCCTATTAATAACATTGGGATCACTGGCCTTCCTATATATTTATCTTTATTCCCTATTAATAACATTGGGATCACTGACCTTTCTATATATTTATCTTTATTCCCTATTAATAACATTGGGATCACTGACCTTCCTATATATTTATCTTTATTCCCTATTAATAACATTGGGATCACTGGCCTTCCTATATATTTATCTTTTTTCCCTATTAATAACATTGGGATCACTGACCTTCCTATATATTTATCTTTATTCCCTATTAATAACATTGGGATCACTGACCTTCCTATATATTTATCTTTATTCCCTATTAATAACATTGGGATCACTGACCTTCCTATATATTTATCTTTATTCCCTATTAATAACATTGGGATCACTGGCCTTCCTATATATTTATCTTTTTTCCCTATTAATAACATTGGGATCACTGACCTTCCTATATATTTATCTTTATTCCCTATTAATAACATTGGGATCACTGACCTTCCTATATATTTATCTTTATTCCCTATTAATAACATTGGGATCACTGGCCTTCCTATATATTTATCTTTTTTCCCTATTAATAACATTGGGATCACTGACCTTCCTATATATTTATCTTTATTCCCTATTAATAACATTGGGATCACTGGCCTTCCTATATATTTATCTTTATTCCCTATTAATAACATTGGGATCACTGACCTTCCTATATATTTATCTTTATTCCCTATTAATAACATTGGGATCACTGACCTTCCTATATATTTATCTTTATTCCCTATTAATAACATTGGGATCACTGACCTTCCTATATATTTATCTTTATTCCCTATTAATAACATTGGGATCACTGACCTTCCTATATATTTATCTTTATTCCCTATTAATAACATTGGGATCACTGACCTTCCTATATATTTATCTTTATTCCCTATTAATAACATTGGGATCACTGGCCTTCCTATATAATTATCTTTATTCCCTATTAATAACATTGGGATCACTGACCTTCCTATATATTTATCTTTATTCCCTATTAATAACATTGGGATCACTGACCTTCCTATATATTTATCTTTATTCCCTATTAATAACATTGGGATCACTGACCTTCCTATATAATTATCTCTATTCCCTATTAATAACATTGGGATCACTGACCTTCCTATATATTTATCTTTATTCCCTATTAATAACATTGGGATCACTGACCTTCCTATATAATTATCTCTATTCCCTATTAATAACATTGGGATCACTGACCTTCCTATATATTAATCTTTATTCCTATTAATAACATTGGGATCATACATGATTTTTACTGGCCAGGCTGGTAGAATACCAGCCAGGTGGCAACCCTACTAGTGAGTTTAGCTTAAAGTAAATGTAAGGGCTTGAGTCTGAACCAATAATATTGTACTAATAAAGATTACTGATATGGTGGCCCAACTTATCCCGACAAACAACAATGTACCAGTCTATGCTCATCATCCATTTGAACCATTGGTGGGTTGCGCGGAAATCGGCCTAAGGATTTAGATCACAAGAAACACATGAGAGGAAAAGGTTTTCATTTGTGGTGGGATTTTGGAGGCTTGGTAACTTGAATCATAATTAGGTTTTTTTGATGATTTTCTTAAAGGAATTCTGCCATGATTTTTATGGGGTAGTTTTTTTTATTTCTAAATTACACTGCAAATAATTCACTGTACAATATAAAATGTCATTCCTGAAGCAGCAAGTGTATTTAGTTGTAATATTGGTGTGTAGGTGCATCTCAGCTCATTTTGCCTGGTCATGTGCTTTCAGAAAGAGCCAGCACTTTAGGATGGAACTGCTTTCTGGCAGCCTGTTGTTTCTCCTACTTAATGTAACTTAATATGTTGCAGTGGGACCTGGATTTTTACTATTGAGTGATGATCTACCAGGCAGCTGTTATCTTGTGTTAGGGATCTGCTATCTGGTTACCTTCCCATTGTTCTCTTGTTAGGCTGCTGGGGAGGAAAGGGAGGGGCTGATATAACTCTAACTTGTAGTACAGCAGTTAAGAAGTTTATCAGAGCACAAGTCACACGACTTGGGGCAGCTAGGAAACTGACAATATGTCTAGCCCCATGTCAGATTTAAAATTAAATATAAAAAAATCTGCTTGCTCTTTCGAGAAATGGATTTCAGTGCGGAATTCTGCTGGAGCAGCACTATTAACTGATGTGTTTTGGAAAAAAACAAAACATTTTTTTCATATGAATCCCTTTAAGGATACAAAATCTCGGCTATTTTAGTGAATATGAAGAAATTCATCTGACCGGTGCTCTTTCACTGATTCGTTGATGTGCCAAAAAAACGTAGGGCTGTAGTGGTTTGCTGTGGAAAAGATAGGTTGCCTAAATGAGATGTTAATCTCGTCTCTGCCGAGGTTGCTAAGCGCTGGCAGGATGTGGTGTGCGTAAGGATGAGGGGATTTCGAGCGAGATGGATTGCTGCAACATGACCAGTTCTTAGAAGTCCCAGTAAGAAAGAGAGAGAGAGCGGGCAGCATCATTACTGCTAGCGAAGGGTTACTGGCAATTCCCCCCTAGCAACCATGCATCAATTTGAATAAGAGACTGGAATATGAATAGGAGAGGCCTGAATAGAAAGAGGAGGAATAAAAAGTAGCAATAACAATACATTTGTTGCCTTACAGAGCATTCGTGTTTTTAGATGGGGTCAGTGACCCCCCCCCACTTGAAATCTGAAAAGAGTCAGAGAAGAAGGCACATAATTCAAAAACTATAAAAAAAACGAAGACCAATTTAAGTTGTTTAGAATTAGCCATTCTATAAAATACTAAAAGTTAACTTAAAGGTGAACCATCCCATTAAAGGGAACATTCACGAGCGGCACTGTAGATAAATTAACTTGTAGTATGTTATAGAATGGACAATTCTAAGCAACTTTTCAGTTGGTCTTCATTATTTATTTTTTATAGTGTTTGGATTATTTGCCTTCTTCTTCGGACACTTTCCAGCTTTCAAATAGGGGGGTCACTGACCCCATCTAAAACCAAATACTCTGTAAGGCTACAAATGTATAGTTTTTGCTACTTTTTATTACTTATCTTTCTATTCAGGCCTCTCCTATTCATATTCAAATCAGTGCATGGTTGCTAGGATAGTTTAAACCCTAGCAAACAGATTGGTGAAAGTGCAAACTGGGGAGCTGCTAAATAACTGAAAAACACAAGTAATAAAAAATGAAGACCAATTGCAAATTGTCTCAGAATTTCACTTTCTACATTATACTAAAATTTAACTCAAAGGTAAACAAGCCCTTTAAATAAGAGCTGAGATGTGGACTGACTGGTGATTTTAGAGGTGAAGCATTGCACCCACACTGAGATTCCTATGACTAATAGCACCCTAGATATTGCTTAATTACAACATAGGCAGAACATATTGTCAGCACAAGTCCTGTTCTTTGCTAAGCATTAGGTTTGCTAGGCCTCTCTTATACGGAGACGTCATATACAAATGGTAAAAGTGCTGCTTGCAGGACCCCTGGACTAGCCCCCAATACCATTTCCCAAGGATTTTAGCAGTTCTCTAGGTTAGAGTCCTGCAGCGGGTCGGGTACCTGCGGGTTACCCGCAAAAACCCGTGGTGCCCTGCTGGTTGCGGGTAGAAGCTCCGGGTGCGGGTATAGACGCAGGTTGGCGGTTCTGCAGGTTTACGGGTCGGGCCGCGGATTTTCTCAATAGCAATTTTTACTTTTTCTTATCACGTCTACTTCCGATGATGCCACTTCCGGTTTACAATGACAGCACTTCCTGTTCCTTGATGGTCAGTGGGTCACGGGTCCGGGTTGCGGATAAGGTACTCGTGGGTCGGGTAGCGGGTAAGAATGCAGGTTGCGGATTTCAGGTTGCTGGTACAGGTTCCAAAAAATGGACCCACGCAGCACTCTACTCTAGGTTATTAACTTTCACTGCATTCTCCACCTTGTAATAAAAAAAGGCAGAAAGAATTATTATTCTTTCTGTCTTTTTTATATTTTTTATTATTTTTTGTGCCCCTGATGAAGACCTTTGTAGGTCGAAACGCGTAGGGCGACATGCTGTTGCCATGTGGGGTAACTAGCATGCAATAAATTTTCCTTTTTTTGATTTAACAGAGTGTACTTTCCTTATTTTTTTGTTTCATGCATGATTTATTGGAGACTACCGATGGGCAGCTTCCTTTAGGATTAGCACCTCGCATATATTTGATTTTTTGTATTTTCCGATTTATAATTAAGGAGTGTGCGCCTTCTGCTTTTGATGTTTTGTATGTATTTCTCCACCTTGTGGCTGGATTTATAGGCAATTATTTATAAGAAAAAAACCCCAGTAAAATATAACAATTTGATGTCCTTGATGCTTAGACAACAAGAAATAGCAAGCAAGCTTATTTGTATATTTCGTTTGAAAAAAGACAAACGGTCATCAAGTTCAACATTTGTCTAAATGAAACCTTCCTGGCTGTGAGCTGATCCAGAAAAACCCCAAAAAAAACCCGGGTTCTTTACCTGTGCTTATACAGTTGTTCTATGCCAGAGTACTGTGATTTGTAAAGTGTAAACCACATTCGGTGGTATCACTGTGCTTGAAACTCTATATGGTTTGTAAGTTCACATGCATCCCATATATATAGCAGTGCACTTATCTTGTTTATTAAAGCTGTACATGAGAACACTGAGAACTGCTAGTTAAAGGGATCCTGTCATCAGAAAACATGTTTTTTTCAAAACGCATCAGTTAATAGTGCTGCTCCAGCAGAATTCTGCACTGAAATCCATTTCTCAAAAGAGCAAACAGATTTTTTTATATTTAATTTTGAAATCTGACATGGGGCTAGACATTTTGTCAATTTCCCAGCTGCCCCAAGTCATGTGACTTGTGCCTGCACTTTAGGAGAGAAATGCTTTCTGGCAGGCTGCTGTTTTTCCTTCTCAATGTAACTGAATGTGTCTCAGTGGGACCTGGATTTTACTATTGAGTGTTGTTCTTAGATCTACCAGGCTGCTGTTATCTTGTGTTAGGGAGCTGCTATCTGGTTACCCATTGTTCTTTTGTTTGGCTGCTGGGGGGGGAAGGGAGGGGGGTGATATCACTCCAACTTGCAGTACAGCAGTAAAGAGTGATTGAAGTTTATCAGAGCACAAGTCACATGACTTGGGGCAGCTGGGAAATTGACAATATGTCTAGCCCCATGTCAGATTTCAAAATTGAATATAAAAAAATCTGTTTGCTCTTTTGAGAAATGGATTTCAGTGCAGAATTCTGCTGGAGCAGCACTATTAACCGATTCATTTTGGAAAAAATTTTTTTCCCCATGACAGTATCCCTTTAATATTTGAGATATAACTTCATACCCCCATTTGCCTTTTTCCCCCCTTTTCTTTCTACCCCTGCTCCCGCAGCACAGGTATATGCCAAGTATCTTTTAGAAACTGGGGCCCTGAATCTGGCGTTTTTAGGTGGCAGTTGTAGGTGCACATTCATTCCAATGTGTTTCCCACACACTGTTCACCTTTGACAGTTGCACATGCCATTGAGTTCAGTCACTAGGACTTCCCACCCCCTGAAAATGAAATGGTAGAAAGAGACGTTGTCAATGTGAGATGAGCCTGAGTCATAGAGGGAGCCGCATGTATCAGACCACAGGCCACGCAACGTGCAGCTTCCAACCTTACCCAGCCACCTACTGGAAATCCCTATGAGGAACTGCTCTGTAAGTACAATAATAACAACTAATGCTCTAAAGAAGAACACTCGGTGGTGGTTCTGACAGGCCCACATGTATCAGCTCACAATTGCTTTGCATGTTATGCTTTTCACCAGAATGAGGAAAGGGATTTTGGTTTTGCTTTCTCATCACGGATTCTTTGCATATAAATCTGGTGGATAAATGGTAGAGCCCCCATCAGCTGAAACAATAAAGTCTTCTTCCTTCAGAAGGGGAACATTGCTCCTTACATAGCAGAGTGCAGTTCATTCTAGCAGAGACCGTAGCCCACTGAATGCAGAAGATTATGTTGAGGTCAGGATTCCAGTCTGAGCCTTAAACTAGGCCTAAAGGTTAAAACACTAGGGTGGCAGTAGGTTGGGCAGCTCCAAGAGAGGCAAATCTCTGGGGCTGGCGAGTGCCTTTCATAAAAATCACACCAGCCTGGGTAACTTTCTTCTGCGCCAAAATGTTGCAACCCAAGTATCCCCTGCACTGCCCTGGTTCAACCATAGGGGTTATCTCGAAAAACGAGAGAGGTGTATGGGATACTTGGGGAAACACACAACATGGCCAGGGAGTATATTGAAGAGTTAAGGAAGCTTAGCCTCCCCAAGAAGAGATCATCTAATATAGAATACAATCTATATTCTCCAATGGAAACCCACAGGGGCTCATTTATAAACTGCACAGTGGATTTATTTGCCCTGCGCATGGCTATATTTATAAAGCTGAATAAGAGTGTGCAAACAGAATTGCGATTTTTTTTTTCAAAATAAGAGCTTTTTAAATTACGCCACAACTTTGGTGGAGGATAAAATATTCGCGAAATGGTTAGCAAATTGCAAATTGACGTTACTGTCAACAACAACCTCGCACAGCGGGCGCACTCACGCAAACACCCGTCTCATTTGCAAGCCATTCGAGAAAACGTATTCACAATGCGAATTCAGAAAGATGGGCAGAGCAGTGCAATTTATTGGTGTTCAGGAAAAAGCAGGGGTAAAACTACCATTTGCGAATAAATATGCGCTGCGCGAACTTTATAAATGATCCCCGGAGAGTTTGAATCTATAATTCTCCATTCATTTTTCCATGTTAAGTTATTGTGTTGCGGAGTTGACTGTGATCACGGTTGAGATCTCCAATCTTTTTCCTTTAGTCTCCGCAGTTCACTGGTTGTTCTCCTGTTCCTTCAGCGCTGGTCCTCTCCATGTCAACCTTGTCTGTTTTGCATTGCTGCTCGCTCATCTCTCTGCCAACTTCCTAGCACTCTGCCATCTGCTTCTCAGCTGTTCTGAATTGCCTCCCTGCCATATCAATCAAGCTACAGATCTCCAGTTTGCTCAGCTCCTATTCTTGTGCCTACTCCCTGCCCCAGTCTTACAGCCGCTCCACTCCAGTGTCTGCAAAACCCTACTTAATGTGCTGCGTGATCACCTGTCCTGGTATAACTTGGCCTGTCCTTTGATCTGCTTATGCTTTTCCATTGACTACTTGGCTTGACCTGGCTAAGGACTGCTTTTGTATTAAACCTCCTAATTTGGCTACTTACCTTGCTACATGCCAAATCTTCAATACACTCATGGCCCAGGGGGCGCCTGAAAAAACATTTTATTGCTTGTTAGAAAATCAAGTAGATCAGAACTTACCTTCACAGCTGTCTTCAGCATCTGCAAGATAACAGCTTATTGTCTACTTCTCAAATCTCAGGAACCTATCTTTATGTCCATGCAGTCTTCAACCTTCATCTTCTGGGAAACCTGTGGAAACAGAAAGAGCTGTAACTTTCTTGAGTACTGCTGTATCACAAGCCATTGGATCAGTACCACTTTAGCTGGGACCTCCCCTGCATTATTGCCTTGTAACACATAATGGTATTTTGGCTCCAAGGTATTTTGCCAAGGACAACCCTAGGAATAATTATGTATCTTCTAACAAGCAAACCTATCTGAATATTTTGTAGAATGGGTGCTTCATGCAATGAGCTATTTCCTCTGACTTTTACGTTATCTTTTTCTCCATTTCCTGTTTTTCCACCATGATTCAGCGCTATATTTCTGTCTTCCTCTCACTTTGTTCTCTGACACCTTCCTTATCTTCCTTTATGCTATGCATTATGGTGGTGATGATTCTAAATAATTATCCAGTGTAATGATGAGTAGCAGCACATAATACTTCTGGAGTATTGAGGGCTGTGTCAGTAGGACACTAGAAGTTATGATGGTGGTCTGGAGGAGACATAATAATTTAATATATGTAACTCCTGCCCAAACCAGTATTCTTCTTTCTGTCATACCATTTTAATTGGCTGAGCTTTAATCTGTTGCTGGAATAGAACATAAATGCATCAACAAAATAAAAAACACAACAGAAAATGAGCCTGAATTGGCAGTAAAAAGAAACTAATCAGTGCAAGTAGAGAACCAACAAGCATTTCTCAGAAAGGCCAAAAAGGATAAATACTCCCACTACAAAGACCAACACAACCACATTTCATGAAAGTTAAAAAAAAAATCAAATTTTCCAGGTGTGTGCTTTTTTTCGTATTGTGAGTAATATCCATTTTCATGAGCAGGGTCATTAAGTGAGTCACAGCTCAGTATGGGGAGGGGGGGAATAGCGTCAAGCACACGCGTTTCATACTGACACTTATTCTCATATGTTTCAGCGGCAAAGGAAAACTACAGTTACTAGAATAGGACTAAACTGAAACCCTGCTCATATACATGGAAAGTGAAAGTCAGTCTTTAATAGTATGAAACAGTATTTGTTATCATTTTATACAACAGTTATCAGTGTAGTTTTGTATGTGTCCGTCAGGCTGTTCTCTCCATATCAAACAGTATAGCCCAATATCATATGTCTTCTATTGGTATCTGTAAACAGGGCAGGATTTATAATTAGGCATGGGCCTAGAGGCATATGACAGTGATGGAAGTGGCCCATGACTCCAGGTAAAGATGGTGGGCAGCTCCAGTTTGTGGTCAGTATAGGGCCGCATCAGGGGGGCACAGGGGGTACTGTTGTACCGGGCCATAAAGTGCCCCCATAGACAGTGCCGAACCTCTGATGTCCCAAATAGCCGAAGTCCTGAAGAGCTGAAGTCCTGAACGGAGTTGAAGCCGCACAAAGACCAGGAGTTAAAGTCTCGAAGCTGCGAAAAGACCCAAAGCCACAAAAGGAGTCCACGTTCAAGTCTCGAAGCCACGAAAAGAGTCAAAGCTAAAGACCCAAAGCCACGAGTTTAGTTCAACTGAACACCAATGTGTTTTTTTTTTTATTTTAGTAAACTCTTGGCCACCACTGTATTATTTTAATACTCCATAGGCCCCTTCCACAAATGTTTTCTTAAAAAACATTCTCTGGGGCCCCAATGTTTCTTTTTAACTTGTATGCGGGGCATGGCCACCATTGCTTTTTTAAAAACTTTTATGGGGGGCCCAGAAATTTTTTTTGTATGGGGGCTTGTATGGGGGCCCGCAATTTCTAATGGCGGCCCTGGGTCAGTATGTTAGATAGTGAGGGATGCTACGTCATTGATGCTCTGGGTCATTTGATGTTGGAGGTCTCTGCCATTGTGATGCTGTGGGTTGTTGTGCCATTTGGTGAATTTGGTCACTGTATGGGGTGGTCGTGAAATTGTGGGCATGACTTAGGGTAGGAGTGGTATAAGGAGCTTCAGTGTCTGTGCATACTGACTCCTGAGATGTAAAATAGTTGTGTTTGTACCCAATAACCAACATTAGGAAAGCTTTACAATCACGAAGTTTGGAGAAGAAAGACATATTTGCCCATTCTGAATTGTTCCAAATAGTACTTTCCAATATAGGATTTTGGCTTATTCTGGTAGGGTTTAGTGAACTATAAGAAATAAGATGTATTCCCAATGACATGGACAAAAGGAAGTCGGGCTTTGTTGTGTTCATTCCTAGAATGTTGGTGCAACAAAACTAGACTTTATACATTTAGCCAATTACTAAAGTATTTACAACAGAAGTATCTGCATTTTGAGCAGGCGCCTAAATTGAATACTAAAACAACATATTACTATATAAACACATTTGTCTTATCAGCGGTCCTTTTTTACCAGCAGAGATTTGACTGAATCCTGAATTTGTGGCAGTTCTGATATTTTACTAGTGGTTTTAAGGTTCTGGATTGTTTTCAAAGAGTAATTTAATGCAGCGTGGGGCTCTGGTTATTTTGGAAGAATGAGATCAGAACTGCCAGTGTTGGACTGGGACACCAAGGGCCCACCCAATAAACTTTGACCAGGGGCCACTCTTAGTACTATTAGTCTTCCTTTCCTCATTCAACCTCTTTTCTCCTAGTCACTTTTCTTTACATACTATAATACTATAAGCTATTATTCCATCTATTTTGCCATAGAAATAGGGGATGGCCATGCCAAATGTTTAGCAGTATGAGGGCCCACTGACACATGGGCCCACCGGGACTTTTCCTGGTATCCCTGTGGGCCAGTCCGACACTGAGAAGTGGAAAAAAGAAGGAAGGGGAAGTTTAGAATAAAACAGTAGGGGAAGGAAGGATGGAGAAATTTGAGATTACAAGGAAAATCAGAGCAGAAAAGAGAATGGAATAGGGCTGCTGAGGCTCACAATTGGCCTCTCTGCACTAAAAGAGTTTAAAAACCTGAAAATTTGGTCCTTAAAGGAGAAGGAATACTATTTTCTACTTGGGGGTGACAAGAGGTGGGCACCCCCAAGTGATTACTTTTACTTACCTGACAGCCCAGCAGAAAACCACACTGGCCCGGGGTTCTTGTAGTGAGCACCGCTGAGCGATCCTCCTCCTGCTTTTTCGGTTTTTCAGTTTCCCAGGGCAGACGCAGTAGGATGAAATAGCGGCTTTTTCGTTAAAGTTCGGCTTTTCTCTCTACTGAGGATGCGCAGCTGCGAGAAGACCCGAAGAAGCTGCAAGAGAATCACTCCATAGGGAAAGGCAGAAGAAAAGAGGAGGGAAAAGCCCTCTGATGGGGCACCTAAACCCCTAGTTATGATCAGAATATCATACCCCTATGTTATATTCATTTGTGAACTTAAAAAAAACCTTTGATAACGTTGTAGATTATTGTTTTTTTTATAATGTAAACGAGAAGCCTGATTTTACATTTCCCAGAATTGGCACCGGTTTTATCGGTTTCAGGTGAGCCGCGGTTTTGTTTTTCCCTGGAATTGACCCCGTTATGATTTTACGTTTCCCCACGGTTTCTTGTGCATTTGAATTGATTTATTTTCATACAAAACGGTGAGAGTTAAGGAGAGTCTCTCCTTTGATCGTCATTTGAAAGGAGCATTTGTCTGTTCTATTTGAAATGGATGCTAAAAACTGAACTGCCTTTCATCCTGACTTGAATTTGGCTTTTTCTTTCTGATTTGATATGAATTTTCTGTAAGTTCGGCAGCTCCACCCCCTCCCTTACTATAGTGCGGGGAAGAAACCAAGCCTGGAAACAGCCGCTAGTTGATGACATCACCTCCCACGGTGGAAGCAGAAACCACACGGCCCCCCGAGATGAGTAAGGAGTCCGAGCCACATTTCATGATTATCACGTGATTTCAACAAGCAGGCACAGTAAATAGGAGAGAGCTGATGTCACTCGCACAATGATCCCACTACTGTCACCAATGTCCCGGGGAACTACTGGGACAGACCAACAATAGCCCCTCTTCATTATTTCCACATAACTTCTGTTGTCTTGCATGAATAGTTCATACCCATAATATCAATTTGGAAATTCATTGGCATAAAAGTCCTGCAGAGAAAGTGCTAAATATATATATATATATACATGCAAAAAACAGGGCACATTTACCAAAACACCAGGGTCAGACCGGGCTGGTGGGACACCAGGAAAAAACCCGTTGGACCCCGGCCTCGATCTGCTGATTCAGTCCCACTCCCTGTCCTGGTGCTGCACCCTAACCTCCACCCTGGGACCCCACGACCCGGATAGGGGTAGCAGGGTCTTGACGGTGCGGAGGAGTAGCCCCCTTTTTTCATTGCAGGCTGTGATTGGCTGGAGGGGCCCTGGGCTCGCGGTTACTGTAGAAGCAGCGGTAATACTTACCATTAGGCGTCGGGACGTGGAGGCAGCATCCCGCCCTCCCTCCCTGTAGATGGGTGGTTTAAGTCGCAGTTGGCGGAGGGTACCTTTACAAGGACCCCCAGGGGAAGTTAAAAGGGGGTATTTCATAGTGAGTTGAAGTAGCCTGGGTCCTCATGGGAAGGTAGGCAGCCTGGTTTAGGGCTTGGGAGAAATGGAACAGGAACTATCTTGACAGTTGGGGTACAGCCACCCCACCCCCATTCCCCCGGGTGGGGGAATAATGTTATAAAGGTTTGTTATATAAACGGTTGGTAAAAGGTTAAAATGTTTTACATGTTAATTATTCTTATTACTGTGTCAAAATCAACAACTGAGGCCATCTCTTTCCAAACCAGTGGTGTGTGTATGTATTATTTATGTATTATGTATTATTTGGGGGTAGAAGGTATGTGGTTGGGGCGGAAGGGAAAGGTGCAGAATCGACACTGCACCCGTCATGGCCCTGACAGAGGCTGCAACAAGATAAAATATGGTATGTGCGGGGATACGGCTGGGGCCCCTGAGACGGCAGCCCTGGTGGGCTCTGACCTCCAGTCCGATGCTGCAAACCACACACATTTTGGGGAATGTTTACTAAAAATTATCTTAGGTTAAAACAAAGTCGGCCTAACTCCCACCCACAAATGTAACTCGTTTATCAAAAAAAAACAAGCAGCAAGAAAAAGTCGCAGCAACAAATTCGCGCGTCAGTTCCAATTGTCCGGCTTTTTCTCATTGATGAAAACCAGCACGGATCACGATGTCGAGAAACATCTTGAAGGACATCTGGCGATGGTTACCTGGAATGGTTTGAGATGGAGCATTTTCGGATTCTTATTTTTAGCAGCTTTGAGGAAGGGGATCCCTTATCCAGAAAGCTCCGAATCTTGGAAAGGCCATCTCCCACAGATTACATTTTATCCAAATTTTAAAAAAAGACTTCCTTCTTTTGTGTAATAATAAAACAGTAGCTTGTACTTGATCCCAACTAAGATATAATTAATCCTTATTGGAGGCAAAACCAGCCTATTGGCTTTATTTAATATTTATATGATTTTCTAGTAGATTTAAGGTATGAAGATCCAAATTATGGAAAAAACCCAGGTCCCGAGCATTCTGGATAACAGGTCCCATACCGGTCATTGATCCCAACTAAGATATAATTATTCCTTATTAGAAGCAAAACCAGCCTATTGGCTTTATTTCAGGTTTACATGATTTTCTAGTAGACTTAAGGAATGAAGATCCAAATTATGGAAAGATACGTTATTCGGAACACCCCAGGTCCTGAGCTTTCTGGATAACAGGTCCCATACCTGTATAATAAATCTCTAAAAATTCGAGTTTGCACCCTTTAAAATCTTGACCAGAAAAATTGGAGTATTAGTAAATAGGCCCCTATATATATACATAGAGGAGTAGATGGTGCAACAAAATATACATTTTGACATATAAGAGTATTTTATTTTATGTGTTTAAAGAACAAAGAAACCTAAAATCATGGCAGGGATTCTAGTCAGTCACCCTCATATTCTACTGCCATTACCAAGTACAAGATTACTAAAGATATTTGTGTCCTTGCAGCACAAGGATAATCTGGGAGGTAAAAAAAATGGCTGCAGTTTTTTGGAGGAAGAGGAACCCGGCATGGGGTAAAAGTTGAGCATGTAGAATCACTCTGGGGTGGCAATAATTTGACCCCCAGTTGTCTTTAGCCTTTTACTCCTTTATGCTCGACCTATATTTCCTATTTATGGCATCCTTATTGCTTTGTGTTGGTTTTTAGGGCAGTCAGACCGGGACAGGCTCAGTCATAGGCAGCACATTTAGTGGTTATTTGAAGGGGAAGTAGCTGCAGGCAGGAAAGAGAGTTTTCATCGCGGAATTTCTTCTTAAGAGTTCCAAGTTGATCACAGTGCTCCGTGTGACATTTGCCTAGGGGCATCTA
The DNA here is from genome assembly GCF_017654675.1 of Xenopus laevis. Taxonomy (NCBI): domain Eukaryota; kingdom Metazoa; phylum Chordata; class Amphibia; order Anura; family Pipidae; genus Xenopus; species Xenopus laevis. The sequence continues at coordinate 3,111,536 of NC_054387.1, read as the reverse complement.
CGAATTGACAAGTTTTATCCGTTACGCATCTTTTCCCCCTAAAATTCCAGTGTAAACGCGGCAATGGAAGTTGAGTCCACTGCGAATGCACCCAGCAGTGATGTGCAGGCCAGCCCGATACCCGCAGGTTTACCCACAGGTCGGGTGGGTTCAAGCCGACCTCACTCCCCCCGGGTTTGGGTTGAGCTCTTCTACCTGCTCTCCCCACCCGTAACCTTACACTGCCGGCTTCTGACTTTTATAGGTGCATGCCTGTCCGCCCCAGCTCTTTTGTGACATCATCGGCGGGGTGGGTCTATTAAAGGAAGGTGGGAGTTGGGCAGAGCCGGTCCAACCCAGCGAGGCACCCTAGGCAACCTGGCCGGCCACGGCGTTGGCTTAGTGTGTGCTCAATCACGCATGTGTGAAACTAAACGCATGCGCGCAAACGGAAATTACCAGTGGTAGTCAGGGAGACACAGGACCGGACATGGGGTAGGCGACAGAGCAGGTACGTGCCTGGCGCCCCCTAAGCTTTGCACACTAGACATGTGCCTACTCTGCCTACCCCTAGTTCCGGCCCTGAAGTTGGGTGTGGGAGGGCGCTGATATTTATCAGTAGGTCACCCATTCCGATTAGAAGAAAAGAGGTTCTAGCTAAATATTGGGAAGGGGTTTGTTACAGTGAGAGCTGTGAAGATGTGGAACTGTCTCCCTGAATCAGTGGTACAGGCTGATACATTAGATAGGTACAAGGAAGGGTCGGATGCTTTATTCACCAGTAGCTCCTCCCAGCAGACAGGAGGGAGCCAATGAGATTAGAGGAGGGAAAGGGGTGTTACAGGGAGAGCTGGGAAGTGAATCAGGGGTACAGGCTGATACATTAGATAGGTACAAGGAAGGGTCAGATGCTTTATTCACCAGTAGCTCCTTCCAGCAGACAGGAGGGAGCCAATGAGATTAGAGGAGGGAAAGGGGTGTTACAGGGAGAGCTGGGAAGTGAATCAGTGGTACAGGCTGATACATTAGATAGGTACAAGGAAGGGTCGGATGCTTTATTCACCAGTAGCTCCTCCCAGCAGACAGGAGGGAGCCAATGAGATTAGAGGAGGGAAAGGGGTGTTACAGGGAGAGCTGGGAAGTGAATCAGGGGTACAGGCTGATACATTAGATAGGTATAAGAAGGGGTTGGATGGTGTTTAGCAAGTGAGGGAATACAGGGATATGGGAGATAGCTCATAGTACAAGTTGATCAGGAAGGAATTTTTCCCCCTCTGTGGAACATTGGAGAGGCTTCAAATTGTTGTTTTTTTTTTTGCCTTCTTCTGGATCAACTGGCAGTTAGGCAGTTTAAAATAGAGTTCAAAGGTTGAACTTGATGAACGTGTATCTTTTTTTCAACCTAACTTACTATGATCTGGGGCACGTGAGATTTCGTAGATGCCCCTAGGCAAATGTCACACGGAGCACTGTGATCAACTTGGAACTCTTAAGAAGAAATTCCACTATGAAAGCTCTTTCCGTGAGATAGGGTCGGGTGCAAATTGTGTTTTTCTTGACCCCCACATCTCTCGCACCCAGTATGTCAAAGCAGACACAAATAAGGAGCAAGTTGCTTCTGGCGTTTTCTGTTGCTTCCCTTCCAACGCGCATGTTCAAAATGGTGTTGACATCCGTTTCACAGGTCGCAAGTCTGCTATGCCAGTTGGCATAACTCGCTATTGGAACTCTGGGGCTTCCACCAGATGTAGGGTGGTAGAAGAATCTCAGTATCATTAGGTGCAGTGGCAAATTAGACACATTGGCAGCGATGTGGAAGTTTGGGTGCAAATACCATAATGCAACGTGTCAATTTGTGATCTCCGTTGCTTGTTTAAAGCACCTGCACTAACCCACTCCAGACCAAGTTAGCAGCTTGTTGGCCCATGTATTGGACTAAAATGATGGACTTATATCAGGACGGAGAGTTTTGCATATGGGCGTTAATACGAGCAGTCTACATAGGCCCCTGTTGTGATCCAGTCTTTGATCCACCGTACCGTTTGTCAGAAACACCAGAACCATTCATGGGGCACTATTCCAGTGGCATCTTAAGTTAAATTCACTAGGAAACGTGGTTTTCTTCAAAATAAACCAGGAGAACCACGGCTTTCAATGAAGCCAAAGCAGACCCGTTGAATCCATCTGCAGCGAGTACAGGAGCAAATGACCTTCATTTGGCACACTGAGTGGTTTGCCCGGGGGGTCGGTGCTGTGGGGAAACGTATTTTGATCTGCTAATAGAGAGAACAGGAAGATGGGCAGTCAGCAAAAGTGTGTTCTACCAAGGGTGCCCGTCGAAATGCAGCAGGGAAAGAGTTAAAGATGATGTTTGATAAGCCCTTCTCTAATGATTCTCTGCCTTAAGGTGAGGAAACAGCACAAACCACACACACCACACGCTGTCATCTCAGCCCTGTCCCCTTCCTTTACTCGGCACCCGCTCTCTTCTACTCCCTCTCGGCCCCAGGTCCCAAATATACACCACATGCTCTCGCCCCTTCTACAAATTCACATATACCACTAATTCTCTTAGAAATGATCCATCACACCCCCCTAGAATGCCAATACTAATGGACTAGTCAGTCTCTCTATAACCTTGCCATGGCTCCAGCTCCCACAGCTGCGGATGCCCCTGCATTTGAATTCTTACATCCATAATATAATATAATATATATATACTGTATATATGGGATATATTATATATCCCATAAGTCAGAGCAATCCACATCATCAGTCCCATAGCATAAGGACAGTTTGCATGAATGTATATTGTTTGGATAGACAGGAGAATGGACAGACTGGACTCTATAGAAGTGGTTCCAAAGGGGGACCCAGAGCAGCGGCTGGAGAGGTCCAGCTTGTAGACCAGAGATTTGGGAGAATCTCTGCAACTCTAGATACTCCTGCAAGTCCAGCTTGAGGGTTAATGAGAATGAGGTTTGTGGTGAACATTTTTTTTTTCTGCCCTAAATATTTAATCTGTGGTTGCATCATAGAAACAGCAAAGCTTTCATACAGCTGTAACCTGGGGGCCTTGACCAAATGCTAAACTTCAAAGGGGGGTCCACAACCCGAAAAAAAAGTCTGGAGACCGTTGCTCTTAAGGGATCCATTTTTCTATCTTAATACTGCAAAAATATTATAATAAATAAGGTTTATTTGGAAGGGCGCCAAATGATGGAGTTTAATTTTTTTTAACCCAAATTAACGAAGTAATTATGTAATTTGGGATTAAAGATTTGGACAGATGAGCGGACACCCCATAATTTCAAACAATACAATCTTGCTTAAATGAAAGTGTCGTTACTTTCCTCTATAGTTAGGAGAGTGTTGAGTCGCTGCCTTTAAATTCAGACCTCCAGGTTCCAATAATTTCAATCTGACCCCTTTTTTGATGCATTCAATGCCCCTCTACGTCTCATTTCTTTGTAAGGCTACACATTTATTGTTATATAGGTGTCTCCAGATATATAGGGGCCGATTTATTAAAGTTTGTGTTTGTTTTTTGTTTCCCAGAATAAAACGTTTTAGTTCTAAAAACAGCGTATTCGAATAATTACGCTACACTAGGGATCCACCAAATCTTCTATTTTAGGATTCAGCCGAATCCTGAGTGAAAGAGAAACAGAACCCTAATTTGCATATGTAAATAAGGAGGGAAAGAGAACAGCGAGTGGCTTCCTTGTTTGTGTGACAAAAATATCACATGATTTTTTTGGCTTCGGATTTGGTTTGGCCAGGCACTTGGATTCAGCCGAATTCAAATCCAGCTGAAAAGGGCAGAATCCCGAACTTAAACCTGGATTTGCTGCATCCCTACTCTAAACCATGAAAATGCCAATGGTAGTGGTCCTTATCAAACTGTAAAATCTTTATTTATATCAAGGTTTTTGGGATTTTTTTTTTTAGTCTCTGCCCTAAAATTCTGACTGCCAGGTTACAATAATTTAAATCTGGCGCTTTTTTGATGTATTTAATGCTCCTCTACGTCTCCGGTGTCTCTGGCAAAAATAATCTAAATGCAAGTTCTACACTAAATGGCAGTGTGTTGGGAGTTTCCTTAAATGAGAAGGATCTTGGGGTCTTTGTAGATAACACGTTGTCTAATTCTGGGCAGTGTCATTCTGTGGCTACTAAAGCAAATAAAGTTCTTGTATAAAAAAGGGCATTAACTCAAGGGATGAAACATAATTGTGTCTCTTTATAGGTCCCTGGTGAGGCCTCATCTGGAGTATGGGGGCAGTTTTGGACTCCAGTCCTTAAGAGGGATATAAATGAGCTGGAGAGAGTGCAGAGACTAAGTGCAACTAAACTGGTTAGAGGGAGGGAAGAGTTAAATTATGAGGGGAGACTGACAAGGTTGGGGTTGTTTTCTCTGGGGGAAAAAAGGCGCTTGTGAGGGGACATGATTAGACTTTACAAGTACATTAGAGGACATTATAGACAAATAGCAGGGGACCTTTTTACCCATAAAGAGAATCACGTACCAGAGGCCTCCCCTTCAGACTAGAGGAAAAGAAGTTTCATTTAAAGGAACAGAGTAGGGGGTTCATCACAGTGAGGACAGTGAGGTTGGGGAATGCACTGCCGGGTGATGATTCAGTTAATGACTATAAGAGGGACTTGGATGATTTCTTGGACAGACATAATACAAAGGCTATTGTGATACTAAACTCTATAGTTAGTATAGATATGGGGATATATCATTTATGTGACAGTAGGGAGGGGTGTGTGTATGGGGCTGGGTTTTCATTTGGAGGGGTTGGACTTGATGGTCTTTGTCTTTATTCAACCCAATTTAACTAAGTAACTATGTAACTATGGACTTCCTGTTCCTCACATTTTCTCAACCTTCTAATGAAACTTTGTGGGCTCGGGTCACCCTGCAAAAGAAAATTTTCAGGGCCCCCTTGCATGAAACTGCAGGTCCCCCCACCTGCCTCTTCTTGCAGGCCCACCTCTCCCCTGCGGTCTCAGGGTCTGCACCTTCTACAGTTAGACCACTGCCCCTATTTCTTACTTTCATAGACAGCCAAGCAGTGTTTGCTCCGATTTCTTTTTTTGGTGGAGTGTGAAAAAATCCCTTCTGTGGCCAAGACTGTACCTGCTCTGCCAGGGAATATGATGCTGACATGTTGCTGATAGCTGTGTGCTGGGGGTAAGAGAACCCTGCATATTTCACATTTTGGGTGGCTTCCCAAAAGCCACCCAAGCTTACACAGACGCAAGCTAAATGAATATGTGAAACCCACATCTCTCCCACAGTTCAGTGCTCACAAAGGCTCCCGGGGGCGATAAGTCACACACACACACAGAACCACAGGTGTGACCCGCACTGTGGGCCCATGGTACAGAAACACCTCTCTTTTAAACACAAATTAAGCTAAATATAGAAAATGGCAATCATTTTCCCGACAGGTTATTTAAAAAAATGAGGCGTTAAAGATACAGGATAGTCAGGTGTAAAGGTCCCCATTTTTCTTTGATGAACGGCGATTTTAGTGCAATCCAACCAATCCGTTAAATTATCGCGAGGTGAGTGGGAATCGAACAATCGTGCATGTAACGATTTTTCGTCAATGACAATTGATCGGCCAGGTTAAAAATTTTTCATCGGTCACAGTGAAGTCTATCTATGTTTGCAGGGCCAAGCAGCCAGCTCCCCTCAGTTTTCCTGGCTTCAACGAGACAATATCGCTTGAAATGGTCTTTTTAGTTGATGGACAAATCGTACAAGATAAGCTTGGTCTAAAGCTCCCCACAGACGCGACGTTTCTTCTTGCCGAACTAACAATTTTAGAGAAGTCCGACCAATCCTTCGAAATTATCGTGCGTTTAGTGGGATTCGAACGATCGTACAGCTTACGATTTTTCGGCCGACATCTGTCAGGAAATTGATCGGCCAGGTCAAAAAATCTTTGTCGGTCCCAGTACAATGTATGTATGTCTGCAGGGCCAAGCAGCTCCCCTTTGTTTTCCTGCCAAATTGGTCTTTTTAGTTGATGGTCAATTCGTACGATTGTTCCGAGAAAATCGTGGTCTCACGATGAGGATCGGACATTTAAAAATCTCAACATCTATGACCAGCTTAACGATAACGAAAAGATCTTTTAAAAATCTTTATGGCCAGCTTTAAGAATTGGAGTCCGACCAATAGCATTGATGCTTCTAACAGCTTTTGTATCATAAGAAGGTAGAGCGGGTCCGATTTACAAATGCAAATGCTCAGATCACGCCAACGTTTCCCATTTCTCGAGTGGAATGTTGCAGTTCAAGTCCATTTCCACGGCATTTCTGTTTCAGCCTCCTGAGCAGAAAGAAGACCATGGCATTTACTTCCATTACTTGGATGGCATTTCCATTACAACATTGATATCTACTGCTCCACATTGATTGTAATTTGCACAAGTACAAAAACAATGAATTATAGAGGTGGTTCACCTTTAATGTGTTATAAAATGGCTAATTCTAAGCAACTTTTCAAATTGTCTTCATTTTTAAATTTTTACAGTTTTTGAGTTACTTGTCTTCTTCTTCGTACTCTTTCCAACTGTTAAATGGGGGTCACTGACCCCATCTAAAAAAACAAAGGCATTGTAAGGCTACACATTTATTGTTATTGATGTCTCTGCAGATATACAGGTATAGAGGCATACTTATATAAAAAGTTTGTATTTTTGTTTTTGTTTACTTGAATAAAACTTTTTAGTGCTAAAAATAGTGAATTCAAAAAATTACTCTCAACTAGGGATGCACTTAGGGGCCCATTTACTTAGCTCGAGTGAAGGAATAGAATAAAAAAATCTTTGAATTTCGAATGTTTTTTTTGGCTACTTCGACCATCAAATTGGCTACTTCGACCTTCGACTTCAAATCGAACTAAAAATCGTTAGAATATTTGACCATTCGATAATTGAAGTACTGTCTCTTTAAAAAAAACTTTTACCCCCTACTTCGCCACCTAAAACCTACCGAGGTGCAATGTTAGCGTATGGGGAAGGTCCCTAGCAATTTTTTGGTCGAAGAAAAATCGTTCGATGGATTAAAATTCTTCGAATCGAACGTTTCGAAGGAATAATTGTTTGATCGAACGATTTTTCGTTCGAACAAACTATTTGCGGTAAATCCTTCGACTTTGATATTCGAAGTCGAAGGATTTACATTCGGCAGTCGAATATCGAGGGTTAATTAACCCTCGATATTCGACCATATGTAAATCTGCCCCCTAATCTCCTATTTTAGGAATCAGCCGAATCCTGAATCCTTTGTGAAAGATTTAGCCGAACCAAATCGGAACCCTAATTTGCATATGTAAATCAGAAGGAAGAGGGGGAAGTAGAATTGCGTGTTGAGTGAGCAGTTAAAATTTTTTTTAGCTTCCTTGTTTGTGTGATGAAACGTCACATGATATTTTGGATTCGGATTTGGTTTGGCCACACATTTGGATTTGGTCGAAGCCAAAATCCGGCTGAAAAAGGCAGAATCCTGAACCGAATCCTGGATTCTCTGCAGACTTATGAAGGGTCGAATTGTTAATTCAAATTCGAATTTTTGCTCAAAACTCACAAATTCGAGTTGGGAATAATCCAAAGCCGAAAAAGAGATTTATCATACCTGGACCCTGGGAACAAGTCGAATTCAACTATCGCCACCTAAAACTTGCCTAGTTCATGTAGAAGTCAATGGGAGCGGTCCAGTGATCCATTTGAAGATGTTAATAGCCTTCCTGACATTCGCCTTTTTCTCGAAGAAAAAACTCGATCCAAGTTTAGTCGAATTAGATTCGAGTTTTCTAGTCGGTAATATTCGTTCGAGTTTTAGACTCCTATTCGAATTGTGATTATATTTGAATTTATTAGAGTGAAAAAAAACTCACAAAAACTCAAAATTCGACCTTTGATAAATCTGCCCCTAAGTGTAAAAAGCGTGATATACTCGAATACAAAACTTCGCCATCTAAAAGCCAGCGGGGTCATGTAGAAGTCTTTATTTACATCGAGGTTTTGGGGATTTTTTTTTTTGTTGCTTGTAATCATACGGAAAGTGTTACGAAACTGAGGATTTTGTTGTCGTATTTATATCAGTTCCCTGTTTTTAAAAACATATATTTTGATAAATAAGGAGACATTTGTACTTTTTTCAAAGTAGTCGAGTTTGATCAAACCTTTGAAACGACACAAATCCGAATTTTTGATAAATCAGCCCCATAGTCAATGGCAGTGCTGTGAGTTACGGCTCTTTTTATTGACTGTACAGGGTCTGAGCTTCTTGCTATGCTCCTCTACTGACCTGCTCCTCAACTCTTCTCTCATTATCTCCTCACATGCTCGCATTCAAGACTTTGCAAGGGCTGCACCCCTCCTCTGGAATTCACTCCCACGGTCTGTCTGACTTTCTCCAACCTTTCTGCTTTCAAAAGATCTCTTAAAACACACTTCTTTAGAGAAGCCTCCCCTCACTCTGCTTAAGGGGATACTGTCATGGGAAAACATGTTTTTTTCAAAACACATCAGTTAATAGTGCTGCTCCAGCAGAATTCTGCACTGAAATCCATTTCTCAAAAGAGCAAACAGAGGCTAGACATTTTGTCAATTTCCCAGCTGCCCCCAGTCATGTGACTTGTGCCTGCACTTTAGGAGAGAAATGCTTTCTGGCAGGCTGTTGTTTTTCCTTCTCAATGTAACTGAATGTGTCTCAGTGGGACATGGGTTTTTACTATTGAGTGTTGTTCTTAGATCTACCAGGCAGCTGTTATCTTGTGTTAGGGAGCTGCTATCTGGTTACCTTCCCATTGTAAATATCAAAAACATGCACAGTTTCTCGCTTAAAAACATTTATTGGTGCATATAAACCACAAAAATAACATATCAATATTCAATTCACACACACCACAAAGCAGTGTCTCCCCCCCAGTCTGCCTACCTGTTGTTAGCCACACCCTCCTGACGCGTTTCGCGCTATTGGGCGCTTCATCAGAGTGCTCCTCTGATAAAGCGCCCAATAGCGCGAAACGCGTCAGGAGGGTGTGGCTAACAACAGGTAGGCAGACTGGGGGGGAGACACTGCTTTGTGGTGTGTGTGAATTGAATATTGATATGTTATTTTTGTGGTTTATATGCACCATTAAATGTTTTTAAGCGAGAAACTGTGCATGTTTTTGATATTTACCTTGGTTTAATTGGACCTGTGCACAGTACTCGCTGTATAGACAGCAGCTACCCCATTATTGATTTCTGTTTTACCTTCCCATTATTCTGTTGTTTGGCTGCTGGGGGGGAAAGGGAGGGGTGATATCACTCCAACTTGCAGTACAGCAGTAAAGAGTGATTGAGCACAAGTCACATGACTTGGGGCAGCTGGGAAATTGACAATATGTCTCGCCCCATGTCAGCTTTCAAAATTAAATATAAAAAAATCCGTTTGCTCTTTTGAGAAATGGATTTCAGTGCAGAATTCTGCTGGAGCAGCACCATTAACTGATTCATTTTGAAAACATTTTTTTTATGCCATGACAGTATCCCTTTAACTGCCAAATGCAACACCACATACAGTACCACATTTCTCACCCACTTAATTCTGATTCTGCCCACTCCCACACCTTGTGTCTTATTCCCTTCCCTTTAGATTGTAAGCTCCTTTGCCCAGGGCCTTCGTCACCTTTTGTACCGGTATTGGTTGTGATGTATGTAACTCCATATGTTCTATCTATGTAATTCATGTGATTTAGTTATATATATTATATAATAATAATAATAATACACATTTACTTTACAGCACTGCGAAATATGCTGACGCTATATAAATACATGTTAATGTTATATGAATATTTCTGTTTTTAGGCATAAAAAAAAACCCTCGACCCCCTGTGGAAACAGTGGAAAAAGATAGTTAATCCTCTGAGGGCGGATGGAAGAAAATTCAGATGTGTTGATATGTTAAAGTGAAACTTAGTGGGGGTGGCAGGAATATGTTGTTTCTTTTTACTCCCTCCTGTTCTGAACTTGGCACAGGACGGGTCTATATGCCGGGCAGTGGTTGGGGGCTTTACTTGCTAATTAACTCTTCCCAAATCAACAGTCATCTTCTGATGTGACTTTCTGGAGTCTGCCTACCAGTAAACTTGACCATTAAGGAGTATTTTAGAAGATAACGTGTCAGTTGTTAGCCACAAGCCAGACATGAGAAACACACGACACAGGATCAGGGTCGATCTAATGATACACAATGCCCACATCTTCACATTTACCATCTCTCACACCAATACAACAACCACAAGACTTTTATATATAGAACCTGTGAAGGAGACCGATTAATTGCTCTCAATAAATAACTTGGGAGTTTGTTTGTGCATGTTCCCGGCATAGGAAACGCATTGCGTTGGAGCGGATTGTGAAGATATTTGTAATATATGGGCAAAGTGTGTGTTGGCTGTGCTGGTGTGATACTAGGTCTTTTTGTGTGTCACTGCAGGACCACAGGTACAGTCACAATGAAATGAACACTGACAAAACTTCTTGTAAAGTCTGCCTCCTACCTTTGCTCTTCTCCAACTGATAATTTGTATTTCTGCTGAAACTCCCTTTACTGCTGCTATTGAATATATAGTGAATAAAGTACCCCCTTTTGTAAAATATAAGGATATTATAAGTTACCGAGGAGTTTCATGACCATATAAAATCACGAGGCCGAATAAAATCACGGAGTTCCAGGTCATGGAACTCCGAGGTAACTTCTAATATCCTTATATTTTACAACAGGGGGTACTTTATTTATTATAATACACAAATTTCAATGAGTCATGTGACAGAAATGACATCAGAACTCACCGTTTATAACTGATGACATCAGAACTCACCGTTTATAAGGATATAATTTACAGGATATTCAAGGCTTTTGTGTATTATATATATATATATAGACAAATACAAGAATCCTCTGCACTCAACCCATTATCAATATATTTAAGACAGAGACATTTGTGCTACTGCTACTGAAAAATGCCTTACCCTTTAAACAAAACAGGAATTGTTTGTCCATATATTGCAATATATTTAAGCTGAACAACTACGTCACACTCATCCCATATCTGGCCAGTCCTATACTTAATTTTATCTGATTCATTAAAGGGATACTGTCATGGGGAAAAAAATATTTTTTCAAAATGAATCAGTTAATAGTGCTGCTCCAGCAGAATTCTGCACTGAAATCCATTTCTCAAAAGAGCAAACAGATTTTTTTATATTTAATTTTGAAATCTGACATGGGGCTAGACATTTTGTCAATTTCCCAGCTGCCCCAAGTCATGTGACTTGTGCTCTGATAAACTTCAATCACTCTTTACTGCTGTACTGCAAGTTGGAGTGATATCACCCCCCTCCCTTTCCCCCCCCCCCAGCAGCCAAACAAAAAAACAATGGGAAGGTAACCAGATAGCAGCTCCCTAACACAAGATAACAGCTGCCTGGTAGATCAAAGAACAACACTCAATAGTAAAAACCCATGTCCCACTGAGACACATTCAGTTACATTGAGAAGGAAAAACAGCAGCCTGCCAGAAAGCATTTCTCTCCTACAGTGTAGGCACAAGTCACATGACGAGGGGCAGCTGGGAAATTGACAAGATGTCTAGCCCCATGTCAGATTTCAAAATTGAATATAAAAAAATCTGTTTGCTCTTTTGTGAAATGGATTTCAGTGCAGAATTCTGCTGGAGCAGCACTATTAACTGATGCGTTTTGAAAAAAACACGTTTTCTGATGACAGGGTCCCTTTAAGAATTCTATTGCTTCATTATACATTTTACAAAGGGACTACGTTTTTTAATGGTTTTAAAAATTAGTGGTGAGCACAACTTTCCCTAGTTTGTTTTATATATATATATATATATATATATATATATATATATATATGAATATATATCTATATCTATATATATATATATATATAGATAGATAGATACATACATACATACATACAGTTGTGCTCATACAAAAAATATCAAAGGAATTGAGAAAGCCAATCAGCAGTGTTCAAACTCGAATTAAGAAGTGGAAAATTAGGGGTTGTTGATACCAAACCACGGTCAGGTAGACCAACTAAAATTTCAGCCACAACTGCCATAAAAAATGTTCGGGATGCAAGGAAAAAAACACAAATAACTTCAGGTGAAATACAGGACTCTCTGAAAAAATGTAGGGGCAGATTTACTTAGGGTTGAATATCGATGGTTAATTAACCCTCGATATTCGACTGGCAAATGTAAATCCTTCGACTTCGAATATCGAAGTCGAAGGATTTAGCGATACTCCTACGATCGAACGATTCGAAGGATTTTAAACAGAATATTGTTACCGTATATACTCGAGTATAAGCCGAGTTTTTCAGCCCCCAAAATATGCTGAAAAACTCTACCTTGACTTATACTCGGGTCAAGCGCAAAAAAGGTCGCCGGCGTCTAAGAATAGTCGCCGGCACCTAAGAATAGTGGCCGGTGCCTAAGAATAGTCGCCAGCATCCAAGAATAGTCTCCAAGAATATTCGCCGGCGTCAAAGAATGGTCACCGGCATCCAAAAACGAGACGCTGGCACCTCCAATGGGAGCAGAAACCCTAAATTTTTTGATTGAAACTTACCAGAAGCTGCTTCATTTCTCACCCTAGGCTTATACTCGAGTCAATAAGCTTTCCCAGTTTTTGGAGGTAAAATTAGGTACCTCGGCTTTTACTCGGAACGGCTTATACTCGAGTATATACGGTAGGAAGCCTATGGGGACCTTCCCCATAGGCTAACATTGGCCTCGGTAGGTTTTAGGTGGCGAACTAGGGGGTCGAAATATTTTTTAAAGAGACAGTACTTCGACTATCGAATGGTAGAATAGTCAAACGATTTTTACTTCAAATCGTTCGATTCAAAGTCGTAGTCGAAGGACGAAGTAAGCTATTCGGTGGTCGGAGTAGCCATATTCGACCATTCGAAATTCAAAGTATTTTTTCCTCTATTCCTTAACTCGAGCTAAGTAAATGGGCCCCGTAGTGTAGCGGTTTCAAGATGCACAATAAGGAGGCACTTGAAGAAAGATGGGCTGCATGGTTGAGTTGCCAGAAGAAAGCCATTACTAGGCAAATGGCACAACGTATCCGGCTTACATATGCCAAACAGCACAGAGACCAGCCTCAAACCTTCTGGCACAAAGTCATTTGGAGTGAGGAGACTAAAATTGAACTTTTTGGCCACAATCACAAACGCTACATTTGGAGAGGAGTCAACAAGGCCTATGATGAAAGGTACACCATTCCTACTGTGCCACACGGTGAAAGTTCATCTTTTGATAAATACGCCTTTCAAAATCCAATAGAAATGAATGGAGAGTGGCGGAATTTCACTCTAGAGGACTCTGGTGATCTCTAACTTCACTCTTTGATAAACATACCCCATAGAGAGAAGTGAAGTGATGGAGAAACAACAAACCGTGGGATCCCGGACAGATACTTTAGAGCTGAAAAGAAGCACCACGGATTTGGAAGTTGAAGCTACAGGGTCAGGGCACACAGGCAGATTCATGAAGATTAGTCGCCCAGCGACAAATCTCCTCTTCTTCGGGGCGACTAATGTCCCCGAACTGCCTCCCCGTCGGCTAAAATGTAAATTGCTGGCGGGATGGCACTTGGTGCGATTCATTTTCCAAAGGTCGTCCGAAGATTCCTCGTTTCGGGAAAACAAATCGCTCCGAGTGCCATGCCGCTGGCGTTTTGAATTTTAGCTGGCGGGAAGGCAATTAGGGAAAACTAGTCGCCCCGAAGAAGAGGAGATTTGTCACTGGGCGACTAATCTCCCCGAATCTGCCTGTGTGCCCTGACCCTTAAAGGAGAACTAAACCCTAAAAATAAATGTGGCTTAAAATGCCATATTTTAATTGCAAATCGCCTCAGAATTCCACTCTCTACATCATACTAACATTTAATTGAAAGGTGAAGAACCCCTTTAAAGGAACGGTAACTCTCTTTTTGTTAGAAGACAGAAGGTATTGTAGGGGGTAAAGTCAGCCACAGACCTGAAAAGCCTCAAGCTCTGTAGATCCTCCAGCAGGAGAAGAGGCACCGAGATAACTCCTTAGCGCAGTGCTGAAAATCAGGCCAAACCTCACAAACCACCTCTATATGGGACACCACAAAAAAACTTACTAAAGAGGACACAAAATGTAAACGGCTTACGCTGTATTGCTCTTTTTAAAGCGATGCTGTCATGGGAAAACATGTTTTTTTCAAAATGATTCCGTTAATAGTGCTGCTCCAGCAGAATTCTGCACTGAAATCCATTTCTCAAAAGAGCAAACAGATTTTTTTTATATTCAATTTTGAAATCTGACATGGGGCTAGACATTTTGTCAATTTCCCAGCTGCCCCCAGTCATGTGACTTGTGCTCTGATAAACTTCAGTCACTCTTTACTGCTGTACTGCAAGTTAGAGTGATATCACCTCCTCCCTTTCCCCCCAGCAGCCTAACAACAGAACAATGGGAAGGTAACCAGATAGCAGCTCCCTAACACAAGATAACAGCTGCCTGGTAGATCTAAGAACAACACTCAATAGTAAAATCCAGGTCCCACTGAGACTCCTTCAGTTACATTAAGTAGGAGAAATAACAGCCTGCCAGAAAGTAGTTCCATCCTAAAGTGCAGGCACAAGTCACATGACTGGGGGCAGCTGGGAAACTGACAATATGTCTAGCCCCATGTCAGATTTCAAAATTGAATATAAAAAAATCAGTTTGCTCTTTTGAGAAATGGATTTCAGTGCAGAATTCTGCTGGAGCAGCACTATTAACTGATTCATTTTGAAAAAAACATGTTAACGTGCTTCACTTAAAGCCAATTGCAATTGAATGGCCTATTGGTGGCTCTGGGCAAACGCTCTATTTGCCTATTGTTTAAAGCAGCCCCGTGCCTGGGAATAACGACTGTATGAACCAAGTTGTGTTTGTTCTCAACTCAGTTTCCTTGTAAGTAAAACCTCTGGTCTTTGCTGTCGGTGCAGAGGATATACATAAATATAAGAAACAAGAAAGAAGTTGTATGACAGGAAATATTGGGCCAAGTGATGACTGGGGGGGGGGGGGGGTGAGTTGCAAACACATAGTTTAAAAAAAAAAGAAAAAAAAAAGTGTAACTTCTCTAGTTCTGTCTAAAATGTTGCCTTGTTTCAATACATACTTTTAAACAGCACTTTTAGACTGACCCATAAAGGTACCAGGAGTTTCCCAGTGGAACCAGCCTTAAAAGGTTTGTTCCCCTTTAAATGAACTGTTAGTATGACGTAGAGAGGGATATTCTGAGACAATTTGCAATTGGTTTTCATTTTTTATATTTTTCGTTTTTTGAGTTATTTAGCTTTTTATTCAGCAGATGCAATTTCTGCAAGTTGCTAGGATCCAAATTCCCCTAGCAACCATGCATTGATATGAATAAGAGACTGGAATATGAATAGGAGAGGCCTGAATAGACAGATGAGGAATAAAAAGTAACAATAACAATACATGTGTAGCCTTACAGAGCATTTGTTTTAGGTGGTTCACCTTCAAGTTAACTATTATGTTATAGAATGGCTAATTATAAGCAACCTTTCAATTGGTCTTATTAAAAAATTATTTGCCTTCTTCTGACCCTTTCCAGCTTTCAGATGGGGGTCACTGACCCCATCAAATGCTCTGTAAGGCTACACATGTATTGTTATTCCTACTTTTCATTACTCCTCTTTCTATTCAGACCCTCTTCTATTCATATGTCAGTCTCTTATTAAAATCAGTGCATGGTTGCTAGGGTAATTTGGATCCTAGCAACCAGACGGCTGAAATTACAAACTGGAGAGCTGCTGAATAAAAAGCTAAATAAGTCAGAAACCACAAATAAAAAAAATGAGAACCAATTCCAAATTGCCTCCGAATATCACTCTCTACATCATACTAAGGGGCTTATTTATTAAGGGTCCAATTTTGAATTTGAAAAACTTCTAAATTCGAATTCAAAAAGACCAACCAACATTTTTTTTCGGCAGGATAAGTCCGTTTTCAATCGAATAGATCCATATTCGGCCAAATTCGAATCGTACGAATTGAAGTAATAGCGCATTTGACTGAATTCGAATCAAAGTTTTTCCCCCCCAAAAAAACCGTAGATTTTTCAAAGTCCACCAATTGAATCCGAATAGGTTCTAGGAGGTTCCCCATAGGCTAAAAGAGCAATACAGCAGGTTTTAGATGGCAAATGGATGAAGTTGAATTTTTAAAGATACAGTTTTTGATATTCAAATTTTTGATTTTTTTTCGAATTTTGACTATTCCCTAGTTGAATTACACAAAAAATAGCTCGAAATTCGAATTTTTTGCATTCGAAAATTCACCTCGACCTTTTGATAAATCTGCCCCTCAAATTTTTGATTTTATTTTTTTCAAATTCGAATCGAATTTTGACTATTCCCTAGTTGAAGTACACAAAAAATAGCTCGAAATTAGAATTTTTTGAATTCGAAAATTCACCTAGACCTTTGATAAATCTGCCCCTAAATGCTAAATCCAAGGTGAACAACCCCTTTAAGTGCATAGAGTGCAATTGTGGGCCCCCTTAAACTTCTAAAGAAAGAGAGGTAAGTTTAGGGAGATGGAGGAAATTACAAACACCGGCACAATTTTAGTGTCATTTGGGTAAAATCCATTATTTTGAATAGAAAGCTGAAGACATTTGCATTTTGGCAAAACAATGGGCTGATTTATTAAAAATCAAAGTTGAAATTTTTGGGTCAATTAAAGAAAATCTTGCCAGCATCCATAGTGGTCAAACATTCAAGCTATTTTGAAGTAAAATTTTTAAAAAAATGATTGAATGAAATAATGTCATTTTGGAAGTGATCAAATATTTTCAGTTTCAACGTTTCCCTTAAAATGTTATTTTTTTTTTTTATATCGTATAAAACTTGAATTCGAAAATTCACCTTCCCCTGTAAAACATGTACCTACTCTGTATTAGAATTATAACTGGTTTTGTAAAAGGAAACATTTGTCATTAATATTTCAAGATTTTGGGGAAAAAAAAAGTGTAAACTGATTTTTATCATTGAATATTTCCATTAGCGAATGCAATATTTATAGTGTTGCTGAAATGACACAGAAATGTTGAATAAACCTATTTAGCCTTTTTAAAGAAGCTCATACCAGATTTCTAGAAATTCACGCTAAAATTCCCACAAATTTGTGCACGCTGTTTTTTTTCTGCTTTTAGAACTGAAAAACAATCTAGTTTTTTTTTTTGCTGTCACGGTATAAAATTGCTGACTTTTTACGGGCTTCCCTTGTATCCATCCCATGCAGTGCACCTATGTGTGTGTATGTGTGAACATGGGTGTTTTCCTGAATGAGTAAGAAATAACCACAGCTAAAATGCAATGGCGAGTGCTCATTCTTTTAAGAAGTTTCAACAGAAGTAAATTTTGAAGGGATTTTTTTTTGCAAAATTTATTCTTATGTAGCAACATTGACATACATTATTCTCCGGGCAAATGTTTCTCACGTATTGTCTCTCGTTTTCATGTTTCTTCCTTTATTAAACAATATATAAAAGATACATAAACAAACACTGTGTGGAATGGGGCTACGTATGTATGTATGTATGTACTATATGTATGTACTGTATGTATGTACTGTATGTATATATGTACTATATGTATGTACTATATGTATGTACTATATGTATGCACTGTATGTATATATGTACTGTATGTATATATGTACTGTATGCATGTACTGTATGTATGTATGTACTGTATGTATATATGTACTATATGTATGTACTGTGTGTATGTATGTACTGTATGTATATATGTACTATATGTATGTACTATATGTATGCACTGTATGTATGTATGTACTGTATGTATGTACTGTATGTATGTACTGTATGTATGTATGTACTGTATGTATGTACTGTATGTATATATGTACTATATGTATGTACTATATGTATGTACTGTATGTATGTACTGTATGTATGTACTGTATGTATGTATGTACCGTATGTATATATGTACTGTATGTATGAACTGTATGGGGCACATTTACTAGTGGTCGACTATTGAGGGTTAATGAACCCTCGATATTCGACCGTCGAAGTAAAAGCCTTCGACTTCCAATATCGAAGTAAAAGCCTTCGACTTCCAAGTCGAAGGATTTACCGCAATTCCTTCGTTCGAACGATCGTAGGACAAATCCTTCGAAATGATTCAAAGGATTTTAATTCATCGATCGAACGATTTTCCTTCGATAAAAAAATACTTAGAAAGCTTATGGGGACCTTCCTCATAGGCTAACATTGGTGCTCTGTAGGTTTTAGGTGGCGAAATAGGTGGTCGAAGTTTTTTTTAAAGAGACAGTACTCGAATGGTCGAATAGTGGAACGATTTTTCGTTTGAATCGTTCGATTCGAAGTCGTAGTTGAAGGTCGAAGTAGCCAAAAAAATGCTTCGAAATTTGAAGTATTTTTCATTCTAATCCTTCACTCGAGCTAAGTAAATGTGTTCCTAGGTGTGTACTGTATGTATGTATGTACTGTATGCATGTACTGTATGTATGTACTGTATGTATATATAACTTTGTTCGCTAGATGAATATGCAGCACTGTACAAATTTACACAGGGAGGACAAGCATAAAAATAAATATAAGCATAAATATACAGAGATGGGGAGGCCTTTTTATCAAGATTCGAATTTGTGAGGTTTGAATGGTTTTTTCTAATTCGAATAAAGTCACAATTTAAAAAAAAAAACTAGAACATTTGCATATTTAATAAAAAAATGTGAATGTAAAAAAACTTGATTAAATACAAATGTGTAAAAAACCTGAACACCTTGAATTTGTTGAGTTTATGGGCTTCAAAAAGTCTAAATTGTAAGTTTACAAGCTCAAAAAATTTCTAATTAAAAAAATGGCTTGAACTTTGCCTAGAATAACTCCCATTTATGTCTACATTCGAGTTTTTTATGCTTAATAAATACTAAACATTTGAGTTTTTGAAAATATAACTCAAATTTGTGAGTTTTTGTGCAAAAAAATTTGAAATCGTGGAAAAAACTTAGATCCAAACTTTGATAAATCTTTGATAAATCGCCCCCTAAGTGCCATATGCTACAGGACACAATAGGAAAGAGGTCCCTGTCCTGTAGAGAGGGAACAGGTCGGGTACCCGCAAAGACCTGCTGGTTGCAGGTAGAAGTGTCAGGTTCTCCGGTTTGCGGGTCCCGGTTCGGTCGTGGGTCTTCTCAATGGCGAGTGTTACGTCTTTGTTTCTGATCACGCCTACTTCCAATGATGTCATTTCCGGTTTACAATGACAGCACTTCCTGTTTCTTTATGGCCAGCGGGTCGCGGATCGGGTTGCGGATAAGGTACTTGTGGGTCGGATGTGGGTTTCGGGTTGGGTTTAACAAATTGGTTCCGCGCCTCTAGGAACAGGTTCCCTCTTGTGGGGTGAGTGGGCCAAAAAAACAGGGACATTCTTGAGCCAATAGCTGCAGAAAGGGACTCTGAACAGAAATATTTGAAATGGGTCTGTCCCAACATAACAAGGATGGATGGGAACCTAACAAGGGTGATATGGGCCGGAGAACTTATATATTTTAATACATTTAAAAATGGGAAAATACTAATATTTTCCCCTTAATCGTGCCTTCTATGAATATAAACAACTATTACACAGACAATTTGCAGCCATGGAGGGACAGTTAGGGGCCGATTCACTAAATTCGTAAAAAAAACTTCGGATTTCGAAGTATTTTTTGGGCTACTTCGAGCATCGAATGGGCTACTTCGACCTTCGACTACGACTTCGAATCGAAGGATTCGAAGTAAAAATCATTCGACTATTCGATATGTCTCTTTAAAAAAAACTTCGACCCCCTAGTTCGGCAGCTAAAAGCTACCGAAGTCAATGTTAGCCTATGGGGAAGGTCCCCATAGGCTTTCCTAAGTTTTTTTGATCGAAGGATATTCCTTCGATCGTTGGATTAAAATCCTTCGAATCGTTCGAAGGATTTAATCGTTCGATCGAAGGAATAATCCTTCGATCGTACGATCGCAGAATTTGCGCTAAATCCTTCGACTTCGATATTCGAAGTCGAAGGATTTCAATTCCTAGTCGAATATCGAGGGTTAATTAACCCTCGATATTCGACCCTTAATGAATCAGCCCCTTAATGTGCGGCAAATACCAACCCAATCAGACAATCTGTATTTCCTCTTTGATTTTTTTGGTTACTTGTTGTTATTTAACCTTTTTAGCTCTCCAGTTTGACATTTAAACAGCTCTTTGTTTGTAAGAACCACTGACCCTACGGAGGGAAACGTGGCACTGAGAGTTAAAGGGACACTACCACAAATTACGTACAGCATTCATGTAAATATTTTAAGCTATACTTTATCAATATAAATGTTTTTATAAATAGCTCCTACCTTGAGTGCGCAATGAAAACTCAGAATGACAAGAAATAAATATGTCAAAACCATCAAACTGGAGATTCAATTGTAAATGATGGCGTTTTATTCATAGGCTGGTGATATAGATTGGTTTGATTGGTTTGCAGTAAACGGATTTTTCATTTGGAATGTTTGGATATTCTGTTGATGTGCCACATAAGTGTGCGGAGTGTTTTTCAGTTATACTTTCAATAAAAGAGTTAACACAGGAAGACAAGCAAATGTCAGGCTTTATATGCTGGGCCTAAAATAGACATATATTATTTACAGTATCTGCTTTGCATACAAAAGAAAAATGAAAGGCATTTTAGCCATGGTGCTAATTGTCTTTGTAACTGTCATATCTGTAGAATTCATGCCCCCCCCCCTCAGCTACTTCTCCATTAGGGCAAAGCTCAGTGTGTATGTGTATTGCACATTGGTTTCATATACACTATATATATATATATATATATATATATATATATATATATATATATATATATATATATATATATATATATACCTCTCCACAGTCCGCACTCCTCTAATTCTTCAAACTTTTCCCAACCTTGCCTGGGTGCTGCTCCTGGGGTTCAGTAAAACATGCGAAAAAGTAGTAGCGCACTCCAAGGTCTTCTTTTAGTTAAAATTAATTTTTATTAAATATCTAGAGCCTTTCTCAAGATCAAAGATTTGATCTTGAGAAAGGCTCTAGATAGGAGCCGAAACGTTGATTTTTATGCCACTAATTTAATAAAAATTAATTTTAACTAAAAGAAGACCTTGGAGTGCGCTACTACTTTTTCGCATATATATATATATATATATATATATATATATATATATATATATATATATATATATATATATATATATATATATATATATATATATATATATATATATATATATATATATATATATACAATATACCTATATATACACAATAGGTAACAAAGTGGTTTACCTCGTAAGAAAGAGACATTTCTGGGATCCAAAAGACAAGGCATGTTCAAATGTAAAGGCTGTGCTCAATGTAAATATGTATTAGTTGGTCCTGAGTTTAGTGATAACGAGAATAGGAGAACATATAAAATACGTGGATTCAATACCGAATTTTGTGGTCTATATGCTGGTTTGTCCGTGTGGATTGATCTATGTCGGTGAAACCACTCAGAAAGTCAGAGATAGGTTTTCCCGACATAGATCAACCATCAATGTGAAAAATAGATCTTTACCTGTATCAAGACATTGTACTGATATGGGACACACGTCTGACAATTTAAAGTTTAGGGTAATTCAATATATCCCTCCACCAAAAAGAGGGGGGGTGACCGTAATTTGATATTAAAAAAAAAAAAAAACTGAGGTTCAGTGGATTGATAGGCTAAGAACATTGGCCCCCAGAGGGTTAAACCGAGATTTTGATTTGCACCTATTTTTGTGAGAGCTTTTACCCATGCGATTTGTAAGTATTGATATATATGCTATAATATGCTTTAATACATCTGCCATTGTCATTATATTATTGAAATTAATCTGATGTTGCTATGTAATATTCCCCATGGTTACTAGGACGGTTGTAGGTGTATCCGCTTTCATGTATGCGCGATATCTGGGGATACGCGTATCCATGACAACCGGCTCCGTCGCTTCCGTCTTCATGCGCTAACACGATGTAAGAAATGGACGTTTCTATTTGTTGCACTCTGTGGCAGAGCCGTGCTTGAGAAAGGGGACGGGATGTACCGAAACGTCGCTATTCATATCGACTCTGAACAGATACGTTTGCGGTGTATTGCTCATGAACGACTAACATGTTTTTATTGCGTTTCGAATAAATGCTACGTTTTATTGAAAACGAGTGTGACCCTGTTGGAATATTTATATGCATTTTAGCGGATTGACTCTCCGCTTGTTGGGTGGACGCACCATCTGAAGCGAATCATATATTACTAGGGCAATGTTTTCTTTTTCTGATGTGTGATTTCCAGTGTGGAGTTAAACATCATTAGCATTACCATTGAGGATTTACATTGACCAAATATTTCCTGTACCTTGTGGATGAAAACAAGACCGAATTTGACTATTCTGTAGGGCCTGTAGTATTTTCATACCTGGGCTTTGAGTCCCGTTGTGGCCAGTCTTGATTCAATGTATATGATTTCCACATTTCTGCCGGGTTCAGTGATCTACCCCGTTTTACAGATGATTTGCCTAGCGTCTACTTTATAATGCCATAAAACGACATGGGTGATATAGATGCGACTCGTCTGTCCTTGAGAAGACAAGGGTTTCCTGGCTGAAATGAATTTTAAAATAGATTTTATCCATTTCTCTCCAATGCAGCCTTAGGTTTATGCAAAAATGGGAAGGTAACAAATATGTCAATGACAGGAGACATGGAGAATTTTTAGTGAGCAGCTGAAATATGCCAGTAGAAAAATAATAGGTGTGCCATTAACCTGTTGATCTACTTATGGTGGGTAGGTCGCTAGGATCAGGGGGCCTAACAGACAATACAAGATGAGGGTTTAGCAGATACAAGTAGATGGGACGGGAGTCTTGCATAAATAATACAAGTAGTAGGTATCACTGGCTACACTGGCTAAAGCTGGCCATAGATGTTGAGATTTTTAAAAGATCAGATCCTGATCGTGAGACCACGATCTTCTCGGAACGATCGTACGAATTGACCATCAACTTAAAAGACCAATTTGTCAGGAAAACAAAGGGGAGCTGCCTGCTTGGCCCTGCAAACATAGATACATTGCACTGGGACCCACAAAGCTTTTTTTGACCTGGCCGATCAATTTCCTGACAGATGTCGGCCGAAAAATCGTAAGATGTACGATCGTTCGAATCCCACTAACCGCACGATCATTTCGAAGGATTGGTCGGACTTCCCTAAAATTGGTCGTTCAGCAAGAAGAATCGTGTCTATGGGGAGCTTAAGAATGTGAAAGAGGGAGTCAGTCATAGAGAATGCATGTAGGTAGGTTGGATAAGGGTTAATATATATATATATAATACACAAAAGCTATGAATATCCTGTAAATGATATCCTTATAAACGGTGAGTTCTGATGTCATCAGTTATAAACGGTGAGTTCTGATGTCATTTCTGTCACATGACTCACTGAAACTTGTGTATTATAATAAATAAAGTACCCCCAGTTGTAAAATATGAGGATATTAGAAGTTACCTCGGAGTTCCATGACCTGTATAAAAACACTCGGCCTTCGGCCTCCTACTTTTATATGGTCATGAAACTCCTCGGTAACTTATAATATCCTTATATTTTACAAGAGGGGGTACTTTATTCACTATATATTATACATACTGTATAATAACAAGTAGAAGTAGAAGGGGCCTAACATAAAGAATACAAGTAGCTGGGATCAGGGCTTAGACCAGTGATCCCCAACCAGTAGCTCGTGAGTAACATGTTGCTTTTCAACCCCTTGGATGTTGCTCTCAGTGACCTCAAAGCAGGAGCTTCTTTTTGAATTAGAGGCAAGTTTTGGTTGTATAAAAACCAGATGTACTGCCAAACAAAGCCTCCTATAGGCTGCCAGTCCATATAGGGGCTAGCAAATAGCCAATCACAGCCTTTATTTTGCACCACCAAGTAACATTTTTCCTGCTTGCGTTGCTCCCCAACTCTTTTTTCTTCTGAATGTTGCTCACAGGTTCAAAAGGTTGGGGATCCCTCGCTTAGAGGGAACAAGTAGATGGGAGTATAGCATAGTAATACAGGTTATCAGGGATTAAGAAAGCAAAAGTAATAGTGAGCCAGGCTTAGAGAATACAAGTTGCTTGGGTTACAGCTAATAGGGTACAAGAAGCATTAAATACAGAATACCAGTTGCGGAGATCAGGGCAGCAGGGAGTCTAACATAAAAAATCAGTGGAGATTAGGGCTAAAGGTGGCCATACACATAGGGGGTTATTTATCAAAGTCCCAGTTTATCTCAATATTTTCTGCTACAAACTCCAATCAAATCCGCTGTGGTTTTTTTGCACTTATGTATTATAACATTTGCCCGAAATTTGCTTTTCGGGAAAAAATCTGATTTTTTCACCAGAAAACTTCAAGGTGTTGCACGAAACCCAGCGCACATCAAAAAATCATTGGGACTTCTCCCATTGACTTATAAACCACCTCGACAGGTCTAAGATGCCGGATTTTCAGATTCTGACTTTTCCATCCTCAGGGTTTAATAAATTCCCAAAAAATTTTGTGATTTCATATAAAAAAGAAATCAAGAATTTTTCATGATTTTTGCATTCGGCGTTTGGCAACTAACCCCCATAGAGACCCACCCGATATGCCCACCCTAGGGCCAACGATCGGATCATAATTAAAGCAATACGGGCGGTCGGATCGCAGGACCACATCAACAAACAGATCGGAGGGCCCCACACAATAAGCTCGGTCTGTCGGCTGCTTTTATAGAGGTAGAGTTTTGTTTTATGTAGAGTCAGGGGTCCCCAACCTTTTATACTTGTGAGCCACATTTAAATGTAAAAAGATTTGGAGAGCAACACAAGCATGAAAAAGTCCATGGGAGTGCCAAAAAAAGGGCTGTGATTGGCTGTTTGGTATCCATTATATGGACTGGCAGCCTACAGGAGGTTCTGTTTGGCAGTACATCTGGTTTTTATGTAACCAAAACATATCTGCAAGCCTGGAATTCAAAAATAAGCTCCTGCTTTGAGGCCACTGAGAGCAACATCCAAGGGGTTGGGGAGCAACATGATGCTCACGAGCTACTGGTTGGGGACCATAGACTCTAAGTAGAGGGAAGACTATCATAGAGAATACAAGCTCATTTGTAGAGTGTTTACACAACAATCCCTTTGGGAAGTAACCCCTGTGGAGGCTCAGTGGGAACTCTGTGGTCATATTGTAAATCAAGGGCATGGAAGGAGGTTTTATTACTGAAAATTTGATTATACAATAGTGGTGGGCATTAACAGGTGTGTAGAATGGTGGAATAAGTGCAGCTCTACTATTTTATGTTTGTGCAGCAGAATATTCTGCGCACACCATTTGTTGCCTGTGTATTGATGCTATAAGGGATCAGTGGCTACAATATCCTTTTTTGTACAATCGCAAGGGTAGCAAGACAAACTAAAAACGGATGGTGTTTGTTGCCTACACAGCACAAACCTGAGCTAGAAGCAAAGTTGCATGAAAAGGATTCGGTGCTTTTAGCAGAGCAGGGGGGTTAACATGGGCCCTTAGTATGGTAGGAAGATATGATGTAACTTGTTCTTTTAAGAGTTGGGGACATAAACACTGCAGTTCAGGAAACCAGTACCTAGATGTATAGTGTATAGCAAACCCACAGCTTGGGTGGGGTGGAAGGAAAGGAGGGGAACTGGCAGAAAGGGGCAATAGCCCTTAAGCCGTCATTTTATATGTCCAAAGAGGGATTACTATGATTAGTGGTGGGACAGTGTTGTTATTGATTAGCATAATGTGTCTCACCCCGACAGATTTGAAGGCAATTGAGCCACTAATATTACTGAACTGGATAACTGCAGCCAACATTGGGATAAAAATGGGACTCGTTCGATGTATTTTATTTAAAATTACAATAAACTCCACGGACCCCCAATGACTTGTGTGTTTTGTACGTCAGTAATTGCATTGGTGCTGCGCCACAACTATAGAGCTGTACTACGTACATCATTTTTTCGGTTTGTTGGAATGCCATTTTCTTTGTGAAAGAGAGTGCATTTTTAGCAAGCGAGAAAAGGTTACTAGCGTTAAAGGGGCAGTTCACCTTGAACTTTCAATATGATAAGGACAGTGGCATTCTAAGACAGCCGGCAGTGCTCGTTAGTTTTATTTGTGGTTTTCAATTGTTAAAAGGGGTCGTACACCTTGAAAAAAAGCTGCTGGTAAGATAATTAGAAATTAGGCAAAAACAATTAGAAATTA
Organism: Xenopus laevis; assembly: GCF_017654675.1. NCBI lineage: Eukaryota > Metazoa > Chordata > Amphibia > Anura > Pipidae > Xenopus > Xenopus laevis. Next base: position 3,085,064 of record NC_054387.1, on the reverse strand, counting down.
GTCAGATGCTTTGTTTTCTTTAAGGGGTTTTTAAAATGTTTAATTGTTTTTTTATTTCTAGCCTTTAAGCTTTTGCTTGCTCAGGCATAATTGCCCTAGTAATCAGGCATCAGTCTGTAGTCTAAAATAGAAAGGTAAAGGGTCTGTAAAGATAAATAAAAAATATGAATAGCAATAACATTGAACCCTTGGTTCCTATGGGAAGTGCCCCCCAGGCAGAAAAATTAAAAAACATGATAGAAGCTAGTCCAGGTGAACATACCCTTTAACATTGTATTCGGCAGCTCTCCAGTTTGGAATTATCTGGTTGCTAGGGTCCTACTTACCCTAGCAAACAGCCAGTGGCTTGAATGGCAGACTGGAAGATGGATAGTAGTAGCGTCTGAACAGAAAGGGACATGATATAAATATTGGGCTGAGGAATTGTTAGTTCTGTATAATATTGTATGGCGGTTTACTATTTTTAGGTGCTAAAATGGGTGCAGAATCGCACCATCCTTTTTGTGCTCATCTATACTTGGTGCATGAGGCACAAAATGCAGCAGCAGATGCTGATGAGCACCCAACACATACCTTGAACAGGTGATTTATACAGGGTACAGGGCTCCATTTCAGTGTTTCTCCTATAGGCACATACTTGAATCAAGCGTAATTGGAGGATGTTTAAGTGTATGCCTACAGTATGTCCTGCTATTTTTGCTGCCCCTTCTGTCGCAGGTGAAATTTTTTCCCTATTTAAACACAATTTACAAATGTTTGTGCCTTTGGAAAAAAGTCAGATCATGATTATGTTCTTCTTAATCACACTACTTTACTAAATGAGCCCAGGTTATCTTTGTCATCACAGACATATTTGCACAGATATATCTGCTCAGATTTCGGTCTTGTAAATGTAAGTGCGGTGTTGGTGTACTGTTGTGGTTTAGAGATACAATTTATTGCCTTCCTAAAAATGTAGTTGGAGCTCCCCACAGATCCCTATTTTTGCCTATTTCTCTCTCTCTATATATATATATATATATATATACACTTAGCTGTAACTGCTTGGAGTCATTCAGCGCACATACTAACCGAGTCATTTCTCTGCATGAAGGTATATTTAGATTTATACATACACAGCCTTTCTACAGCAGAAGTACCGAAGCCGAGTTCACGAGCAAGATGGGCTGCAGCATGGACGTCTGTGGTTATATCTGGAAACAATATAAATAAATATATATACATATTAGAACTCCCGGTATGCTCTTTGTATTATACATATATAAATATCAATGGACAATCCACAGTCTATCAGAAATGTGCCGCATGCTGCAAATAGAAAGCAGCTGTTTTTTTTATTTCCATTGTGGTGTGTTTGTTCATTTGACAGAATCTTGGGTGCACATAAAGAGCAGAAAACCGACTCTTTACTGTATAAAATGGCAAAAAAGCTTTATTTTTTCCATACCGTAAAGATATGGCTTTAGAAGTTCCCTTGCAAAAAGAAAACAGGATACTCCTGGGACTTGTAGTAAAAACAAATAAGATTTATTTTGGACTAAAACTCACATATACAAATAAAGCCTTATTTGCTTTTTTTTTTCCACGTGTCCCTTGAGTGCTAACCTTTTGGGGGATCATCTACACCCAGGCAGCACCCTCTCTGAATGGTAAGTGCCGCCTTTAGGAGAAAATCGCCTACTCGTCCAGTTTCTTGATACATAGAAGCTTGACATTTCTTTCTAATGCTAGATATCGAATGCGCATTTTATGTTTTGAGAGTGCCACAAAAAAAACAAAAATGGGGGTGGCAAAAAACCTAGGTGTATAGAAACAAGCACCACGCTTCTCTTTCGAAAAGTTTACGTCAATATTAAATGTCTTTGGGAAATAGTAATCAACCTAATAAACAAGGAGACAAATCGAATACTAGAAGCACCGCATTCACCGATTTTCAAATAATTTGTATAACTATAAAAGCATTAAAAAATGCCATTCAGAAACTTTCCGACAAAATGTTCTGGTGATTGAATAAAGAATTTTCACATTCGGTTGTTTAGAAATCTAAGATGATCCGACGTTGCCTTCAAGGGAGAAATAAAAGTTCTCTAACATTAACTTTTACATAAGAAAAAACTCGACAGCTTTTACTTGCAACTTTTTTTAAATTACATTTTTAACTTTTTGTTTTCTTTTCTTTGATAAATTTGATAAAAATATTCAGTTTTCAGGAGGGTTTTTTTTGCGAAAAATACGCAAGCCCAAGTTTCAGATTCGTGCTCAGATTCAGTTCAGTTAAACACCAATGACCACTTTTATCAACATCATTAACGATGCTTACTGATGGATTTTTTTTTTTTATTTAACAAATCATTTTTGTACTTTATTATCCTAGCATGCATTTTTTATCAGGGATTAATTTCTTTGATTCGTATTAATGCTGCTCTGAGCACTAACACCCAATTAAAATGGATTTTTATCAGGGATTAATGTCTTAGAATCGCATTACTGCTCAGTGCTGCTCTGAGCACTAACACCCTATTAAAATGATTTTTTGTTTTACTTTTTTTTGTGCTTTATTACCCTAGCATGCATTTTTTATCAGGGATTAATTTCTTTGATTCGTATTAATGCTGCTCTGAGCACTAACACTCAATTAAAATGGATTTTTATCAGGGATTAATGTCTTAGAATCGCATTACTGCTCAGTGCTGCTCTGAGCACTAACACCCTATTAAAATGTTTTTTTTTATTTTACTGCACTAAGCAGTTTAACACATTCTAGTAAATTTACATTGGCGAGGTGAAGAAAGACCAGCACTCCATTAAATGTAAAAAGAATAGTATTTTTTGGGACATTTTGTTTGGATGCACAGTTTTTACTTTTTTACATTTAATGAAGAGGCTTTAAAACACACCCACATATGTGAAATATAATAACGTGTGTGCTGCACTCAAATTGTTACTTATTTTGGTAGAACAAAAGGGCTATTGCTTTCATGGCTCAGTTCATTTAGGCTGCATGAATGGAGATTGTAACAAAACCTGTTATAATTAAAAATTGTTCATGCAAGTCTGTTGGTAGTGTGTGCTACTCTACAGCTAGACTACTACTGCAAGTAAATACAGGATACAACTATCTATGCTATACTGCGTATTCACAGCGTAACCATAAAAAACATTTTTAACTTTAGTTGCCCATGTTGCGTGAGATGCAGCAGGCACACACTCATATACACCTACCTGCGCCTATACTCTGTGCGTGCCACTTCGCAAAAACCAACATGTACTGCCTGGACACTGCTCCTTGCATTTCATATAGAAAATCTCATTGTGAAGGTTCAGATCACCTCTCTGATGTGTGGGTCCCTGCACATTATCTTGACTTTTTTTTTTAGTAATCAAAGGCCCACTATAAAACCATTTGTTCGCACTTTGTTTCACACCTCTCCTCCGCACCGTTCAACACGTTCTAATAAATAGAGATGGGGAACTGGCAGGAAATACCTTTTTCTCATAATCAGAAGTGGTTTTGTATGCAAAAAGCTGACAATCTACTGTAAAATGGTTACCCTTTGTCTGCAGTGTCCTCAGTCGGAGACTATAGGGGAGATACGGATAGCTGAATTCACTCTTTTCACACGAGACCTAGCAATGAATGTGAAGAGACAGTAAGTAAAATATTACTTTCAAGTGCAGCATTACCTTCAAAAACAGGTACATGAAATAAGGGCAACGTAACAGTTCAATTTTTGGAGCATGTTTATGCTGAAACCACATACAATTATTAAAATATTGAATGGAAACCAGAACATTATAGTGCGTATTGGGTACCCTGCCCATTCTGGCCAATCCTGTATTCTGAACTATCTTGTATCTCTCAGGATACCCCACATCTAAGGACCAGAATGGAGATGGGCTTAATGAAAAGGTGATGAGTGTCTATTGGCTTGGTATTATTATTAAATGTAAAACAATTCTCAAAGAAGAGGCTGCTCAGTTACAGATCCACATTCGCCCATGGGACCAATCCTTGCAGGCCCCTTTTTTCTATATACTTTTATGAATATTAGTGTGCGAGGATGTGTAAAAATTAGGGATGCACCGAATCCAGGATTCGGTTCGGGATTCGGCCTTTTTCAGCAGGATTCAGATTCGGCCGAATCCTTCTGTCCAGCCGAATCGAATCCGAATTTGCATATGCAAATTAGGGGCGGAGAAGGAAATTGCGTGACTTTTTGTCACAAAACAAGGAAGTAAAAAATGTTTTCCCTTCCTACCCCTAATTAGCATATGCAAATTAGGGTTCGGATTCGGTATTCCGCCAAATCTTTCCAGAAGGATTCGGGGGTTCGGCCGAATCCAAAATAGTGGATTCGGTGCATCCCTAGTAAAAATGAATGGAACCTTTGCATGGGCAGACGTTTTAACCCAATTCCCTTCCCTTAGGTTCCCTTACTAACCCATACCTCCCAACTGTCCCTTTTTCGGAGGGACAGTCCCTCTTTTGACAGCTCAACCCGCAGTCCCTCATTTGTACTGGAAAGTCCCTCTTTTCTCTGCACTGAACAGCCAGAAAAAGAAACAAAGTTTCTCACTTAATTGGCTTTTAGCAGAGAGCCCAGAACAGCTAACAGGTGCAAATAAGATACTTTGTAACAATTTTGAGACACAAAAACACAGTTTAGATAAGGAGAAATATTTTCAAACTTTCAGAACCTGCCAAATTTTGTAAAACGAACATGGTAATTAGGGGGTGTGGCCACAGAAAGGGGTGTGGTCAAAAAATTGCTGCGCTACGTGCGGAGAAAAAAATTTGTCCCTCTTTTTACTTCCAAAATTTTGGGAGGTATGCTAACCCATGAGGGCAGCACTGAACAATGTTCCCCATAGTATATTATGTACCACGTCTATGAATCAGAGAGTAGTGATGGACTTCAAACAAGTTCTTGGAGCTGTTAGGTAGTCAGAAGACCATCTAATTTCACTGGAGGGACTTTATTCTGACTTTTCTTTAGTAAGGTGACTTGCAAGGATTTTAAGTAATAAAAGTGCTTGATGGAAATATTTAAGTTGATCAAGCACTTGGGCCACAGCCCCCTACAGTAATAAAGAATGTGCATGGCGATTTTGGGATAATCAAAAGTGCACTGAAGTTGCCTCCAGCTATTACCATTCATACATCTGGACTGTCTGTAATGTTACCTGCATTTTTACACAGGACAGTTTTAGCTCCAGATTGTAAAATGTTCTAAACATCTAAAATAACATTACAATATACAGATATAACATATACAAGCTCTATTTATCTCTCTATGAATCTATATATGTTGTCTGTCCCTGTTTATTTTAAACAAGCTAATTATTTTACTAGTGATACTGTTCTGTCACTTACCACCCTCTGCTGGTGAAATGACTATATTACTATACACACACTTTAAAGGGATACTGTCATGGGGAACATTTTTTTTCCAAAATGAATCAGTTAATAGCGCTGCTCCAGCAGAATTCTGCACTGAAATCCATTTCTCAAAAGAGCAAACAGATTTATTTATATTCAATTTTGAAATCTGATATTGGGTTAGACATTTTGTCAATTTCCCAGCTGCCCCTGGTCATGTGACTTGTGCCTACACTTTAGGAGAGAAATGCTTTCTGGCAGGCTGCTGTTTTCCTTCTCAATGTAACTGAATGTGTCTCAGTGGGACATGGGTTTTTACTATTGAGTGTTGTTCTTAGATCTACCAGGCAGCTGTTATCTTGTGTTAAGGTGGCCATAGACTCAAAGATCCGCTCATTTGGCGACATCGCCAAACGAGCGGATCTTTCCCCGATATGCCACTAAACTGCGTGGCTATATCGGGGGTAATTCGAGTGTTCGGCCGTATGGCCGAACGATCGAATTACGATGCGCCAAGTGGCTCCGACGGGTCGGTCGGGTAAAAATCCAACCTTTCCGATCGATATCGTGGCCAAACGACCGATATCGGCAGCTTTATCTGCCCGTGTATGGCCACCATTAGGGAGCTGCTATCTCGTTACCTTCCCATTGTTCTTTTGTTTGGCTGCTGGGGGGGGGAAAGGGAGGGGGGTGATATCACTCCAACTTGCAGTACAGCAGTAAAGAGCGATTGAAGTTTATTAGAGCACAAGTCACATGACTTGGGGCAGCTGGGAAATTGACAATATGTCTAGCCCCATGTCAGATTTCAAAATTGAATATAAAAAAATCTGTTTGCTCTTTTGAGAAATGGATTTCAGTGCAGAATTCTGCTGGAGCAGCACTATTAACTCATTCATTTTGAAAAAAATTTTTTTTCCCATGACAGTATCCCTTTAAAGGTATTGTTTGGGTAACGTGTTGTTCTTTATTTTGGTTAGGTAGGTTATCTGAGACACTTTATTGGGAGCATAAAAAAAAGCTGTGGGTAGGTGAGCTGTACGACACACTTCGTTGGGATATGTAAGCTGTGGATTATTTACCATAGGAAGGCACACAAAACATTGTTCAAAGTTACTTAAAACACCCTTTATTTGTCAGAGGTTGCTTGCCACTAGCATGAGTTTACTCCTTTCTGTTTAAATGACAACCAGTTAAGTTGGTAACTATTGTATTATCGACATTGCCTGTCATCATCTACTTGGGACTGTAAGCTCTACGGGGCAGGGACCTCCTTCCCACTGTGTCTTTTACAACATAGCACTTAATCTCTTTGTCCTGATATGAATTCTGTGTATATGTATTGTGCGATTTGTCTTCCTTCTGAATACTTTTATATATATTGTACTTTTATGCATTGTACAGTGCTGCGGCTCCTTAACAGAGCTTTACAAATAATGTTATACATACATACAGCTGAACATTTTGACATACCGTATATACTTGAGTATAAGCCGTCCCGAGTATTAGCCAAGGTACCTAATTTTACCTCCAAAAACTGGGAAAGCTTATTGACTCGAGTATAAGCCGAGTATAAGCCTAGGGTGAGAAATGCATTCTTGGATGCCAGTGACTATTCTTGGAGACTATTCTTGGACGCCGGCGACCGTTTTTGCACTTGACCCGAGTATAAGCCGAGGTAGAGTTTTTTAGCATATTTTGGGGGCTGAAAAAACTCTGCTTATACTCGAGTATATACGGTAATTCCAGTTATTCCTGTCCTAATTGCACTGTTGTGCAAAAGACTGAATTATTTTTATTTGGTCATATTCGCCATCTAGTGGCAGCATTTATTGTTAAATAAAATGTTTGCAGGTTTTAGAGATGAAATAGTAATGTAAGCATTGCATAAACACAGATGTACATGGATGAAATATTCTGTGATCAAGTTTACCGATACAGTACTCACTAATAGAAACAAGATATGTGCCCTACGTGGTGCTAAACTGATTGGGAGCAGGCCCGGACTGGCAATCTGTGGGTTCTGGCAAATTCCAGAGGGGCTGCTATAAGGTGCCATTGAAAGTCAGTATTTAGTGGCTGGTGGGGGATGAGTGGGCCTCTGTGTGGGCTCATTGGGCCTCTGTGTACCTGAAATGCCAGAGCCTATTTTAATTCTCAGTCCGGACCTGATTGGGAGGAGTGTCCTGTGACTGTTTTTTTCCTTCCTTCTCTGCAGTCTCTTTGCATTTGTATCTTCAGTTCAATATCTGTCAATGCAAGTGTGGTTTTCTCTAATTATAATGGGCATCACCTCTGCTTAGGGCAGGTTGTCATTCTTGTCGACCCTTTCTGACTCACTGTGCTGCCTTTATAGTCTGTTAGACCCAGGGACATAGATGCCTTGATCCTGAAAGAGAAAGCCTGGTTTTAGAAGACGTCAAAAAGCACTAAAAATAGAAATTGAGTGTAAAATGCAAAAGTGTTCAGAAGAGTATCTTGAGTATGTTTACTTTTAAGCCAAGTTCAATGTATGGCTGTGCTGGTATCCTTTCCTTGCCTAACACCCTGCTTACAAGAGGGCTCTGCATGATGACAGTGACATCTTCTGGCGGGTTTACAACACATAATATGTAGATGCATTCGTTTCTGATACTTCTCGATGCAGGGGCAATATACATCGTATAGCCATAACTGCACTGCACATTTCAGACAGATGGACAGAGCAGTAACAGAATGCTCCCTTGTAACCGTGTATAAATGTGTATCAATAAACTCTGCAGATCAATGTCTGATAAAGTCTCAGCATTCTGTACGTGAAGAAAATGACCCAGAGTTCATTCATGAGCGTAGGAGCTAAACAGAGCAAGCGTAACAACCAATCAGATATTTGCCTTCATTTTGCTTTTAAACTGGTCGCAATGGGCACCTGTGTGTGTAAATGAGCCCTTGATATGGTTATCATTCTGTTTGGCAGAATTGCAGCAATATTTTCTCCATGTGGGATTGCGGTGTTTGGGGGCGATGGAGAGGCAAGAATAGAAACAGAGTTGGTTTTTAACAGGAAACAAAACAAAAGAGGTATAAATGTCCAAGTGGATGGAGAGTAGAAAAACATATATAGGTGAAAAACTGAGAATCTCACATAGAAGTCCACCAGTAATAAAATAAAAAGTGCTGTACAGGTATGGGATCCGTTATCTGGAAAACCATTCTCTAGAAAGCTCTGAATTACGGAACGGCCATCTCCCATAGACTCCATTATAATCCAGATTTTTAAAACGGATTTCCTTTGTCTGTGTAATAATAAAACAGTCACTTGTACGTGATCCCAACTAAGATATAATTAATCCTTATTGGATGCAAAACCAGCCTATTGGCTTTATTTAATGTTTATGATTATCTAGTAGACTTAAGGCAGTGTTCCCCAACCAGTAGCTCATGAGTAACATGTTGCTCACCAACCCCTTGGATGTTGCTCCCAGTGGCCTCAAAGCAGGAGCTTATTTTTGAATTCCAGGCTTGGAGGAAAGGTTTGGTTGCATTAAAACAGTTGTATTGCCAAATAGAGCTTTCTGTACGTTGCCAGTCCACATAGGGGCTAGCAAATAGCCAATCACAGCCAGTGTCTGACTGGGACACCAGGGGCCCACTCTCAGTATTATTTTCCTTCTCCTCACTCAACCTCTATTGTCCTATTATCTTTTCTTTACATACTGTCAGGACTTACCCTGGTGGTTTAGTGGGCAGCGGGGTCCACTGCCGCTCCTTCGGCGTGGACGCCCGCTGCGCAGCTCCCTCTTCCTCCTATGCCGGTTCCTCTAGGGCGCGTGCGCCGCGCGCGTACATTATTTAAAGGCGCAGTCGCGCTGGCTTGATGACAGCGCGCAATTGGCGCGAATTTCAAATGTATAAAAGGGGAATTTGGCTTTCAGGTAATTGCCCGTTGTTAGGTTCAAATTAGCTTGTTCCTGGGTGCTATTACTTGTGATTCCTGATCTACCGTGTTTGACCCTTGCCTGCCTGATTTACTACGCTGATCTCTGTAATCCTGACCTTTGCCTGTCTGTTAACTCCGAACTCTCCAATCTTGATCCTGCTAGTCTGTGACTATTCTGACATCTCCAATCCTGACCTCTGCCTGTCCATTGACCATTCTACGCTTTCTCTATCCTGATTTTGGCCTGTCTGACTATTCTTCTGCTTGTGCTAGCCCGGCCTGCCTGTTCCTGTGGCTTCCTATCTTCCAGCATCCTTGTAAAACAGTCGTGCCCCATTGCCTGCCAGAACTTATGCCTTGCACCTCTCGTTAAGTCCAGGTGGCATCTGAGTACGCCGAGGGCTCCTCCCGAGGCAGTCACTTAACTGGTGAAGTCGAGCCGAGACCAGGGTGCTTGGCATCTGTTCTGGTGTAGGGTGCCGACGTGACACATACTATAATCTATTGTTCCATCTATTTAGCCCCTTTGTTCTTATAGAAATAGGGAATGGCCATGAAATAGGCCAAATGTTTAGAAGCAAGAGGCCCACTGAAACCTGGGCCCACCGGGAGTTTTGCTGGTATCCCGGTGGGCCAGTCCGACACTGATCACAGGATTCGTTGGTATCCTCAGGAACTATTTTCATGTTTATGTTGCTCCTCAACTCTTCTTACATTTGAATGTGGCTGATGGGTGAAAACAGCTGGGGATTCCTGGCTTAAGGTGTGCAGAAAAAAGAAAGATCTTTTATCCAGAAAAAAAAAACAGATTCCGAGCATTCTGAATAAGAGATCCCATACCTGTATTTAGTTACTTACAGCAAGAGTCAGCTCCTTTGGGGGAGGTAGTGTCTGCCTTGTGTGCCCTGTAAAGAAATAGAAGTAATAAATAGAAGTTACCCAATAAAAGTCTGACTAAGTGCCATACTTAAAATGTAATTTATGTTTGCAATGGCAACTACAATGTGAAATTAAATCATCCATATTCATAGCACCAATGATCTGAATTGTGTCCCTCTCTGGCTTATGATACCGGCATAAAGGACAAGCAGGAGAACTGAGAGGCTGATACCAGACATCAAGATACTAATACCCCAATGACATGCATCCGACTTCCATCTTTGAGAGCACCAGACTGACGTAACCATACACTTTCTGTACTGAATGACTACAATAGTGACTTTGGAAAGGGTTTGGCCCAATAGGGGTAGCGGATGAAGCACAATTAAATGGAGAAACAGATCGCAGGTAACAACTTTACTGTAGGGCCCTGGAACTTCTAATTAGAGCAATGTATTGAGTGATGCAATTATAAGTTCCCTATTGGGTACAGACAGGGCAGCCACAAGGGGGGGGCAGGGGGGAGAGTTGTAGGGGGCCCCGAGGGTAAGGGGGGCCCTGCCACGCCACACTTACTTGATTAGCCGGGGCCCCATCTTTCTGAGAGCTGCTGACTTCGGGAAGGTATGGACGTTTAAGGGGCCCTGGCCACCAATTTTCTTATAATGTGGGGGTGGGGGCCCTGGCCACCAATTTTGGCCACCGATTTTTTTTTTCTCATGTGGGGTCCTAGCCACCAATATTTTTTAATTGGGGGGCCCTGGCCACAAATGTTTTTTATGTAGGGCCTGATCACCAATATCTTTTTATTTTTAATAAACATGTGGGAATATTTTTTTTGTTTTTTTACTGTGTGGTGGGGGCGGACCTGTGGGGTGGGCAGACCTGTAGGTGGGGCTTGCGGTGGGCGCAGCCCAGGGGGCCCAGGAAATTTTGTTGTATGGGGGCCCTGTGATTTCTGATGGTGGTCCTGGGTACAGTCCAAGTATAACTTGTCACAAATTAAAAGAGTTGGCCGGTACTGGGGAAGGTACAGCATGGCTGGACATCTTTGGCTTTCCCCTGATTCATATAGTTCATTAATATATAGGCTGGTATTGTTATATACTATTGGCAAAGGAGGTCCAGATAGGGGAGACTGCCCAAGGCCAGACATATAAGACAGAAAGAAATACAGACAGCTCAACCATACAGATCTGCTTCTCTAGGGACAAACCACTGAATCACAAACCTATTCCCTTTGTAATGTCCCTTTATCATAATGAACTAATGAGGAATGGGACACTTTATTCCCTACTTCAGCATTACAAATTGAAATGGTATTTTTGATTTAATAACCTCCTCTACTGGTAATTGGCATTTTGACAGAGTATAATTATCCTCCTTGTGGCCCGATGTATCCACAGACCGGGGCTATTTTGTAAACATAAAGTATAATATATAGGAAGTAAAACCTGGCTATAGTTACTATCATTATTAAACTGAACTAAAGGGATACTGTCATGGGAAAAAATTTTTTTTTCAAAACGCATCAGTTAATAGTGCTGCTCCAGCAGAATTCTGCACTGAAATCCATTTCTCAAAAGAGCAAACTGATTTTTTTATATTCAATTTTGAAATCTGACATGGGGCTAGACATATTGTCAATTTCCCAGCTGCCCCCAGTCATGTGACTTGTGCTCTGATAAACTTCAATCACTCTTTACTGCTGTACTGCAAGTTGGAGTGATATCACCCACCTCCCTTTTCCCCCCCAGCAGCCAAACAAAAGAACAATGGGAAGGTAACCAGGTAGCAGCTCCCTATTGGTGGCCATACATGGAGAGATCCGCTCGTTTGGCGATGTCGCCAAACGAGCGGATCTCCCTCCGATATGTCCACAAGATAACAGCTCCCTGGTAGATCTAAGAACAACACTCAATAGTAAAAACTCATGTCCCACTAACACACATTCAGTTACATTGAGAAGGAAAAACAGCAGCCTGCCAGAAAGCATTTCTCTTCTTATCAGAGCACAAGTCACATGACCAGGAGCAGCTGGGAAATTGACAATATGTCTAGCCCCTTGTCAGATTTCAAAATTGAATATAAAAAAATCTTGTTTGCTCTTTTGAGAAATGGATTTCAGTGCAGAATTCTGCTGGAGCAGCACTATTAACTGGTTTTTTTGAAAAAATTTTTTTTCCCATAACAGTATCCCTTAAACCTGAATGAAGAATAAAAGGGATGGTTCACCTTTAAGATCATTTTTATAATGTTATAGAACGACCAATTCTAAGCAACTTTTCAATTGGTTTTCATTATGTATAGTTTGTCTTTTTCTTCTGACTCTTTCCAGCTTTCTAATAGGGTCACTGACCCCATCTAAAAAACAAATGCTCTGTAAGGCTACACATGTATTGTTATTACTAGGGATGCACCGAATCCAGGATTCAGTTTGGGATTCGGATTTTTTCAGCAGGATTCAAATTCGGCCGAATCCTTGTGCCTGGCCGAACTGAATCTGAATTTGCATATGTAAATTAGGGGTGGAAAGGGAACTCGTGTGACTTTTCATCAGAAAACAAGGAAGTAAAAAAAGTTTACCCACTTTCTCCTTTCCCGCCTCTAATTTGCATATGCAAATTAGTATTTGGATTCCGTTCGGTATTCGGCCGAATCTTTCACAAAGGATTCGGCCGAATCCCAAATAGTGGATTCGGTGCTTGGGATGTGGGGTTTCCCAGATAAGGGATCTTTTTGTAATTGAGATCACCATACGCTAAGGCTGCTAAAGGACATTAAAGTCATTGCAATATGTACACCAGTGATGTCAGACTGGCAGCCCTGTGGCTGTTTCTGATCTGTGGATTTTGGGGGTTGGTGTGAGTTGCAGGTAAATAACATCTGCAGGTTGGATTTATGTAATTACCTCCCCGTCACATAGGCCTCCAGTCTTCCTGCATTGCCAGAGGCCCCTTCTGCTAAAACTCCAACCCTGGAAGGCCACACCAAAATGCTATTTTCTGTTCCACCCCCCCTATCCGTCCCATACAAAAGGACTTTGGTGCAGTCCTAACCCCACACACAGCCTATGGCTCTACCCTAGTGCACACAGTTTTTATACAGTATCTACACCACACAAACACACAGCCAATGACAATCATCACCTCACACACACAGCCTGTGGTCTAGTCCCTATCCCACCCAAACACACAACCTAAAGGTGCTACAGTCCCTGCCTCACACAAACATACACAAAGCATGTGCTACAGTCCCTGCCACACATAAAGCCTGTGGTAAGTGCTTATCCTACCCAGACTCACAGCCTGTGGTAAATTCCTGCCAGACACAATACACGCAGCTTGTGGTACAGGCCCTACTTCACACTCAAACATACACCCCACAGGCTGTGGTACAGTCCCTATTCACACACACACACACACACACCCTGTGGTACAGTCTTTACCCTCAGACCAGCTCACAGCCTGTGGTACAGTCTATCTCACACACATCATGCAGCCTGTGGTAAATTCCTGCCCAACACAAACACACAGTCTGTGGTACAATCCCTACCTCACACACACAAACACACAGCCTGTGGTACAGTCCCTACCTCACACACACAAACACAGTCTGTGGTACAATCCCTACCTCACACACACAAACACACACAGTCTGTGGTACAATCCCTACCTCACACACACAAACTGTGGTACAGCCCCTACCTCACACACACAAACACACAGTCTGTGGTACAATCCAAACCTCACACACACACACACACAGTCTGTGGTACAATCTGTACCTCACACAAACAAACACAGCCTGTGGTACAGTCCCTACCTCGCACACACACACACACAGAGTCTGTAGTACAATCCCTACCTCACACACACACACAGCCTGTGGTACAGTCCGTACCTCACACACACAAACACACGCACAGCCTGTTGTACAGTTCCTATTCACACACACAAGCTCACAGCCTGTGGTACAGTCTATCTCACACACATCATGCAGCCAGTGGTAAATTCCTGCCCAACACAAACACACAGTCTGTGGTACAATCCCTACCTCACACACACAAGCACACAGCCTGTGGTACAATCCCTACCTCACACACACACAAACACAGTCTGTGGTACAATCCAAACCTCACACACACACAGTCTGTGGTACAATCCCTACCTCACACACACAAACTGTGGTACAGCCCCTACCTCACACACACACAAACAGCCTGTTGTACAGTTCCTATTCACACACACAAGCTCACAGCCTGTGGTACAGTCTATCTCACACACATCATGCAGCCTGTGGTAAATCCCTTCCCAACACAAACACACAGTCTGTGGTACAATCCCTACCTCACACACACAGTCTGTGGTACAATCCCTACCTCACACACACAAACACACAGCCTGTGGTACAGTCCGTACCTCACATACACACAAACAGCCTGTTGTACAGTTCCTATTCACACACACAAGCTCACAGCCAGTGGTACAGTCTATCTCACACACATCATGCAGCCTGTGGTAAATCCCTTCCCAACACAAACACACAGTCTGTGGTACAATCCCTACCTCACACACACACACAGTCTGTGGTACAGTCCCTACCTCACACACACAAACACACAGTCTGTGGTACAATCTGTACCTCACACACACAAACACAGCCTGTGGTACAGTCCCTACCTCGCACACACACAGAGTCTGTAGTACAATCCCTACCTCACACACACACACACAAACACACAGCCTGTGGTACAGTCCGTACCTCACACACACAAACACACGCACAGCCTGTTGTACAGTTCCTATTCACACACACAAGCTCACAGCCTGTGGTACAGTCTATCTCACACACATCATGCAGCCAGTGGTAAATTCCTGCCCAACACAAACACACAGTCTGTGGTACAATCCCTACCTCACACACACACACACAAACACACAGCCTGTGGTACAGTCCGTACCTCACACACACAAACACACGCACAGCCTGTTGTACAGTTCCTATTCACACACACAAGCACACAGCCTGTGGTACAATCCCTACCTCACACACACAGCCTGTGGTACAGTCCCTACCTCACACACACGAACACAGTCTGTGGTACAATCCAAACCTCACACACACACAGTCTGTGGTACAATCCCTACCTCACACACACAAACACACAGCCTGTGGTACAGTCCGTACCTCACACACACACAAACAGCCTGTTGTACAGTTCCTATTCACACACACAAGCTCACAGCCTGTGGTACAGTCTATCTCACACACATCATGCAGCCTGTGGTAAATCCCTTCCCAACACAAACACACAGTCTGTGGTACAATCCCTACCTCACACACACACAGTCTGTGGTACAGTCCCTACCTCACACACACAAACACACAGTCTGTGGTACAATCCCTACCTCACAGACACAAACACAGTCTGTGGTACAGTCCCTACCTCACACACACACACACACAGTATGTGGTACAGTCCCTACCTCACACACACAGCCTGTTGTACAGTTCCTATTCACACACACAAGCTCACAGCCTGTGGTACAGTCTATCTCACACACATCATGCAGCCAGTGGTAAATTCCTGCCCAACACAAACACACAGTCTGTGGTACAATCCCTACCTCACACACACACAAACACACAGCCTGTGGTACAGTCCGTACCTCACACACACAAACACACGCACAGCCTGTTGTACAGTTCCTATTCACACACACAAGCACACAGCCTGTGGTACAATCCCTACCTCACACACACAGCCTGTGGTACAGTCCCTACCTCACACACACGAACACAGTCTGTGGTACAATCCAAACCTCACACACACACAGTCTGTGGTACAATCCCTACCTCACACACACAAACACACAGCCTGTGGTACAGTCCGTACCTCACACACACACAAACAGCCTGTTGTACAGTTCCTATTCACACACACAAGCTCACAGCCTGTGGTACAGTCTATCTCACACACATCATGCAGCCAGTGGTAAATTCCTGCCCAACACAAACACACAGTCTGTGGTACAATCCCTACCTCACACACACACAAACACACAGCCTGTGGTACAGTCCGTACCTCACACACACAAACACACGCACAGCCTGTTGTACAGTTCCTATTCACACACACAAGCACACAGCCTGTGGTACAATCCCTACCTCACACACACAGCCTGTGGTACAGTCCCTACCTCACACACACGAACACAGTCTGTGGTACAATCCAAACCTCACACACACACAGTCTGTGGTACAATCCCTACCTCACACACACAAACACACAGCCTGTGGTACAGTCCGTACCTCACACACACACAAACAGCCTGTTGTACAGTTCCTATTCACACACACAAGCTCACAGCCTGTGGTACAGTCTATCTCACACACATCATGCAGCCTGTGGTAAATCCCTTCCCAACACAAACACACAGTCTGTGGTACAATCCCTACCTCACACACACACAGTCTGTGGTACAGTCCCTACCTCACACACACAAACACACAGTCTGTGGTACAATCCCTACCTCACAGACACAAACACAGTCTGTGGTACAGTCCCTACCTCACACACACACACACACAGTATGTGGTACAGTCCCTACCTCACACACACAGCCTGTTGTACAGTTCCTATTCACACACACAAGCTCACAGCCTGTGGTACAGTCTATCTCACACACATCATGCAGCCAGTGGTAAATTCCTGCCCAACACAAACACACAGTCTGTGGTACAATCCCTACCTCACACACACACACACAAACACACAGCCTGTGGTACAGTCCGTACCTCACACACACAAACACACGCACAGCCTGTTGTACAGTTCCTATTCACACACACAAGCACACAGCCTGTGGTACAATCCCTACCTCACACACACAGCCTGTGGTACAGTCCCTACCTCACACACACGAACACAGTCTGTGGTACAATCCAAACCTCACACAGTCTGTGGTACAATCCCTACCTCACACACACAAACACACAGCCTGTGGTACAGTCCGTACCTCACACACACACAAACAGCCTGTTGTACAGTTCCTATTCACACACACAAGCTCACAGCCTGTGGTACAGTCTATCTCACACACATCATGCAGCCTGTGGTAAATCCCTTCCCAACACAAACACACAGTCTGTGGTACAATCCCTACCTCACACACACACAGTCTGTGGTACAGTCCCTACCTCACACACACAAACACACAGTCTGTGGTACAATCCCTACCTCACAGACACAAACACAGTCTGTGGTACAGTCCCTACCTCACACACACAGCCTGTTGTACAGTTCCTATTCACACACACAAGCTCACAGCCTGTGGTACAGTCTATCTCACACACATCATGCAGCCTGTGGTAAATTCCTGCCCAACACAAACACACAGTCTGTGGTACAATCCCTACCTCACACACACACACACACAGCTTGTGGTACAGTCTGGCAACGTCTGGCTCTTTGTCCTCCTCTATCCCATCTCCTGTTCTCCATTCCTACCCCCTCCCTCCCTCCCATTCTTACCCCTAGGGAGCAGGTCACGTGAGCAGGGGGCGGGGACCGCCCTTGTCTGCCAAAAAAAAGCCATTTTGAGGGAGAGAGAGAGAAAAAAGCAATATAAATATATATATTTATATCAATTCATATCCAGATGGGGATAAAGGAAGAGAAGAGCTAGAGTGAGACAAAGAGAGGAAGGGGGAGACTGAGACACAGCGGCGGGGAGAGGAGGGAATTTGGAGGAATAATCTCACACACACAGTCACACAGACACATATATATATATATACATCACACACTCACACTCAGACACACGGCAGGGGAGGCCGCACGAGCAGCAGCAGCAGCAGGTAAGGACTCGTTATTGATGGTTCCTGTTGTGTCTGTGACGAGATTGTTTATGTCTGTGTGTGTGTCAGTCTGTGTGTGAGTCTGTGTCTAATGGACAGTGTGTGTGAGTCTGTAGAGTAAACACTTGCACCTCCAGTACTCGAGGATACAATGCGCCCCCCTCTCGTCTCCTGTGGCTCGGTCTTTGGCCTGCGCTTTGCAGTTAATGGTGGAATGTGCCACGATCTCCCGGGGGGTGTCCCTGTGCCAGTCAGTGCGTGTGTGTCTGGCGTGAGAGAGAGAGACATTGGGGCACGAGACTCCAGATGTCAATGAGACCCCCCAGCAGTGACTTGTTCTGTCATCTCATTAGTAAATGTCCCCCTCACTCTCTGTCATATCATTCACTGCTCCCCCTCCTCCTATTTATTTACACTCACTCACTGATCTGTACTAACTAATGGGACTCACTGAACTCACTGTCAGCCTGACCTCTGTGTGTGTCTGATATATATATATATATGTGTGTCTATATGTGTCTATATATGTGTGTCTATATACTGGCTATTTACTTCTCTCTTCCTTGCTACTTGCCCTTTACATTTCATTCAACTACAGGCAGTGCTGTAACTTCATCTTACTGGGCCCCAACATATTCATAATTTCACCTAACCCCCTCCTATATATTAATATCTTTAATAATAATATCTTTATTCCCTATTAATAACATTGGGATCACTGGCCTTCCTATATATTTATCTTTATTCCCTATTAATAACATTGGGATCACTGACCTTCCTATATATTTATCTTTATTCCCTATTAATAACATTGGGATCACTGGCCTTCCTATATATTTATCTTATTCCCTATTAATAACATTGGGATCACTGACCTTCCTATATATTTATCTTTATTCCCTATTAATAACATTGGGATCACTGACCTTCCTATATATTTATCTTTATTCCCTATTAATAACATGGGATCACTGGCCTTCCTATATATTTATCTTTATTCCCTATTAATAACATTGGGATCACTGACCTTCCTATATATTTATCTTTATTCCCTATTAATAACATTGGGATCACTGGCCTTCCTATATATTTATCTTTATTCCCTATTAATAACATTGGGATCACTGCCTTCCTATATATTTATCTTTATTCCCTATTAATAACATTGGGATCACTGACCTTCCTATATATTTATCTTTATTCCTATTAATAACATTGGGATCACTGGCCTTCCTATATATTTATCTTTATTCCCTATTAATAACATTGGGATCACTGACCTTCCTATATATTTATCTTTATTCCCTATTAATAACATTGGGATCACTGGCCTTCCTATATATTTATCTTTATTCCCTATTAATAACATTGGGATCACTGACCTTCCTATATATTTATCTTTATTCCCTATTAATAACATTGGGATCACTGGCCTTCCTATATATTTATCTTTATTCCCTATTAATAACATTGGGATCACTGACCTTCCTATATATTTATCTTTATTCCCTATTAATAACATTGGGATCACTGACCTTCCTATATATTTATCTTTATTCCCTATTAATAACATTGGGATCATGACCTTCCTATATATTTATCTTTATCCCCTATTAATAACATTGGGATCACTGACCTTCCTATATATTTATCTTATTCCCTATTAATAACATTGGGATCACTGACCTTCCTAATATTTCATCTTTATTCCCTATTAATAACATTGGGATCACTGGACCTTCCTATATATTTATCTTTATTCCCCTATTAATAACATTGAGATCACTGACCTTCCTATATATTTATCTTTATTCCTATTAATAACATTGGGATCACTGACCTTCCTATATATTTATCTTTATTCCCTATTAATAACATTGGGATCACTGACCTTCCTATATATTTATCTTTATTCCCTATTAATAACATTGGGATCACTGACATTCCTATATATTTATATTTTTCCCTATTAATAACATTGACATCAACCATCATTTTTATGTAAAACAACCTTAGTAGTTACCCCCAGACTGCAGGGTTCTCCATGTAGTGGCCCTCCAGCTGCTCGTAAAGGAGAATTGAATCCTTAATTAAAAACCCTACCCTACATAGACCTTCCTCCCCCCAGCCTAACTGCTCCCCAGAGCAAATGCCCCTAACTTTTTACTTACCCCTCAGTGCAGATTCAGGGATCAGAGTTCACGGCCGCCATCTTCCGGCTCTTCGTTTCTTCTTCTGCACTTCTGTCCACTTCAGCTCATGCGCACCTGAATGCAAGGGCTATAACTGCTGGGGGGCCCCCAGACAGCAGACACAGCATATATATGTCTGGAACCCTGGCTTTCAGGGTTCAGCCATATCCAGGAGTACAGATTTGGCCAAATAGAAAATCAAGTCCAAGAAAAGCACCAGAAAAGCCAACACACAGGAGGATTTACCCGATTTTTTTGTTCAGTTATATATAGGGTTCAAATTTGATTCCTGATAAAAAATAAAAAAAATTAAAAAAAAAAGAGCTTGTATTTCTTCAAATCCCAAACCAAATGCAGGATTTGGTGCATCCCTAATATATATATATATCAGCCAAAAGTGTGCACTCCATTAAATAAGGGGACCTGTCTGGGTGCAGAAGGCTGGAGATAATAAAACATCATATTACACCGCACTCACAGGTCTTTAGTGATGAACAAAAATAAAATTAATTTATTGCACCGACGTCTCAGTCTGGAGCCAATCTCTTCCCGGGATTGCCCACTTTGAGGTGGGGGACATCAGGCCGAACTGATCATGGGCCCTGGGGTCCAATGATTGGATCAAAATGCTGAAAATGCAGGTGGTCGGATCGAGAGCCACATCAATTAACTGACACGATCCTCCATTGGGTTTTTAAAGCTGGCTGATCAACAGATCGGGGAAGCCCAGTTGGAGGGCTCCATTCACTGCCCAATAAGCTGTTAAATTGGTCCGTCATCATCTTATATGGGCCTGTGTATGGGCAGCTTTAGTCTTCTTCTCTACAGGATTATATATTTCCATTCCCAAACACACACTTCTAGTACATTGTCCAGACTTCCCGGGTCATGTCCTCTCCTACCTTGGCCAGATGCCTCCTCTCCATAGACGTTATTCTTATACGTAGTCAGCTTGAGGCTCCTGATAACCCACTGCTTCTATGGGGTAAATTCCTCAAAGAGAACCCTTCATTCTGCATAAATCTCATTAAAGGGCTTGTTCAACTTCCAACACTTTTTTTCAATTCAGATAATTCACCAAAAAAAATAAATACTTTTTCCAATGACTTTCTATTTTCTATGTGAGACAGTTTTTCTAATCTAGAAGTATAAAGTGTCATTTTTCACCTACTAAAGCAGCTCTGGGAAGGGGGGGGGGGTCGCCGACCCTGTAAACTGATCTAAATGGATACATTTAGTTGATCCATTTCTTATTTTTGTCCCTGCTGAGCAGAATCTCTGAGTTTCATTACAGGCAGCTGTTAGACTTGATACAATAGTTACTGATACTCCAGAGAGACTGCTGAGAAATGGATCAACTAATTTGATCAACTAAATGTAGCAACTAAATGTAGCAAATTGTAACAATTCAGATGCTTCTGGATCACCGAGTTGCCAGACTCAAACACCAGAGTCAGGGACATTTAAAGGGATACTGTCATGGGGAAAAACATTTTTTTCAAAATTAATCAGTTTATAGTGCATTTCTCAAAAGAGCTTAGATTTTGGAAAAACCACAAATAATGGAAAGTGATTGGGGAAAAGTCTTTATTTCTGGGGAACAATCTGAAACCAACTGAACTGAAAAAAGTGTTGGAAGGTGAAGGACCCCTTTAATGATGTGTATGCAAACACCTTGCTTAGTCACGTCACCCCGAGAACAATCGCAACTGTCACGTTTGTGCCACCGTTTTCCCTACAGAGACTTTAGTCCTTGCGGTGCGGCTAATGGATCTCCGTAGGGAAGAGCTTCACTTGCCTTCATTAGTGCTGCAAGATCAGACGAGTAATTTAATAGAGAGGAAGCTGCAGGAATAGTAAACAACAGCAAATAAACAGGGGGAAAAACTGTTCTAAAACGGTTAAAAATCGGCTTCTTTAAAGGGCAAGCTTTTCAGTGGGCGGCCAACGTGGGCCTGGTCTGGTCGTTTGTTTTGCATCCCACTCCAGACATGCTATCGTATATCCCTAATAATATTTTTAATTTTGGGCAGAGCCAAGTTTTTTTTTAATCTCTATACAAGAACTGGTTCCTGAAAGAGTTGTTGGCAGGGGCTCGTGGGGAATGGAAGCCTTCCAGTAATTAATAAAGAACGAGCTTTCTCTCTCTCTCCCGTACTATGGCTGAGCTTACACCCGGGCGGCTGACTCAATAGAGGACTGATCCTAGAATTGCGGCTTTATGTTGAATATTTTAATTATGATTTTGTTGGAATGAAAGGCTGGTGGCACACGGGGCTGTCGGGAGTCACAGTGGTTTCTCTGGGGGATCTTTATATATATGATTGTCAGCAGTAGGATCATAGTTATAGTATTGCTAGTGATTACAGGGAATGGAAACTTCTAATCAGGGTGTATCACTGACGACCTTAAATGGGTGGTTCAGCTTTACGTTAACTTTTAGTATGTTATAGAATGATCAATTCTAAGCAACTTTTCAATTGGTCTTCATTATTCATTTGTTATAGTTTTTTAATTATTTGCCTTTTTCTTTCCAGCTTTCTAATGGGGGTCACTGACCCCATCTAAAAAACAAATGCTCTGTAAAGCTGCAAATGTATCGTATTGCTACTTTTTATTACTCATCTTTCTATTCAGGCCTCTCCTATTCCAGTCTCCAATGCATGGTTGCTAGGGTCATTTGGACCCTAGCAACCAGATGGCTGAAATTGCAAACTGCAGAGCTGCTGAATAAAAAGTCAAAAACCACAAATCATAAAAAATGAAAACCAATTGCAAATTGTCTCAGAATATTGGTCTCTACATCTTACTAACAGTTCAACCCCTTTAAGGCATATATTGTTAGCACAACAGCAGATCATGGCTCACATTTTCAGTTGCGTTGTGTCTCCATTGGCTTTGCTTGCTCAATCCTAAATCCTCTTGTTTGTAAAAATCCAGGGTTTCGTCTTTTTTTCACCGGCAAGATGCATCGTACGATGCGGATCAAGATGACGGAGCTCAACCCGCACTTGATGTGCGCTCTCTGCGGAGGCTACTTCATCGACGCGGCAACAATCGTGGAGTGTCTGCATTCCTGTAAGTCTGATATTTCC
Organism: Xenopus laevis; assembly: GCF_017654675.1. Taxonomy (NCBI): domain Eukaryota; kingdom Metazoa; phylum Chordata; class Amphibia; order Anura; family Pipidae; genus Xenopus; species Xenopus laevis. The sequence goes on along the minus strand of NC_054387.1, from coordinate 3,061,736 downwards.
TTTATACACCGTACTGGTCTCATGGCAACTCCCACCCCATATCTGTCTCCAAGCAGCACACTACTTGTCTCCTGTCCCTTTAAGAAAAGTCCCTTATCTGATATTCCCTACTATTCTCCTTATGATCTAAGGGTGCAAAATGCACAGAATCTCCCCGTGTTTCCACTAATTGTGTTATTATTGTCTTTTCTTCTTCAGTCTGCAAGACCTGTATCCTACGATACCTAGAAGCACACAAGTTCTGCCCCATGTGTGACTCCCAAGTCCATAAAGGGCGACCCCTCCTCAGTATCAGGTGAGAAACTAAAAAAATCTGAACACTAGGAGGGCTATGAACTAAGATTAAAGGTTAAAGGGATGTTCACCTTTGCATTAACTGTTCGTATGATGTAGAGAGGGATATTATGAGACTATTGGTTTTCATTTTTTATTATTTGTTGTTTTTGACTTGTTTAGCTTTTTATTCAGCAGCTCTCCAGTTTGCAAATTCAGCAGTCTGGTTGCTAGGCTCAAAATTATCCTAGCAACCATGCATTGATTTGAATAAGAGACTGGAATATGAATAGGAGAGACCTGAATAGAAAAATGAGTAATATAAAATGAAATGTGTAGCCTTACAGAGCATTTGTTCTTAAGGTGGAGTCGGCGACCTCCATTTGAAAGATGGAAAGAGTCAGAAGAATCAATCAAAAACTATTTAAAAAAATTAAGACCAATTGAAAAGATGCTTGGAATTATTAGTTATTTAGCTTTTTATTCAGCAGCTCTCCAGTTTGCAATTGCAGCCGTCTGGTTACTAAGGTCCAAATTCCCCTAGCAACCATGCATTGATTTGAATAAGAAACCGGAATATGAATAGGAGAGGCCTGAATAGAAAGATGAGTAATAAAAAGTAGGAATGCACCAAATCCAGGATTCGGTTCGGGATTCGGCCTTTTTCAGCAGGATTCGGATTCTGTCCGTCCGAACCAAATCCGAATACTAATTTGCATATGCAAATTAGGGACGGAGATGGAAATTGCATGACTTTTTGTAACAAAACAAGGAAATAAAAAATGTTTTCCACTTCGAACCCCTAATTTGCATATGCACATTGCAGATTCGGATTCGGTTCGGTATTCGGCCGAATCCTTCATGAAGGATTCGAGGGTTCGGCAGAATCCAAAATAGTGGATTCGGTGCATCCCTAATAAAAAGTAGCAATAGCTTTACAGATGGGGTCGGTGACCCCCATTTGAAAGCTGGAAAGAGTCAGAAGAAGGCAAATAAATTAAAAACTATAAATAATGAAGACCAATTGAAAAGTTGCATAGAACTGGCCATTCTATAACATAATAAAAGTGAACAACCCCTTTAAAGAAGGATAATGCTCCTGTATTATAAAACAAAGGATATTATTAGTGAAGAAGGAGATCCGTGAATGTATAAAGGCACAAGGCTACAGAGCAAATCTATTGATAGAGGTTTTGGAACTCCCAGCTGCCTTCTAATTAGGGATGCACCAAATCCAAATTTTGGATTCAGCTGAACCCCCAAATCCTTCGCGAAAAATTCGGCCGAATACCGAACCAAATCCTAATTTGCAAATTAGGGATTAGAAGGGGAAACATTTTTTACTTCCTTGTTTTGTGATAAAAAGTCATGTTATTTCCCTCCCCGTCCCTAATTTGCATATGCAAATTCAGATTCAGTTTGGTTGGGCAGAAGGATTTGGCCGAATCCTGGATTTAGTGCACCCTTACTTCTAATAACCTGTCATGTGATATGAATGACATCACTAAGCACTAGTTATAAGGATATACTTTGCTGGTTACACGTTTGTATTCTAGATGTTTGTGCTTTTATCTTAATGTTTAATCTCTTCAGGTCAGACAAGACATTGCAGGACATTGTGTATAAACTTGTCCCCGGGCTGTTCAGAGGTGAGTGAATGTACTTATCTATGGGTGTATGTGGATAAAAGCTTTTATTTACTGGACAGAGGTATATGCATAGCGGCAAACCAATGTAAGTAAGGCTGATGTCACGCTGGGCTGATCGTAACCTGGTCGATAAGGCAACGGAAAACCTAGCAACCAGATAGCAGCTGCAATTCCAGTTGCCAAACCAAAACTGTAAATACTTTAAAACCATAAAAGAATTAAGATTGTAAATTGTCTTTAAATGCTGCTGTCTACATCCCATTAAAAGTTCATTTTTAGGTGATCTTCCGCTTTATATACCACATATATCTGAAGATATCCTGCAGAATAGCTGCGAGCTGGTTAAAGGGGATTATTATATAATATAAATAACAGGTGCCCTTTAAGTGATGGCTGAGACCCTGACTGGGTAATACTGCAGGTAACAAGCAGTGGTGTAACTAGTAATTGCTGGGCACCCCCACATAAAAGAAAACTTTGAGGGGTAATTTATCAACACTGGACAAATTTGTCCATGGGCAGCAGGATTTGGATTCAGCCGAACCAAATTGGAATTTTTTTCCTTTGAGGAAGGAAGTAAAAAATGTTTTCCTCCTCCCACCCCTAATTTGCATATGCAAATTAAGGTTCGGTATTCGGCCGAATCTTTTGTGAAGGATTTGGGGGTTCGGCCATTTCCAAAATAGAGGATTCCGTGCATTCCTAGTAAATAGGGTTGCCACCTTTTAATAAAATTTCCACCGGTCGGGTGGTGGGAATAAAAGGGTGGGCCGTGACTTAAAAGGGGGCAGGTCATAATGTAAAAGGGGGAGGAGCCACATCGAGAGACAGCCAGAATGAGGCAAAGGCGTATGTTTTGAGCGGATTGGGGCCGGATCAAGGGCTTTTGTTCAGGGTATTACAATTTTGCCGGCAGCTACATTTCTGGTAAATTTATAATACCGGCCTTGGCAGGTGTTTAACCAGCTAGCCCTAGCAGTAACCCATGGCAACCAGTCAAGTGGGGTCATTTATCAACACCGGGCAAATTTGCCCATGGCCAGTTACCTACGTATAGCAACCAATCACTGATTAGCTTTTTGAAGCCAGCTGCAAGTAGAACAATGAATGCTGTGATTTGATTGGTTGCCATGGGTAACTGCCCATGGGCAAATTTGCCCAGTGTTGATAAATGACCCCCAAGTAGTTTCATTCACAGTAGTTCAACTGCAGCTGGCTGAAGAAAGCCAATCACTGATTGGTTGTTCTATCATGGGCAAATTTGCACAGTGTTGATAAATGTCCCACCAATGAGTTCAGTTCAGCAGCCTCTCCTTATTGGCCCGGGACCCTCTTTTGATTCATTGTTCCTTCCGCACTTTCTCTCTCGTGCAGGTGAGATGAAGAGGCGGCGGGATTTTTACGCTTCTTACTCGCGTTCAAAGGGTAAGTAACACTACAAGGAAAGTTGACCTTGAAATCTACCATCTAAGCAACTTTGCAGTTGGCCGTTTACTAACAATGTTAAAGGGTGAAGTATTTCTTTAAGTGTAAAACCAATCTGATCCACAGACCGTTCAAGCACAGAGCAAGGGCAGAACGTATCGGAGTCCGGAGAAAGTCCAGCGCAGGAGGAGCAGAACATCAGTCTGTCCATCCAGTTTTCTGAGGATACCAGGTAAGTCTCAATGATGAGACCACAGACTAAACCATAGACTCTCTCCAGCCTTATTACAATCACTCTGATGTTATGGGAATAATACCTGAATCAAGGGCATGTGTTACAGCTGCTAGAAGCCATGTTTCCTACAGCCTTTGCTTAGAGACCCTTCAGGTTTTAGACACTTTCTCCAGAAAAGACAAAATGGTTTGAATTGTGCAAAATCTGTGGGAAGACCTGAAGTTGGCGAAGCCATTAATATATCGAGATGTCAAGTGTTTGTGTATTTCTAAACGTGTGTTTTCCTCTGCCAGGGATGAGCTACAAGATCCTGTGGAAAGTGAAGACTTGGAAAAGGTAAGAAAGGTCACATTTAATGGAAGAGGCAAAACAATATATATAGAAAGGTATTTAAAGGGGTTGTTCCCCTTTAAATGAACTGTTTGTATGATGTAGGTAGAGAGTGACATTCCATGACAAATTTCAGTTGGTATTTATTATTTGTGATTTTTGAGTTATTTAGCTTTTTATTCAGCAGCTCTCCGGTTTGCATTTTGTTTGCTAGGGTCCAAATTCCCCTAGCAACCATGCACTGATTTGAATAAGAGACTGGAATATGAATAGGAGAGGCCTGAATAGAAAGATGAGGAATAAAAAGCAGCAATAACAATACATTTGCAGCCTTACAAAGTATTCGTATTTTTAGATGGGGTCAGTGACTACTTTGTAGTAAGTGCGTAAAGGGTTGGTTCCCCTTTAAGTGAACTTTTTTTTTTTTTAGTATGTTCTAGAATGGCCAATTCTATTCAACTTTTCAATTGGTCTTCTTTATCTTAGGTTTTTTTTTTTTAATGATCTGCTGTCTTCTTTTGATTCTTTGGAAAGAATCAAAAGAAAGAAGATCATTAAAAACAATAATAAATAAAGACCAATTGAAAAGTTGCTTAGAATTGGCCATTTCATAACGTACTAAAAAAAAGTTCACTTAAAGGGGAACCACTCCTTAAGCACTTAATACAAAAAACATGTGGCAGGTAAAGCATGGCGCTAAAAATGTATTGGGTGATACCGACTTTCCCCCTTCCATTGTTACACTCATTGGCCAACTATAAAACATTAACTAAATGTGTTGAGACACAGCACTGTTTACGTGACGTCAGAGGGAATTTCTTACCGAACATTTTCTCTCAATCAGAGGAACAGTCTGCGATTCTTGCGCTGCCCGGCCGCCATGACGATCACTCATCTCGCCAAATTCTTACGGAACAAGATGGACGTCCCCAGCAAATACAAGGTAGGAGCAGACGTGACTTATCGCTTTGGGTGCAGCAGCATTACCACTGTATTGTTCCCTCTTCCTAAATCAGGGGGTGCAATGTTCTCTGAGGCATCGATGCTGAGAGCTGTAGTTCAGTAACAGCCGGACTCCCAAGGTCCCGATTGATTACACTCTCTCTCTCTCTTCAGTTAACACATTGCACTTTTCAGGTTGAAATTCTGTACGAGGAGGAGCCGCTGAAGGACTATTACACACTCATGGACATTGCGTATATTTACCCGTGGGGACGGGTAAGTACCCGGGAACTTATTTGTCTGTCTCTTAGTCACATGGGTCTCTATTTCGTCCTTTTTCCGTGTCATTAATGTAGAAAATGAAATTTTTGGAGGCACATTCATCTAAGGTCGAATTCTTGTGATATACCGTATATACTCGAGTATAAGCCGAGTTTTTCAGCACCCAAAATATGCTGAAAAACTCTACCTAGGCTTATACTCGGGTCAAGCGCAAAACCGGTCACCGGCGCCTAAGAATAGTCGCCGGCATCCAAGAATAGTCTCCAAGAATATTCGCCGGCATCCAAAAACGAGACGCCGGCACCTCCAATGGGAGCAGAAACCCTCAATTTTTTGATTGAAACTTACCAGAAGCTGCTGCATTTCTCACCCTAGGCTTATACTCGAGTCAATAAGCTTTCCCAGTTTTTGGAGGTAAAATTAGGTACCTCGGCTTATGCTCGGGACGGCTTATACTCGAGTATATACGGTAATTAATTTTTTGAACTCGGATGGATGGAATCGACCTGAAAACTCAAATCGAATTTGATTCGAATTTTAAAAACTCGATTTTCTCCGAAAAAACCCCAAAAAACTCGAATGTCAGTAAGGCTGCAAACGACTCCGAATTGATTCCAGGAATTCGGCAGGTTTTAGGTGGCGAATAGTCGAGATCGAGTTCTTAAAGGGCCAGAGTATGATAAATCTCGGAAATCATATTTGAACTTTTTAAAAAGACTGGAATTTGAATAACTCCCTAGTCGAATTTGACAGTTTTGACCATAAAAAATTTAGAAAATTCCGTCTTGTTCATAGGCTGCATGTTGGTACTTTGCTTTTCCTTCCCAGAGATCATTGTTAGGACAGAGAACTGCATGAAGTGTGTATTTCCACTCACATACGATAACTATGAATAAGCCGTACCCTCTGTATAGCACTGAGTCATATAACATGGGCATTACTTTCCCCCGGTCTCATCTAATACCCGATCCTTACACAAGAGGGTCACGTTTATTTACCCCAATGCTAGATCACTAGGAAGTGGTTTCTTTTCAGGTATATATTGTATTTATTTGTACCCACTGGGGTGCGCGTAAACTTCGTTGCAATGAGCAGCTCATTCTCACTCACAGACCGGTCCTCTTCCTCTCAAGTATCGGGTCCAGCCTACCTGCAAGAGGTTGAGGTTTAGCCGCCCACGAAGCCTCCTGGATCTTAATCGTGGGACGACATCCGAGGGGGATTCCACCAGTGACAAGGCTAGCAGCCCCGCTCCTGTTCCCTCCACATCATCCTCTCTCCCCAGCCCTGCGACCCCATGCCAAGGCTCCCCGAACCCCAACACTGAGCTCCCTCCTCCCTCTGCTCTCCACAATGGCCATTCTGCTAGCCGAGGCCGCAAGGTGGGACTCAATGGAGTTCCTGGACCTCCTCTCACCTGAAAGCCTTGTGCCTCTGCAGGTTTTTATATATATATATGTACATAGACAAAAGGACTTGGTTATTTTCTATGGACAAAACAAGAGTAATTTAATCCTGACCATTACAGAATTCCTGTTTTTTGTTGTTTTATAATTTATAAATAAAAGGGGTGCAGAGGCAAGGACCCTTCCTACTTGTCCCCGGACATATGGCACAGCTCCATTTGCTTTTAACAGAGATCCGTCCCGTGACCCCCTGCTCATTGGATTTTCATTTTGGTGGACAATTCCCTTCTTCATACTCATCTTAACCCTCTTAATAGTTTGTTCCTCTGATGTGGGTGGGATTTTGGGGTGTCTCTTCCTGTGTATCCAAAATAAAGTGATACAAAGTGTTTTATCCTTTGATCTTGCTGTCGACATTGTTGTGTTTCCACCTGTGATGATTAAAGGGAAATGCACCCTCCAGTCTGTACACACAGGGTTTATTCATTTCTTTTTCCTCAGGTACATAGACTTGCTCACACCACTAGCACCTACAGGGGCTTAAGGTAAGGGCACAAGCTGCTATTGCAGGAGATTAGTCGCCCAACTACAAATCGCTTCTTCTTCGGGCGACTAATCTCCCCCAACTGCCTTCTCGCCGGCTAAAATGTAAATCGATGGCGGGAAAGCAGTCGGAACGCTTCGTTTTCCAATGTTGCCTCACGAGGAAACTTCGGGCGAATTTGGAAAGCTGAAGTGATCTGACTGCTATCCCGCTGGCGATTTACATTCTAGCCGGCGGGAAGACAGTTACGGGGAGATTAGTTGCCCAAAGAAGAGGCGATTTGTCAATGGACGACTAATCTCCCGCAATAGCAGTGTGTCTCTGCCCTTAAATGTGGAAACTTCGGAAAGCTGAAACGATCAAACTGCCGTCCCGACAGCAATTTACATTTTAGCCGGCAAGAAGGCAGTTCGGGGAGATTAGTCGTCCGAAGAAGAACCGAGTTGTCACTGGGCGACTAATCTCCCGAAATAACAGCGTGCGCCCTGACCCTTATAGGGGATGTTCACCTTCCAAATGCTTTTTTTCAGTCTAATTGTTTTCAGATTGTTCACCAGAAATAACCACTTTCATTTACTTTTTATTTTTTAGGGCAGAGGCACACGCTCAGATTCGGGGAGAGTCGCCCGGGCGACAAAGTGCTCCGAGTGCCATCCCGCTGGCAATTTACATTCTAGCTGTCGGGAATGCAGTTTGGGGAAATTAGTGGCCCGAAGAAGAGGAGATTTGTTGCCCAGGCGACTAATCTCCCCAAATCTGAGCGTGTATCTCTGCCCTTACAGTTTTTCCAAAATCTAAGGGTAAAGTTGAATGTCGGTGTCTCTGGTGTTAGAGTCTGACAGTAATTCAGGTTCTAAACTGTTACAGTTTTACAACATTTAGTTGTTACATTTCTCAGCAGCATCTCTGGAGTATCAGTAACTATTGTATCAAGTCTAACAGCTGCCTGTAATGAAACCCAGAGATTCTGCTCAGCAGGGACAAAGATAAGAAATGGATCAACAAAATGTATCCATTTAGATCAGTTGACCGGGTCGGTGACCCCTCCTTCCCAGAGCTGCTTTAGTAGGTGAAAAATGACACTTGTGGGTATAATATAGAGGGCACTTTCCCTGCACCAGAGGTTGGTTTATATTTTAGATGTATGGGCTGCTCAATGCTGCCCCTGTCAGAACATGTAGAACGTGCACCTACCCCTCCGTAGGTAATAAGTCTGACTTCCTCTCTGTTTCCTCATGTTCAGTTTTTTGTTTATCTCTTTCAGCCCAAACCCTGAAATAAAAACATCAATCAATGAGGCGAGATACAACAAAACCGGACAGTTTATTTAAACGAACATTGGGGGGGGGAGAAGAAAAAAAAAAAGTTGGGGTCACGTACACCCTCTAGTCAATAACAGGGATGAACACGGAGAGGAAAGAGATGTAAAACCTGATTCTGCTACGCGTATTTATCATACAATAAAATAATTCCACATAAATTAGCTAGACCAGTAAAAAATAAAACCCTAAAACAGAGAGTTTACCCAAACATAAGCCTTTAATATGTTGTAGCCTGGGCTGCTGTCACTTACCTGCGCTCTAGGGACTGACTCGCTATATACAGTATATTTACAATGATTAGTAATTAACTCCGGTTACGTGGAGGCGCAAACACCAGTGCAGTCTGCATCAGCCCCATAGCTTTAAAGGGGTAGTATGTTATAGAATGGCCAATTCTAAGCAACTTTTCAATTGGTCTTCATTATTTATTTGCCTTTTTCTTCTGACACTTTCCAGCTTTCAAATGGGCGTCGTTGACCCCTTCCAAAAAACAAAATGAATGCTCTGTAAGGCTACAAATGAATTGTTATTGCTACTTTTTTACTCCTCTTTCTATTCAGGCCTTGTTCAAATCAGTGCATGGTTGCTAGGGGTATTTTGGACCCTAGAAACCAGATGGCTGAAATTACAAACTGGAAAATGCTGAATAAAAAGCTAAATAACTAAAAAAAAACACAATTAATAAAAAATGAAAACCAATTGCAAATCAAATCACTCTCTACATCAGGGGTCCCCGACCTTTTTTACCGACATCACATGTAAAAAGAGTTGGGGAGCAACACAAAAGCATGAACAAGTCCCTTGAGGTGCTAAATAAGGGCTGTGATTGGCTATTTGGCAGCCTCTATATGGACTGGCAAAGTCTCTACTTGGCCCTATACTTCACTTTTATGCAATTAAAACTTGCCTCCAAGACTGGAATTCTACAATGACCCCTAAGCTTAGCCAAGAGCTCACTGAGCATGTGCAGAGCCACTGACACCCCTAAGATGGAGAATTTTGAGGGTACAGGGCCTCTGCACCCCTGGGCTAGTACAATATATAAAATACAGCATTCTCAGGCCACATTCTTTCTCTACAACATACAAAAGGTTGACGTTTAGATAAACTGCCCTGGGAGGAAGGGATGTGAGCACACAGGTTTCCTATTTTGGGTTTAGCAAACCAGGATTGAGGAATATTCAAATGAAATCTGCCCGACCACATAATAACGTATGGAAATGGTGCACGGAATGTTTCCCCATGATTAGTAATGAAATGTATCCGTATCGGGGGGCATCGTCCATGCAAGTTTTGCTCAATAGTGACAAATTTGGGCAGCCATGCTTAGTCACTAGTGATGGGCAAATAAATTCGCCTGGTGAATTTCCGAGTTTCGCTGCCTGCAATTAAATTCGCTTATTTCCCTCTAAAATTCACCGGTGAAAATCCGCCTGTGTCAATTTCTGATTTTCACGATTTTTTCGTGAAAACTTTCGAATTGCTTGATTTTTTGTGAAACGCTCTAATTGCTCGATTTTTTAGTGAAAACGTTATAATTTCACGTTTTGTTTGATTCATGAATTGCTTGATTTTAGTTAAAACTTTCGAATTGCTAGAATTTTTGTGAAAACATTCGAATTGCTCAATTTTTCCCATTAAAACGTTCGAATTTCACGATTGTTCCATTAAAATGTTCAAATTTCACGATTTTTTTGTGTGAAAATGTTTGAATTTCAAATTTTTTTCGCGAACTTTCCAATTTCTCGTTTTTTTTCCCAATTTTGCGGTAGATTCACCAATGTTTCGGCGAAGCGGGACAAATTCGCCCATAACTATTAATCACCTGTAAAGACTTGTTCCCTGTCCTTTATGGCTGCTGCTTCCCTGGTTTGTCTTGGTACGGGGGCCCCAGTAGGTCAAAATGAAATGTACAATTAATGCAGCAGTCAAGCAAAATACCCAGCCCAAAATATACCCCCGAGTGTGCGCACATCCAGCTACAGTCACTGCAGTCCTGCTCTCTGTACAAAGCTATTGCAACATCGAACATACAAAAATCTCCTGCCCCAACCAAGGTTTTGGGGGGCTTAGTTTTTTTGTAAGCATTTTTTTTTTAAATTTTAATATGAAAATATGTAAAAAGAAAAAACAGAAAAGTGGCGACTTGCCTTTAATTCTGGAATCTAAGCATGGAGCCAAAAGCTGCCGTCGCATGAAAACTGAACACAGAAGGAGGCCCATGGCCGGAAATGTCCAACCTTATCCCACTGTATTATTTTTGTCCTCCTTCAATAGTTACCTGTCATGGGAATAATCGGGGGCAAATCTAGGAACCCCAAATTGCAAGTTCCAGCTAGAGATGCACCGAATTCAGAATTCGGTTCGGGATTCGGCCAGGATTTGGCATAATCCTTTTTCCGTCTGAACCGAATCGGAATCCTAATTTGCATATGCAAATTAGGGGCGAGGAGGGAAGTCGTGCGACTTTTTGTCACAAAACAAGGAAGAATAAAATGGTTTTGCATATGCAAATTAGGATTCGGTTCGGCAGTTGGCCGAATCTTTCGCGAAGGATTCAGGGGTTCGGCCGAATCAAAAAATAGTGGATTGTAAAATTGCCCTATGTTTATAAATTAACCCTAACATCACATGACTCTTAACTCCTTCCCTGCCCAGTGTTTATTAGGAAGGGCCCACTTTGTGTTTGCATGTAGGGGTGTTAGGAGATGCAGTCAGAGCCCAGTCTATGAAATGTTATTGGACCACCTTTTCCCATCACCTCCCCAAATGATATGTTAGTGGAGGGCGAGTATGGTACATGGATGTGTATGTATTGCCCAGATTCACTGCTGATATATATATATAACTCGGCAAGCTACGGAATATAAAAATAAAGAGAGGATGAATCCTAAACCCAGTATACTACATCTGAGATTCTGATACCTAACAGTACAAACCTTTTTTTTTTTTTTTGATTGTTGGTGTTACTGGCCCTTTAAACAAGAGAATTGCTAAAAACATTCATTGCTTGGACTGGGGGTGATCAAACAAATCTGCCCCCACACATTGAAGCAGGACTGGAATTTTCTAGCCGAGTGGAACCCAACTGTTCCACCTGCCACTGATTAGAATGGAAATCCACATGACAGTTGGCAGAAAATGCCCCGTGAGATTTTTTTATTTCTTCTTGGCACGAAGAGCTGGGCAACACTTGATATTAGCACATATATATAGGCAGAAATTGTAGCTCTGGTGTACTAAACGGAGGGCTGCACTAGGCTTCCCACATCATTGCTCACTATAAGGAGATGCCCCTGTAGCTGCCAATCGATAGCAGGTAACTAGATAAAAAGGTGCCCACAGCATGGTGCCTGCTAGATCCAAGCCATCCCTCCTATTAAAAGAGAAAGAAATGGGAGAGGCTGAGGCCTTTAGTAGAAGGCCGGGAGGTTCTAACGCTACATCTGTACAGAACAGTCATTGAAATGCGCAAAGCGACTTTCGGAAGGTGCTTAAAGTGGTACGATTTGGTTCTCCTACCGTGTGGTTCTGTCCACAGCCTTTCCCTTTATCCTCATCGATCTCCTGATCTCTCAGTCTTAAAGGGAAATTTCCTGGCATTACCATATTCACACTAAGAAATAGGGGATATTTTCCCTTTAAGGCGGTAGCCTGCAAGGAGATCCCTAAAATCCAGCACTATCGTCCTCTAGCTTGCACTACAACTCCCAGCATCCTCTGCTGAAGTTCTGAACTCAGGACTAAACTCCTTTACTACGGTGAAAGCTTTGGACTCTATACACAACTACCCGACAGAGGACCCCCGACGAGGCAGGGCTGCTCTGGATATCGACATTAAAACATAAAAAAAAACGGGCGGGTCTTGTGTACGTAACGATACACAGAGACAGTGCAAAAGAGAACTGAACGCATTGGCGCTCTTCCTTCATTCGGACTCCGTATCAAAAAGGTGCTTTAGGCTCCACCCCTGGCGCCCGACAACGGAAAAAGTCAGGTGGTAGAGTCGGTAAAAAAAAAAAGCGAGGAAGGGCGGAACGGACGCACGTAGTTTTACCTCAAAGTGCCGCATTTATATTTTTAAAAATGTATAAAGGGCGACTGTGACCTCCTGTGGGTAAGAAGAAAGGTCAGAGTCACAACAGTCTGCCTGTTATTGTGTATGTATTATATAATAATATATATAACACACACGCTATCCTCTAGCATAGAAACACACAGAGACGCAGAGCGCTCCGCATATACTCAGTGTGTAGACGCGAACAAAGTGCTCTGCACCAGAAAAATCCTTTAGAAGGAAATGAAATATTTTGCTCAGCGTGAAACTCAAGTAAAAACACACAAATATATACACACGCTTTATACACACGGATTCCTCGGCGGGATATTCGCTATGTATTCTGCGTCCCGCCGAGATCTCGTGTGTCCCCTTTTCCTGGTGCCACGGGCAGAGCTCCACTCTCCTGCAGCGAGGGGGGTCCTATGGGTGTCGGCCAGTGCCAGGGACTTTGGTTTAGCTTTTGTCGTGGTTGGTGGGAGTCTTCTCAGCCGCTCTCTAGGAAACAAAATGGAGCACAGGGGTCAATAAACATAAACAGAGGCACATGTCAATTTCAGAGCTGGGGGAATGTCAATATTAGGGATCAACTACACCCTCCTTTTCTGGGTTCAGCAGGATCCCCAGGTACAGATTCAGCCGAATACAGAACCAAAGCCAAAGAGGGGTAGAAATTGACAGCAATTTTTTATCATTATATAGGCTTTGGATTCTTAGTACTCCAACTGATCCCGCCCTATTTATCAACGACGTAAAACACGAAAGGAAGCCTACGTGGGTCACATGACAAAGATATAAACGCTTCTCCATAAATCAAAATAATGGTATTAAAGGGGTTGTTCACCTTTTTTTTTTGAGTCAATTTCCATTTGGTTTTCATTTTTTATTATTTGTGGTTTTTGAGTTATTTTAGCGTTTTATTCAGCACCTCTCCAATCAGCTGTTTTAGCAAGCTGGTTGCTGGGGTCCAGATTAACTTAGCAACCATGCATTGATTTGAATAAGAGGCTGTTATATGATTAGGAGAGGCCTGAATAAAAATAGTAATAATAAAAAGTAGCAATACATTTGTAACCTTACAGAACATTTGTTCATCAGGTGGGGTCAGTGACCCCCATTTTAGAGCCGTAAAGTGCCAAAAGAAAATGGCAAATAATTTAAAAACAATAAATAATGAAGATCAATTGAAAAGTTGCTTAGAATTGCCCATTGTATAACATACTTAGTCAACTTAAAGGTGAACCACCCCTTTAAAGGGGAAGGAAACCTAGTCAGCACAAACCATCCAACCCCCTCCCGTTTGCTGCCCCCCCTCCCTCCTCCCCCCTGGCCTACCCGTCCCGCTGGGCAAATGCCCCTAACTTGTTACTTACCCTTCTGCGCAGGTCCAGTCCAGGGAGTTCACAGACGACATCTTCTTCCACGCGATCTTCTTCCTGCTGTGAACGGCGCATGCGCAGTAGGATCAGTTCGCCGGTACGATCTACTGCGCATGCGCTTGACTTTTGGCGCATGCGCAGTAGATCCGTACCGGCGAAATGCTCCTACTGCGCATGCGCCAAAACGCCGTTCACAGCAGGAAGAAGATCGCGTGGAAGAAGATGTCGTCGAAGAACTCCCTGGACTGGACCTGCGCAGAAGGGTAAGTAACAAGTTAGGGGCATTTGCCCAGCGGGACGGGTAGGCCAGGGGGGAGGAGGGGGCAACAAACGGGAGGGGGGGTGGGGGGGTTTGCGCCGACTAGGTTTCCTTCCCCTTTAACAACAAGAAAGGTTCTCCATGGCCTAAAAACTTACTGCTGTTTTCGATACCCCCCCCTCAACTGGGGACCCCAGGAAGGGGGGGGCCTGTGCAGTGAGAACAGGTGGAGCAGGTGATGATGACATTGCAGTGCAAGTTGATGTCACAGGAAGCAAGGGCGGGGCAGGTGGTGATGTCATTAGGCGCTGCAAGTCCCTCCTCTGCTGGATGTGCTGGACCAGCTGATACAAGATGCTCTGTTGTTCCTAAAGGGACAGACAAACAGCTTTACCATATGGGAATATTAGGGATGCACTGAATCCACTACTTTGGATTCGGCCGAACCCCTGAATCCTTTGCAAAAGATTTGGCCGAATATCGAACAGAATCTGAATCCCAATTTGCATATGGAAATTAGGGGTGGGAAGTTGAAAACATTTAACTTCCTTGTCTTGTGACAAAAAGTCACGCAATTTCCCTCCTGCCCATAATTTGCATATGCAAATTAGGATTTCGATTTGGGACGTCCAGGCAGAAGGATTCGGCCGAAGCCGAATCCTGGTGAAAAAGGCAAATCCCGAACCGAATCCTGGATTCTGTGCCTCCCTAGGGAATATATATGCTGTAGCTGCCCATTACTGTTGTATATAGTGAATAAAGTAGCCCCTCTTGTAAAATATAAGGATATTATAAGTTACCGAGGAGTTTCATGACCATATAAAAGTACGAGGCCGAAGGCTGAGTGTTTTTATACAGGTCATGGAACTCCGAGGTAACTTCTAATATCCTCATATTTTGCAACTGGGGGTACTTTATTTATTATAATACACAAGTTTCAGTGAGTCATGTGACAGAAATGACATCACTACTCACTGTTTATAACTGATGACATCAGAACTCACTGTTTATAAGGATATAATTTACAGGATATTCATGGCTTTTGTGTATTATAATGAAATATATTAAGGTGTCTGTACCGTGGAAAGATGTGCAGACGTGATCTGCTGGACGAGGTGTCGTTGCTGCTCTGACAGGGAGTTCAGGTTGGCAAAACTGCAGGAGACAAATGAAAACTAAGGAAGGCAGGTGTGAAGGACAAGGGGGTGGGGTGATTATATGGGGTGCAAAAATGGCAAGATGGGTGGGTGACTCCATTTCTCTTTCCCACTTCCTTAGGTAATTCTGCAATGCTTACCTGGCTGGTATCTGTGCACTGGCAGTGCCACTGAGCAAAGGATTCTGGGACTGGCCCGAGGCCCCTTGTAGACCTCCATTTACAGCTCCCAGAATGCCATTCAATGTGAGGGTTCCTGGGCTGCCCGACAATGCCCCTAGGAATGGAAAGGCTGCAAGTGTGGAAGTGGCAGAAGCTCGGGCCAGTCCAGTCATGAGCTGCTCTGCCCCTAGAGATGAAAGCTGGGTGCCCGTCTGGCTCAGAGGACCTGGAGGAGGAGGAGGAGGAGGAGGAGGGGTGCTGTGCAAAGACAAACAGGAGCTACTTCTGCTGGGGCAGCCTGAATGTGGATCCTACAGAGGTGAAGAAATAAGGAATTGGTGAGGGAAACTGGGAAAAGATAAGAGGAATTATACTAGAGTTATGGAACAGTTTTCAATGGGCACGTGAGATTTAAAGGAGTGGCAAGGAACATTATTTCTGACCACTAGAGGAGCTGTTGTATGTAGAATGTCTTAGTAGCGGCAGAAGAGTATAATGGAAGATCCAATGGGCAAAAGAAAATATAGAGAGGAAACAAAAAGCTTGACATTCACACATATGTCTTTGCCTATGGGAGAGAAATGAAAACGAATGATATGACCCTAATTAAAGTATCGGCTGTTCTCCATCTCACCTCCGAAGATGAGCTTCCCTTAGAAGTTGGACTTTTACTGCAGAGAGACTCTTGGGAGCCCACTGAAACACAATAGGGGAAAAGATCTTTATATGGGTTAATATAAAAAGGGACTACAATGCACGTGTGCTGCAGACAAGCTTACCGAGGTGTGTGCTGAAATGGGGCAAGCTTGGGGGGAATGGGCACGAGAGCTGAACGTTGAGCAGCTGGAGCTTCTCCTTGCGAGCCGTCAGTGTCATGATCTGGTCTTGGAGAGAGCGATTCTCCTTCTGCAGAGCGTGCAGGGCCTGGAGCATGTCTACAACTGCAACACAATGATACACTCAGGCAGCGTTTGTATATGTGCAGCACAATGATACACTCAGGCAGCGTTTGTATATGTGCGGCACAATGATACACTCAGGCAGCGTTTGTATATGTGCAGCACAATGATACACTCAGGCAGCGTTTGTATATGTGCGGCACAATGATACACTCAGGCAGCGTTTGTATATGTGCGGCACAATGATACACTCAGGCAGCGTTTGTATATGTGCGGCACAATGATACACTCAGGCAGCATTTGTATATGTGCGGCACAATGATACACTCAGGCAGCGTTTGTATATGTGCAGCACAATAATACACTCAGGCAGCGTTTGTATATGTGCAACACAATGATACACTCAGGCAGCGTTTGTATATGTGCGGCACAATGATACACTCAAGCAGCGTTTGTATATGTGCGGCACAATGATACACTCAGGCAGCATTTGTATATGTGCGGCACAATGATACACTCAGGCAGCGTTTGTATATGTGCGGCACAATGATACACTCAGGCAGCGTTTGTATATGTGCAGCACAATGATACACTCAGGCAGCGTTTGTATATGTGCGACACAATGATACACTTAGGCAGCGTTTGTATACGTGCGACACAATGATACACTCAGGCAGCGTTTGTATATGTGCGGCACAATGATACACTCAGGCAGCGTTTGTATATGTGCGGCACAATGATACACTCAGGCAGCGTTTGTATATGTGCGGCACAATGATACACTCAGGCAGCGTTTGTATATGTGCGGCACAATGATACACTCAGGCAGCGTTTGTATATGTGCGACACAATGATACACTCAGGCAGCGTTTGTATATGTGCGGCACAATGATACACTCAGGCAGCGTTTGTATATGTGCGGCACAATGATACACACAGGCAGTGTTTGTATATGTGCAGCACAATGATACACTCAGGCAGCGTTTGTATATGTGCGACACAATGATACACTCAGGCAGCGTTTGTATATGTGCGGCACAATGATACACTCAGGCAGCGTTTGTATATGTGCAGCACAATGATACACACCAGCACATTCACGTGACACCAGGAGGCAGAGTATATGCATCATACACGGTCATGCTACACGCTAACAATGGTGCCCCCGTCCCTAGCTGGTTTTATTTAGATCTTACTGTTAACCCCCGCCTCGCCGTGCTTCTCCAGGAGCTGCTCAAGGTTGGCCGTAGCATGCGGAACACTCTCATTCTGACTGCAGGGGACGCTCGAATCAAAGAGAGGTGGCAGGCTGCTGATGGGTGACCTGTAGAGGCAAGAAGAAGAGGCAATTTAGGCATCTATGGTGGGGGTACTTTATCATAAAGGAGGAGTTTTGCTATATCTGATCATGTTGGAGCTACTTAATACAATTCCCTGCTAGAAATATGATTCTGTTATTTCATTCAGACCAAAAAAGGCAACTTGCGACAATATTATCTAACCCCTAAGAGTTGAAACTTCGGGCGATTTCAGAAATTGAAGCGCCACGAGTGCATTAGCGTAGGCAATTCTTCATTCAAGCAGGCGGAAGGCAGTTCGGGGAGATTATCGCCACGCAGAAGAGGCAATTAGTCGCCAGGCAACTAAATCTCCCCGAATCTGCCTGTCTGCCCCAACCCTTAACCAGTAAAAGCTCTTTCATTTCAACAGGAGGAGCCATATTTGCTCTAGTATCTCTAAATTTGAGGCCTTACTACTTACATAGAGGACAGGCTTTCTCGGGGGGAACTCCCCCTACAGACAAAGCTGCAGTCTTCCAGTTCAGGTTCTAAAATTAAGAGGAAATTTACCATAAGTTACAAAAAGTGCAAGAAACAGAGCGATTGCTGCAGTCAGTCACCTGTGTTCTAGAATCAGTTCTAGGCCCATGCCTGGCATTACCTGGGCGTCTCTTGGCCTGACTGAGAAGAGGAGGCATGGAGAGAGGGCTTCCAAATATGTGAGAGGAGGGAATACTGAATGTGGAACCAGCCAGAGAAAAAACCTGTTGAGAAAAGGAAGAGGTTACTTAAAGGACCAGTAAGTTAAAAATCCACTCATCTATCCAGATCGCCTTTTCGCCTTTTGGGAAAGACAGT
Organism: Xenopus laevis; assembly: GCF_017654675.1. Lineage (NCBI taxonomy): Eukaryota > Metazoa > Chordata > Amphibia > Anura > Pipidae > Xenopus > Xenopus laevis. Next base: position 3,043,278 of record NC_054387.1, on the reverse strand, counting down.
GTACATCCGGAAGCAGCGTTTTCTAATGGTGTTTTTTTTTACAAAGCATTAAGCATAATACACTTTCTGCAAGATCTGTAGGTGGAAACGGGTAGGGTCAATTTCTAACTTTAAAAAAATGGTGTTACTTGTTCTTTAAGAGGCAAAACTTATTAAGGAGAACAACAACTGATCTTCTCACTGATGTTACGGCTGGCCCTGCTATGGAGAGCCGCATGAACACAGCCCACTGGTTGTCCATGCCCCATAACTGTATCATATTATATATATATATATATATATATATAACTTTCACACACAGGATTAATACAGCAGGCTGGAGCAAACAGGTCTCCCGAATACTGACCTGCGTAGTTGAGGTTGAAGAAGATGGAGCAATTGAGCAGCCTCTGCTGTATGGAGGGAGGGAACTCTGGTGAGACAGAAGGCTTGACGGCAGAGGGGTGCTGCAGGCTGCTCTGATGGAAATGGGGTCCTTGTTACTGGTGTAGATACCTAAGGAGCGTACAGGATAGGGTTAAGAAATTTTCCAAGCCCAATATACACATTACTAGATTCCTGCCTAGATGTATGTATGTGTGTAGTATATATCCAGTAAGTACATATAAGACATGTAGCTTAGACAGCAGAAAACAGGATTTTTTGATACTCACCGTTAAATCTGTTTCTCTGTAGTCGATAAGGGGGACACAGGGACAGATGGGGGTTAAGCTCCACCCTCTAGGAGGCAGGACACTTAGAATAAAAAAGAAAGGGGCGTGCCAAGACCATGGCTTAACCCAACCTAGTAATAAACCATTCAGTTAGTACCAAAGCGACTGCTAAAGATAAACAAGAAACTGCAGAACTGGTAAACAGGAAAACATTTCACTTGTGGACCAATAGATCCAACTCGCTGAAGGGCGGGAAGCCCTGTGTCCCCCTTATCGACTACAGAGAAACAGATTTAACGGTGAGTATCAAAAAATCCTGTTTTCTCTGTCGTCTCAAGGGGGACACAGGGACAGATGGGGACTTAACAAAGCAGCCCCAACAAAAGAAGCAGGGAGGGAGCGAGACAATGACACATTATTGCACCACAGAGTGCAACACCTTACGACCAAAGGAGGCTTCGGCCGAAGAAAACGTGTCGAGACAATAGAATTTTGTAAATGTGTGGACAGAAGACCAGGTAGCCGCTCTGCAGATCTGGTCCAAAGAGGCCGAGTTGCGCCATGCCCAGGAAGCTCCCACTGATCTTGTAGAGTGGGCTCGAACACCTTCTGGGGGCGACTTACCTTTGGCTAAATAGGCCTTCGCGATGGTTTCCCGGAGCCATCGGGCAATAGAAGACTTGGACGCAGCCAAGCCCCTCCGAGTCCCTGTGGGCAGAACGAACAGGGACTGTGAACGGCGGAAGGACTTGGATCTGTCCAGATACCACCGGAGCGCTCTGACTACATCCAAACCATGAAGTCTTCGTTCCTTGTCATTCTTGGGATCCGGACACAGGGACGGTACCACAATCTCCTGGTTGATGTGAAAGGACGTCACCACCTTGGGTAGGAATGACGGAACCGTGCGGAGTACGGCCTTGTCTCTGTGGAAAACAAGGAAGGGCGGATCACAGGATAGTGCGCAGAGCTCCGAAACTCGTCTCGCAGAAGAGATCGCCACAAGAAAAACCACCTTCCGAGTGAGCCAGTCATCGGAAACTGATGCTAGAGGCTCAAAGGGAGGATCTAAGAGAGCATCCAGAACAATATTGAGATCCCAACTCGGAGTCGGAGGGCGGAAAGGAGGGGCGACATGAGCCACTCCTTGGAGAAAAGTACGGACTGAGTCATCCAAGGCCAAACGGGATTGAAGCAACACCGAGAGAGCTGACACCTGTACCTTCAAGGAGCTGAGTTTCAGGCCCAACTGCAAACCCCTTTGAAGGAAGGACAAAACTCGAGGGATGACACAGTCCATGAAGGAAGAATCAGCCGAGGGGACGGCGGTTTCCCTGCACCAGGTCCAGTAGTTACGCCAAACTCTGTGATAGGCCTTGGAAGAAGTAGCCTTGCGGGACTTCAACATGGTGATGATAACATCTTCCGCTATCCCCTTTCGTCTCCAGATGGCGGCCTCAACAGCCATCCCGTCAAAGCGAAGAGGCCCGGATTGTGATGAGCAATGGGGCCTTGAAGAAGCAGGTCGGTCCGCGGAGCCAGCCGCAGAGGTTGTGCGACGGACATCTCCTGAAGATCCGAGAACCAAGTTCTCCGGGGCCAAAAAGGGGCTATCACGATCGCGGTGACGTGAGACTGCCTGATCTTTTTTAGCACCCGAGGAAGCATGGGAAGAGGAGGGAAGACGTAGGCGAGGTCGAAGTGCCAGGTCTGTGTCATGGCATCTATGCCCACTGCCAGAGGATCGCGTGAGCGAGCGAAGAAGTTGGGCACCTTGCGATTGACTCTGGACGCCATTAAATCGATCTCGGGAACCCCCCAATGACGGACGATCTCCGCAAATGTTTCCGGGTGAAGCTCCCACTCTCCTGAATCTAGGAGGTGCCGACTGAGAAAATCGGCCCTGGTGTTGTCCACTCCCGGGATGTGAATGGCGGAAAGCCTTACGGAACTGGCCTCCGCCCAGAGTAGAATCTGTTGCACTTCTGCCAAGGCGGCCTTGCTGCGGGTTCCACCCTGTCTGTTGATGTATGCGACGGTTGTGGAATTGTCGCTCTGCACCCGAACAGCCTTGGCCTGGAGGATGTGTGACCAGTGTCGGAGAGAGAGTTTTACCGCCCTTAGCTCCAGTATGTTGATGGAGAGTTTGGACTCCTCGGGAGACCATAGACCTTGTGCGGACCGACTGTCCCACGTTGCTCCCCAGCCCTGAAGGCTGGCATCCGTGGTTATCACTAGCCAATCCGGAGTCGCCCAGGACTGTCCCTCTGACAGGCTGGATGGTCTGAGCCACCAAAGGAGAGACTCCCGTGTCGAGCTGAGAAGTGAGATTCTCTGCGATAAGGGTCCCCCTTTCCATGTGGTCAGAATGTTGGATTGAAGCGGACGAAGATGCAATTGTGCGAAGGGGACCGCTTCGATCGAAGAAACCATGAGTCCTAGAACCTTCATAAGTAGATGAATGGTGGGCCTGGCGGTCCGAAGTAAGAGTTGCACTTGAGTTCGGATCTTCTCCTGTTTCTCCGAGGGGAGACTCACTCTCTGCGTACGAGTGTTGAACTCGAGACCCAGAAAGGTCATCCTGTGACTGGGAATGAGATTGGACTTCTTCCAATTGATGGTCCATCCGAAGTCCTGTAGTAGAGAAACGGCCTTCTGAAGATCCTGTTCGCTCTTGTCCTTCGTCCTGGCCTTCAGGAGCAGATCGTCCAAGTAAGGCGTCACCGATATGCCCTGGAGACGTAGGGCTGCTGCGGACACCGCCATGAGCTTGGTGAAGACCCTGGGGGCTGATGAAAGACCGAAGGGGAGCGCCACAAATTGGTAATGTCGATTCTTGAAGGCGAACCGCAGGAACCGGTGATGAGGTGGCCAAATTGGGACGTGGAGGTAGGCATCCTTGATGTCCAAGGACATCATCCACTGATCTTGTTCCATCCCCCGTATCACAGAGCGAAGGGTTTCCATTTTGAATTTGACCGATCTGATGAATTTGTTGAGAAACTTGAGATCCAACACCGGTCGGAAGGAGCCGTCCCGTTTGGGAACCAGAAACAAATTGGAGTAGAACCCTGAGAATTTCTCTGGAGGAGGCACTGGGATGATTACTCCACTTTGCTCCATCTTGTGGACACAGTCCAGGAAGGCTAGAGCCTTGGCCGAATTGGTAGGAAGTCTGGACATGAGGAACTTCCGAGGAGGGAGAGAAGAGAAATCCAGATGATAACCCTCTGATATGATCTCGTTTACCCAGGCATCGGAGGAATGCTGGAGCCAGACCTCCCGGAATTGCAGTAGTCTGCCCCCTAAGGACTGCCGCGATTCCGGAGGGGGTGCCCCGTCAGCCTGAGGCAGACTTGTCGGCAGAAGTCTTGTTGTGGAATTTGTTAGTCTTCCATGAAGGACGTCCCTTGTCTGCTTGTTTGGAGCGAAAATTGGAGCGTCTGGGAGGACTGTATCTTCTAGAAAATCGGGTAGATTGACCCCGAAAAAATCTGGACCGGCGGGGCTGTGTGGAAGGCTTGTTCTTAGACTGAGGAAGAAAGGTGCTCTTGCCCCCTGTGGCCTGAGAAATGATTTTTTCAAGTTCCTCACCAAACAGTCGTTGCCCCTTGAAGGGGAGCGAAGTAAGGGATTTCTTAGAGCTAGAGTCGGCTGCCCAATTCTTAAGCCACAGGGTTCGACGGGCCGCTACAGCTAGAGCTGAGGTACGCGCTGTGATCTGTGCGGTATCGAGGGTGGCGTCTGACAGATAGGCGGATGCCTCTGCTATAGAACGCACGGATTCGATAAGGTCGGCCCTGGGAACGCCGTCCTGAATATCGGAGAAGAGAGATTCAGCCCATGCCTGGATGGCTCTGGCCACCCAGGCTGACGCTAGAACAGGGCGAAGGGTCGACCCTGCGGAAGAGTAGACCGCTTTAAGGAAACCCTCAAGACGTCTGTCAGATGGATCCTTAAAGGCTGCCGCGTCGGTAACGGGTAACGTCGTGGATTTAGACAGTCTGGAAACCGGGGCGTCCACAGTCGGAGGCATTGACCACCTGTCCACCAGATCCCTAGTAAAGGGATAGGACTTCGAAAATTTCCGAGAAGCCTGAAATTTCCGTTCAGGGAAATTCCACTCGTCTTGAACAATGTTGATAAGTTGTTCATGGGAAGGAAAACAGAGAGAAGACTTGTGTTGTCTCTTGAACAGGCTGGACGTCTGAGACTGTTGTTCCGAGGAAGGAGAGACCTTAAGGACCTCAATGACCCCTTGAATAATACGGTCAATGTCATGCTGAACATCGCGGCCCGCGGTCTCCTCACTGTCCTCCCCTGCTTCCGAAGAAACTTCGGAAGGGAGAAGTTCACCTTCGGAATGAGAGGATTCCCCTCCTGAAGCAGAGTCCTCAGACGGGGTCTGGACACTAGAGTGCCCCTTAGACTTCTCTGATCTCTTGCGCTTGCCGCTGGATTTGTGGTCCAGTTTGGCAAGAGCTTTACCCAGAGTATCTGCAATGGAAGGGAGATTCTGCAAAGAAGCTAAGGACTGGGAAAGCTGAAGCGCCCAAAGAGGGGCTGGAGGTTCCGTAGAGGGTCCAGGAGAGGGATCTGGAAGAGAAACCTCTGGATTGGGGGACCCAGAAGGGGCCGCCGGGGAAGTGTTGCCACTAAGATCAGGATTGGCAACCGTGGCAGAAGCGGAAGACAACCCCTTTTTGCAAGATTTGCAGAGGGGCTCCCCTTGACCTCCTTGGATTTTGGTCTGGCATTTTTTGCAGGCTAAATAGGTAATCTGTGCTGCTGCTTTTGCTGGTGCTCTCCCCCCAGCCCTTGGGAAAAGTCCCCCTGACTTACCCTCTGCCATTGAAGCAGTGTCTGTGGTACCTGCTGAATGGTTGTAGAAATTCTGCTTTGAGTCAGAAAAAACAAGGGCTGCAATGCGCTATAATCTGGTAACCGAAGGGTTAACCTATGCGCGTCCTGTAGGGAGAGCTAGTCCGCTGCGCTGTGGTCCCCCTGAAGAATCCTCCCTGAAGTGCTCTGATGCGAGGAGTAGGCAGAGTGAGAGGAGTCGGAGGAAGTCGGAGGAAGTTAACGCCTCCTAAAAAGCGCGCCTAGCCATGCGTTCCACCCAGAGCGCAAAAAAAAACAAAATGGCGCCGGAACGCATGGGGCTGGAACGCATGGCGCTGGAACGCACGGCGCGTCTCTCTTTTTCACCGCACCACGAGGCAGGCATGGTGCGCCTTAGAATGAAAATAGCGGTGGAAACCGCAGGGAGCAGTGCAAACAGAGGGGAGGTATAGAGAAGGCGTCTGTCAAGCAAGACAGAGTTCCTGATAAGGGGGAGGAGAGCCAGCATAGAGAAACCCATTAGACAGAAGGGTCATACTCACATTTTTAGCCGCACCGGTTAGGCCCTCTGCTCTCCCATCACGGAATGCAGGAATGCCTGGAAGACAAGTCGGTATAGCTTAAGCTAGATAGTGACTCCGGTGGGCATCCCACGTAGGAGGCACACCACAAAGGATACAGGTAACCCTGTTCCTGATGAACACCTCATTTGCCAGTATCCTGGCAAAATAATTCTTGAGATGAATTTGTCCATCCTCCTTGGAAGCAGGACACTTAAAAACTGAATGGTTTATTACTAGGTTGGGTTAAGCCATGGTCTTGGCACGCCCCTTTCTTTTTTATTCTAAGTGTCCTGCCTCCTAGAGGGTGGAGCTTAACCCCCATCTGTCCCTGTGTCCCCCTTGAGACGACAGAGAAACAAAGTTTGAATACAGACATAGCAGGACAAATCTATTAGCAGTCGCAGCCCATTCGGAGAGAGAGAGAGAGAGAGAGAGAGAGAGAGAGAGAGAGAGACAGAGAGAGAGAGAGAGAGAGAGAGAGAGTGACAAATGCATTCAGGAATAAGCACATATACCCACACGCTGTATGCAGGCACACATACACAGAGCCGCCCTTTACCGGAGGAGAGCAGAGGGGACTCGAGGCTGACACTGTGCAGAGAGGAGTGGTGGGTATAGTGCCGAGGTGGAGCAGTTAGGGTGGGGGGTGCGGTGCTGTGAGAAGGATTATTTTTGCTCCCTCGAGGCCGACCGGGACCATGTCTGCTGCCCTTCTTGTTTCCCTTGTGTTTTTTCTCCCTAGGTCCTTCTGCTGCTTCCCTGCTCCACTTCTGTGGTCGATGTTCCCCTGGAGTTGGATCCCATGTGCGAGGGTTTGGGCTGGGGTCAGTGGAGAAGCGCATTATGGATCCAAAGCTAGAGAAAGTCAGTTCTGGGGGTGATGTAGGCGTTTGTTTGGAAGGACCTCCTCTTTCCTCGTCATCATCCTCTTCCTCTTCTTCCTCATCCTGTTCCTCCAGCTTAGGAAAGGTGATGAGGTCCGGAGTAGAAGAGGCACTACTACCTGTGGGTTGAGATCAGGTATAAGCAGCGGACACAGCCGCACTAACTGATATAACATTAATGTCAGAAACAAAAGAAAAATATGTGGCAGAAGATATGAACACAGGGTTGAAAGAGTCATTGCTACTTAGCCTGGAGTAGGAGGGAGTCATATGTGGGTTACTTTTTGCTGGGAGGAAAAAGTCTGGGGAGTTACCTGAAGGAAGGGGCCCTCCAGTTCCAGCTAACCCTTTTCCACCGGTTTTGCGACCTTTGTGGCTTGATGGTTTTTTTACTTTCACTTCTGATCTCATGACCTCTGGGCTGTCTGTACTTGTCTCATGCTGTTTGGGAATAAATGAAGAAACGATCAAATGAAAACAGCTGTGACCTGAGGAAGAAGCAGAGTGCAGTGTTGAACTGGCCCACTGGGATCCGACACCAGGAAAAGTCCTGGTAGGCCAAGGTGTCACTGGGCCCTCCTGCTTCTAACCTTTTGGCCTATTTCATGTTAATTCCCTATTTCTTTATGGGAATAAAGAGGATTAATAATGGAAGAATAGAGTATAGTATGTAGAGAAAAGAGACTAGGAGAATAAAGAGGTTGAGTGAGGAGAGGAGGTATAATAGTATAGTATAGTATAGTATAATGGTATGCCAGTCCGACACTGGCAGAGTGGGACAGGAGCTGAAGCAATTAAGGAAGAAGCAGTGGGTGATGGAGCAGTTCAGGGTGTGGGAGCAGCCAAGCATGGAGTTGTGGGGGTTGGAGCAGCCCAGGATGTAGTTCTGGGTGTTGGAGCAGCCCAGGATGGAGTTGTGTGTGCTGGAGCAGCCCAGAATAGAGTGATGTGTGCTGGAGCAGCCCAGGATGGAGTGATGTGTGCTGGAGCAGCCCAGGATGGAGTGATGGGTGTTGGAGCAGCCCAGGATGGAGTTCTTGGTGTTGGAGCAGCCCAGGATGGAGTTGTGGGTGCTGGAGCAACCCAGGATTGAGTTGTGAGCGTTGAAGCAGCCCAGGATGGAGTTGTGGGTGTTGGAGCAGCCCAGGATGGAGTTGTGGGTGTTGGAGCAGCCCAGGATGGAGTTGTGGGTGTTGGAGCAGCTCAGGATGGAGTTGTGGGTGTTGGAGCAGCCCAGGATGGAGTTGTGGGTGTTGGAGCAGCCCAGGCTGGACTTGTGGGTGCTGAGGCAACTCAAAATGCAGTGGTGTGTGTTGGAGCAGTCCAGGATGGAATTGTGGGTGCTGGAGCAGCTTAGGATGAAATGTTATGTGTGAAGCAGCTCAACATGAAGTGGTGTGTACTGGTGCAGCCCAGGATGGAGTGGTGTCTTGGAAGAAGAAATGGTGCAAGTAGGAGCAGCCAAGGTAAGTGTGCTGTGCTCTGGAATCATCCAAGAAAGGGGTGCATGTGATGAATCAGCCAAGCAAGAAATGGCGTGTGCTGGAGCAAGCAATGAAAAGTTGTTAAGCCCCCAAGGAATAAGTGTTGCACAGAGAACAGGACTAGCTGTGTGTATTCAAAATAAGATGAAGTCAAGGAGTTAAGCGACACTAGCAAACAAATCAATCAACACTGGCACCTTCTCGGCCGGTACAGGCAGCAGCGAGGGAACAGTTAAGTGGCCGGGGGAATCGTGGTGCTTGCGGTGCTTTACTCGCTCCTTATCTTTGTGACTCTGTAAGAAAGAGACAACAATATCATTCCAGTACAAAGCAGAAGCAATGCACCAATAAACAGAAAAAAACAGAGGAGGGATGTTGTATGAAAAGATCGCACTGTAGTGTATCAGCGCTCACAGACAAACCGAAGAAACGTATCTGCTCATATAAAGCAAAGGGCAGGCAATGTTAATTGCAAACTTTTATTTTAGAATGTATATGTCTCCATCTTAAGGTGAGCTACTGTTTTGAATGGCAATTGCACAGGACACAGCCGTATACAAATGTGCAGTTGAGTATGAAGCCAATGGATTGGATCCTGTCATTGTACGGCTCTTGCCGAAAATATAATTTCATACACACCTTTTTCTGTCTCTCTCTAAACAGGAGGGATTTATCCAGGGAGGGGGACCCCGAGCGACTGCATCGGCCTGGGACAAACGGACAAGGAAGTCGGGAGACCTTCTAATTAATGGGACAAAAAAAAGAAACATAAGCCACATATTATCAGACCAATGAGAGGGAAAGGGGTTGCAACAAGATGCACAGTTACTGAGTATTTGAAATGCCAAGGCCTATTTTCACTCTCAGTCCTGATGTGCCTTCTGGGTTGGAGTGGAGTGATTTAGTACATTAGAGCTGAAATCCTGTTGTAAAAATTTATGAAATGGCTCTTAAATTTACCAGGAGCACCCCAGGCAAACTTGGGGGCAATGCTGTCTGAGTCAGGTTGCTCAACTTCCCACATGGCTGGAGCCTGCCTTTAAAGGAACAGTTCAGTGTAAAAATAAAATCTGGGTAAATAGATAGGCTGTGCAAAATAAAAAATGTATCTAATATATTTAGTTAGCCAAAAATGTAATTTATAAAGGCTGGAGCGAGTTTATGTCTAACATAATAGCCAGAACACTACTTCCTGCTTTTCAGCTCTCTTGCTTTCCACTGATTGGTTACCAGGTAATCACCAATCAGTGGCTTGAGGGGGGAGTCACATGGGCCATAAATGTTGCTTTTGAATCTGAGCTAAATGCTGAGGATCAATTACAAACTCACTGAACAGTTATGTCCCATGTGGCCCCCCTTATAGTCACTGACTAACTCAGAGTATCTATGATATCTGTATCAATAGAATAAGATGTCATTATGTGATATATGTATCAATACAATATATGTATCAATAGAATAAGATGTCATTATGTAATATATGTATCAACAGAATATATGTATCAATAGAATATATGTATCAATAGAGTAAGATGTTATTATGTGATATATGTATCAATAGAATGTGTATCAATAGAATAAGATGTTATGTGATATATGTATCAATAGAATATGTGTATCAATAGAGTAAGATGTCATTATGTAATATATGTATCAACAGAATATGTGTATCAATAGTATAAGATGTTATTATGTGATATATGTATCAATAGAATATATGTATCAATAGAGTAAGATGTTATTATGTGATATATGTATCAATAGAATATATGTATCAATAGAATGTGTATCAATAGAATAAGATGTTATGTGATATATGTATCAATAGAATATATGTATCAACAGAATATGTGAGGCCCCCGGTTCCACAAGAGAAAATGGGAATTGGTGACAGTTTGGGGGGGGGGAGCACATACCTGCGGGTCTCGCACCATCTTGTTAAAATGGTATTTGCAGTATCCGATATATTTGACATTATCCACCTCTTGAGCTTCTTCTTCGCACAGCAGCCCGGCCATCTGAGCACTGACATAGACAGCAGGGGGGATCCATATTACAGACAAACACTTCCCCTTTCATAATCTCACATGCAAAAGCCAAATTGTTGTTCACCTTCCAACACTTTTTTCAGTTCAGTTGGTTTCAGATTGTTCCCCAGAAATAAAGACGTTTTCCAATTACTTTCTATTTTCTATGTGCGACTGTTTTTCTAATATTGAAGTACTTTCTAAAGCAGCTCTGGGAGAGTGGGGGTCGCCGACCCTGTAAACTGTTCCAAATTGATACATTTAGTTGATACATTTGTTATCTTTGTCCCTGCTGAGCAGAATTCCTGGGTTTCATTACAGGCAGCTGTTAGACTTGATACAATAGTTACTAATACTCCAGAGATGCTGCTGAGAAATGGATCAACTAAATGTACCAACTAATTGTAGCAAAATTGTAACAGTTCAGAGTCTGCACCTGAATTACTGAGCTGCCAGACTCAAACATTCAACTTTTAACTTGGATTTTGGAAAAACTGTAAACAAAATGGAAAGCAATTGAAAAAAAGTCCTTATTTTTAGAGAAAAATCTGAAAATAACTAGACTGAAAAAGTGTTTGGAAAGTGAGCATCCCCTTTAAAGGAGAAGGAAAGGCTAAAAGTAAGTGAGCTTTATCAGAATGGTCTATATAAATACAACAGTAACCCCTCAAAGTAATGCTGCTCTGAGTCCTCTGTCAAAAGAAACAGCACATTTCTTTCCTTCTATTGTGTACTCATGGGCTTCTGTATCAGACTAACTGTTTTCAGCTTAAACCTCCAGGGCTAGGGCTTGAGCATGCTCAGTTTGCTCCTCTCTTCCTCCTCCCCGTTGTAATCTGAGCCCAGAGCTATGAGTGAGCAGGGAGAGACGCAGGAAGTGATGTCACAACAAGCTAATATGGCAGCTGCTATCCTAAACAAACAGAGAGCTGCTAGAGCTGGTTACTCAGGTATGGTAAAGCTTTATACAGAATAAATATAGTGTTATAGCTTGTACTATTGTGGCTTATCTATTGGCAATAAACTGCCTCTGTAGCTTTCCTTCTCCTTTAATAGACCCATAAGCACCAATGCTCCGCACGAGGCTCCACCTTCTTACAGCATGCTCCTCCTCCCTCTACATACTCCCTATATATCCCATGGAGCAGGATAATCCCCCCCATATCCCCTATCTCCACCTTCACAAACCACCCCACCAACAGTAAAAATTGTTCATCTCACCATGTCACATGGAAGGCTTGCCGGCAGCCATGTTTGTTGCAGGTCATACAGGCCCCAGACGCTGCTCTGCTCTCCCTTCCCTGATCCTCACAGATGTAGCAGGTCTAAGGAGGACAGACAGACAGACGTTGGATCCGGTGTGAGGGGAGACACAGTATAGGAGTGGAGGGAGGGGATATTTTAAAGGGGAAATGTACCTTACTATAGCGATCGTGTGGCACATACTGCAGCACAATGGGCTCCATGGTCAGAACATTGGCAAACTGGACCTCTGGGATATAGAGGGCGCACACAACATGCGCCCAACCTGGGAGTAACACAAACACAAGTTACTGGAGAAACATAACAACATTTATTACTCTCCTTTTAGTATGATCCAGAGAGGGATATTCTGAGACAATTTGCAATTGGTTTTCATTTTTTATCATTTGTGGTTTTTGACTTATTTAGCTTTTTATTCAGCAGCTCTCCAGTTTCAGCCGCCGGGTTGCTAGGGTCCAAATGACCCTAGCAACCAAGCACTGTATATGAATAAGAGACTGGAATAGGAGAGGCCTGAATAGAAAGTAATAAAAAGTAGCAATAACGATACACTTGTAGAGAGAGAGCATTTGTTGTCTAGATGGGGTCAGACCCCCCAAAAAAGAAGGCAAATAGTTAAAAAAAAAAGTGAAAATTGATAAGATGCTTAAAGGTGGGGTTCACCTTTAAAGGGGTTGTTCATCTTTAGTTAATTTTAAGTACAAAGTAGAGAGGGATATTCTGAGACAATTTGCTATTGGTTTTCATTTTTTATCATTTTTGTTTTTTTAATTAGGGATTCACTGTATCCAGGATTCAGTTCGGGATTTGGCCGAATCCTTGTGCCTGGCCGAACCAAATCCGAATTTGCATATGTAAATTAGGGGTGGGTTGGGAAATCACATGACTTTTCATCACAAAAGAAGAATGTTTTCCATTTTTGCATATGCAAATTAGGATTAGGTATTTGGCCGAATCTTTCACTAAGAATTCGGGGGTTCAGCCAAAGCCAAATAGTGGTTTCTGTTCATTACTATTTTTGAGTTATTTAGCTTTTTTTTCAATAGCTCTCCAGGTTCAGCAAGCTGGTTGCTAGGGTCCTAATTAACCTAACAACCATGCACTGATATAAATAAGAGACTGGAATATGAATAGGAGAGACCTGAATAGAAAGAGGAGTCATACAAAGTAGCAATAACAATACAACGTGAAGCCTTACAGAGCATTTGTTTTTAGATGGGTCAGTGACCCCCTATTTAAAAGCTGGAAAGAGTCAGAAGAAAAAGGTAAATAAATAAAAACTATAAATAATAAAGAACAATTGAAAAGTTGCTTGGAATTGGTCATTCTATAACATACTGAAAATTAACTTTAAGGCGAACCACCCCTTTAAGTTAAAGGGATACTGTCATGGGAAAAGATTTTTTTTTTCAAATGAATCAGTTAATAGTGCTGCTCCAGCAGAATTCTGCACTGAAATCCATTTCTCAAAAGAGCAAACAGATTTTTTTATATTCAATTTTGAAATCTGACATGGGGCTAGACATATTGTCAATTTCCCAGCTGCCCCCAGTCATGTGACTTGTGCTCTGATAAACTTCAGTCACTCTTTACTGCTGTACTGCAAGTTGGAGTGATATCACCCCCTCCCTTTTCCCCCCAGAAGCCAAACAAAAGAACAATGGGAAGGTAACCAGATAGCAGCTCCCTAACACAAGATAACAGCTGCCTGGTAGATCTAAGAACAACACTCAATAGTAAAATCCAGGTCCCACTGAGACACATTCAGTTACATTGAGAAGGAAAAACAGCAGCCTGCCAGAAAGCATTTCTCTCCTAAAGTGCAGGCACAAGTCACATGACCAGGGGCAGCTGGGAAATTGACAAAATGTCTAGCCCCATGTCAGATTTCAAAATTGAATATAAAAAAATCTGTTTGCTCTTTTGAGAAATGGATTTCAGTGCAGAATTCTGCTGGAGCAGCGCTATTAAATGATGTGTTTTGAATAAAACATGTTTTCTGATGACAGGATCCCTTTAACGTAAAGGTGAAGCGCCCCTTTGAACTCAGCAGCCAATGAGCTTACCTCCGTTGTCCGTTCTCTTCAGCGCCCCGTCTTTATGTGGGCACAAATCGCATCTCTAGGAAAGAGGGAGAAAGCCAAGATGTCTGGATGATTTCCCAGGAGGAACACATCATTACAGTCCCATATGAATGAGATATATTTGTGTACAATGTAAAGAAACACTCACCACCCGGGCGGCTCTCTCCTGCGACTCACATTTACGGCAGAACCAGGGACCAGAGGGCACCTGTACAATTCCATAGCAGGCTGAAAGAAAAGCACAAACCCCCCTGTGATTATTAAATAAGAATAAGACCAGTTATATCAATGATTCCCAGCCTTCACATCAGGAGACAGAAAGAAGCTGCCATGCCGATTGCACGGATAGATGGCTCATTGAAAACAGGGCAGGGATTTTTATTTCTGAAAATAACAGGTGATTAGCGAAGGGGGTCACTTAGAAATCAACCCCCCATAATGGTTCCAGAGTCACCTCTTTTATAGGGGTTGTTCACCTTTGAAATAACTGTCAGTAGGATACAGAGAGGGATATTCTGAGACAATTTGTAATTGGTTTTCATTTATTATTATTTGTGGTTTTTGACTTGTTTAGCTTTTTATTCTGCTCTCCAGTTTGTAATTTCAGCCATCTGGTTGTTAGGGTCCAAATTCCCCTAGCAACCATGCACTGATTTAAATAACAGACTGGAATATGAATAGGAGAGGCCTATCATGACTTCTACATGAACTGGAGTTCTTTTTGATTCTGACTTTTAACACCCTCGGGGGGGTTGAATAAATCCCGAAAAAAATTCAAGTTTTTTTTTCACTAAAAATTTGGATTTTGTAGTAAAAGAAAACTCAAATTTTTTGATTTTTTGGCATTCGAACTTTGATAAATAACCACCTTAATCACAGGCTCACAATAAAAGAGAGAGAGAGAGAGAGAGAGAGAGAATAAAGTAGCCCCTCTTGTAAAACATAAGGATATTATAAGTCACAGAGGAGTTTCATGACCATATAAAAACACAAGGCCGAGTTTTTCTATACAGGTCATGGAAATCTGAGGTGACTTCTAATATCCTTGTATTTTCCAAAAAGGGGCACTTTATGGGGTATTTGCACCTGAGGAAGAGGTTGGTCCCCGAAAGCTTGTGCCACAATGTCTGCAATAAACAAGATGAAGGCTTAATCCCCTGTGTGAATAGGTGTGCTTCTTCCCCTTATATAGCTTGGCTACTTTATTTATTATAATACACAAGTTTTAGTGAGTCATGTGACAGAAATGACATCAGAACTCAACGTTTATAATCGATGACATCACTAGTCACCGTTAATACATATAATATAATACACAAAAGCCTTGAATATCCTGTAAATTATATCCTTCTAAATGGTGAGTTCTAGGGGCAGATTTACATAGGGTCGAATATCGAGGGTTAATTAACCCTCAATATTCGACTGCCAAATGTAAATCCTTCGACTTCGAATATCGAAGTCGAAGGATTTACCGTATATAGTTCGATCGAACGAAAATCGATCGATCGAACGATTTTTCTTCGGCCAAAAAATTGATTGAAAGCCTATGGGGACCTTCCCCATAGGCTAACATGGCACCTCGGTAGGTTTTAGGTGGCGAACTAGGGGGTCGAAGTTTTTTTTAAAGAGACAGTACTTCGACTATCGAATGGTCGAAAAGTCGAACGATTTTTAGTTTGAATCGTTCGATTCGAAGTTGTAGTCGAAGGTGCCAAAAAAAAAACATTCGAAATTCTAAGTTTTTTTTATTCTATTCCTTCACTCGAGCTAAGTAAATGGGCCCCCTGATGTCATCAGTAATAAACGGTGAGTTCTGATGTCATCAGTTATAAACGGTGAGTTCTGATGTCATTTCTGTCACATGACTCATTGAAACTTGTGTATTATAATAAATAAAGTACCCCCAGTTGTAAAATATGAGGATATTAGAAGTTACCTCGGAGTTCCATGACCTGTATATAAACACTCGGCCTTCGGCCTCGTACTTTTATATGGTCATGAAACTCCTCGGTAACTTATAATATCCTTATATTTTACAAGAGGGGGTACTTTATTCACTATATAATTGACAAGATATTCAAGGCTTTTGTGTATTAAATGTATATATATATATATATATATATATATATAGGGAGCCACCAAAGTGACTGACACACCTGACAGCCCCAGATCTCACACCCACGTCTGGTTTCCTGGCATGTCGATATCCTCACACTCACACGTGAATCAGACACAAAGTGAGCAGAAGACAAAGGCCACATCCGCATTTAAGAGAAACCCGTCTCTACATCAAGCACAAGTCTTATCTCCCATCTCTGCACCCGTACCACAGCCCTCGCACTTACACACCCCTCGTCTACAAATAACCCAAACTTTATCTATAGGGGTCATTCTGGGGCCCCCGCCCAACAGCTACACTCACTTTCTCACAACTGGCCCAGCAGGGCACCCCCATAAACCCTACATGCGATGCATCCCATCTCTGGGCACAGGGAAAATGAATGTACACGCATGTATATACATATACGTATTAGGGATGCACCGAATGCACTATTTGGGATTCAGCCCAAATCCTTGGTGAAATGATTCGGCCGAATACTGAACTTAATCCGAATCCAAATTTGCATATGCAAATTAGGGCCAGGAAAGGAAAAAGTGGAAAAATTATTCTTTTGTGCACGCCCCTAATTTACATATGCAAATTCGGATTCGGTTCGGCAAGGCACAAGGATTCGGCCGAATCCTGCTGAAAAAGGCTGAACCCTGAATTCGGTGCATCCCTAATACGTATCATGTCCAAGACGAGTCTTAAAGAGAATGTCAACACCATTAACTTTGCAATTATTGTGTATGGTTTGTAAGTTGTTTGTATTGCAATCAAAGGAGACATTTTGTCTAAAAAATAAGAATGTATCAGTGCATTATACTCATTTAGATATAGAAGAATTGTGCTTCAAAAAGTAGTCTTTCAGACTGATTTATTGAATATTTCTGCAAAACCCCTAATAATCCCTCCCTTCTCTTCCACTTGCTGCTCCCTGAATTCCCAGGCTGTGCACTCAGCTCCCTGCACTGTAGGACAGGAACCAATCAGCAGCTAGCAGGACCTGATAGGGAACTGAAGCCTGTCTGTGCTTGAGTGACTGCAGGGCTGTGATTGGCTGTCCCCCCTCCTACTGTGTTTCTGGCAAGGACCGTTAGGACACGCCCACCCCTCATTTGAAACACAGACAGGGACCAGAGACCATCTATAGGGAGCTCCAATAAAGGGGCAGTCTCCTTTAAAAGCACCGATCGTCCCTTTCTGTTCTCATCAGAAAGTCGATACAATGTACCTTCCGATTAACAGACCCGTCTTTGCTGCTGGGGAAGTCAGACTTTTACAACAATGTTTCAAAAAAGTAAAAAAGCAGGAGTTAAAGGGGTGCTTCCCCTCGAAGATAACGTTATAGAATGGCTAATTCTAAGCAAATTTTCAATTGGACTTCATTTATTATTTTCTATAATTTTTTGAATAATTTGCCTGACTCTTTCCAGCTTTCAAATGAGGGGTCACTGACCCCATCTAAAAAACAAATGCCCTTTAAGGTTACAAATGTATTGTTATTGCTACTTTCTATTCCTCATCTTTCCTATTCATATTCCAGTCTCTTATTCAAATCAATGCATGGTTGCTAGGGGAATTTGGAGCATAGCAACCAGACGGCTGAAACTACAAACGGGAGAGCTGCTGAATAAAAACCTAAATAACTAAAAAAAAAACATAAATAATAAAAAATGAAGACCAATTGCAACTCTCTACATCACACTAATAGTTCATTTAAAGGTGAACAACCCCTTTAAGCAAATTCTATAGCAGTTGTTTTTACCAAAGCTCTGATATTGGAAAGTTGCTTAGAATTTTGTTTTCTTTTATCAGGCAAATGTTTATTTCTGGGTTGACTTGCCCTTGCAGGCATTAGATTAGCTGATTTTCCAAAAACTGGTACAGTGTATAAGATTTACTATGGTTGCTAGGGGAAGACATCCTAGCAACATTGTTGATTCTGTGGGGGGTGAGATCTTTACTGTTTGTTTTACAAATCTTTTTTTAATTTTTTGTCCCAAATCCAGTGTGGCTGCTAGAGTGATTGACCCAATGCTGCAGGACAAAGAAATAAGAAGGTGAATAATTGGAGACAATGAAAGTGAAAGCCCCCAGAATACAGAGTGGAGTTTGCAGCTCAGAGGTGAGGGGGGTGAATGGAAAGGCACAGCCCAGCCGGGCGAGGAATCTATTCAATGAACACTGACAAAAGGGGAGAGAATACTTGCAATTGTACAATGTATATGTCATTGCCACGACAAACACCTACTGAACTACAACACTCAGCTGCTGGCAAGTTTTGGCCTCTTTCTGCATTACCCATTATATAATTACCAATAACTTCTTCTTCTTCCCCACCATATATAATCATTTCGCCTATGCTTCCCCATTATATATAATCATTTCCTCTACCCCATTATATATAATCATTTCCTCTTCCCCATTATATATAATCATTTCCTCTTCCCCATTATATATAATCATTTCCTCTACCCCATTATATATAATCATTTCCTCTTCCCCATTATATATAATCATTTCCTCTTCCCCATTATATATACTGATTTCCTCTTCCCCATTATATATAACCATTTCCTCTACCCCATTATATATAATCGTTTCCTCTTCCCCATTATATATACTAATTTCCTCTTCCCTATTATATATAATCATTTCCTCTTCCCCATTATATATACTCATTTCCTCTTCCCCATTATATATAATCATTTCCTCTTCCCCATTATATATAATCATTTCCTCTTCCACATTATATATACTCATTTTCTCTTCCCCATTATAAATACTCATTTCCTCTTCCCCATTATATATACTCATTTCCTCTTCCCCATTATATATAATCATTTCCTCTTCCCCATTATATATAATCGTTTCCTCTTCCCCATTATATATAAATAATCGTTTCCTCTTCCTCATTATATATATATATAATCATTTCCTCTTCCCCATTATATATAATCGTTTCCTCTTCCCCATTATATATAATCATCTCCTCTTCCCCATTATATATAATCATTTCTCTTCCCCATTATATATAATCATTTCCTCTTCCCCATTATATATAATCATTTCCTCTTCCCCATTATATATAATCATTTCCTCTTCCCCATTATATATAATCATTTCCTCTTCCCCATTATATATAATCATTTCCTCTTCCCCATTATATATACTCATTTCCTCTTCTCCATTATATATACTCGTTTCCTCTTCCCCATTATATATAATCATTTCCTCTTCCCCATTATATATAATCATTTCCTTTTCCCCATTATATAATCGTTTCCTCTTCCCCATTATATATATAATCATTTCCTCCCCCCATTATATATACTCTTTTACGCTTCCCCATTATATATAATCATTTCCTCTATGCTTCCCCCGACAAATACTATGCTTCCCCATATAGAATAACTTCCCCTTTATATATATATATATATATATATAATCACTTCCCCTGTGCTTTGGCCATTTCCCAGAAGCAGAATTCATCACGAGTGCAATATCTGCTGGTACTATGAATGCCGAGAGGCAGCTACATAGTATACGGCCTGACAGTCTGAAAAAACTTGTAGCATTGAACTCTATGTGTCTGTTCACACAGGTAACTGGGGCTCCTGGATGTGACACGGCCTCAGTACAAGTGACAGTAAATGACAATAAACAAGTGACAGTAAATGACAGTATCACAGATACAGTAGAGAGAATGAGGCAAGTGATAGTGTGTATAATAAAGAGAACACTAAGAGCTGACAGGGACAAGCTATATACAGATAAATATAGATTTATACAGATATAAGTGATGCCCAGGGCCCTATGCTGCTGCTGCTGCTGCTGTTGTTAGTGGAGCACAAATGCACATCACTAAGGTTACACACACCTCTATCAAAGGGAGAATGTCAGGGCCCATATGGACTATGTTTATGTATAGTGTATATGTATAGTGTATATGTATAGTGTATGTGTATAGTGTATGTGTATAGTGTATAGTGTATATGTATAGTGTATGTGTATAGTGTATGTGTATAGTGTATAGTGTATAGTGTATATGTATATGTATAGTGTATGTGTATAGTGTATGTGTATAGTGTATATGTATAGTGTATGTGTATAGTGTATGTGTATAGTGTATATGTATAGTGTATGTGTATAGTGTATAGTGTATGTGTATAGTGTATGTGTACAGTGTATGTGTATAGTGTATGTGTATAGTGTATGTGTATAGTGTATGTGTATAGTGTATGTGTATAGTGAACAATGTAAAGTGTATATGTATAGTGTATAGTGTATATGAGTATAGTGTGTATATGGTTTCTATGTATATGTGTATATATAGTATATATATATAGTGTATAGTGTATATGAGTACAGTGTATATACAGTTTATATGTACAAGTGTATTACAGTATATGATATAACCGAATGGCTGAGCCGAGCTGTTTCTCTGACTGGTGAAACAAAGTATCAGGAATACTAGTTGTGAGCCACAGAGGATGCTGGGAGTTGTAGTGCGGCTGCTGCTGTCAGTTAGCCCCTCCCCCCGCTCACCTTGATGCACCGCCACGTTACAGCCGTGCCCGTCGCAGTAGACAAGCGGGTTTTCGGCCCAGCCCCTCTCGTCCGAGCACACGCAGCAGCCTCCAACCATCTCCTTCATCCTCCCATGGAGCCACCGAATCTCTCCCGGGGCCGGGCGGCCGACCAGCCGGGGCCACTACGCATGCGTCACCCGCTCCACACAACCTGGGGGAAACAAAGACACTGCGCATGCACCGGCGCTGGCAAATCGAGGTTGAGCGCACACACGGTGAGGCGCATGCGTCGGCTGTCATTGCTTTACGCGTGCGCAGTGGGAATCTATAGCCTCGCTGTGCATCGGCAGGTGAAAAGATTCCTCGCAGTCGCCACCAGATGTCGCTGTTCCCGTGTCACCAAGGTAATAATGTGTCTGTGCGTTCCCTTGTTTTGGTTGTTCCCCTTTAAATTAACTCTTAGTATGATGTAGCGAGTGATATTCTCAGACAACTTGCATTTCATTTCCATTTTATTATTTTGACTTATTTAGCTTTTTATTCAGCAGCTCTCCAGTTTGCAGTTACATCCATCTGGTTGCTAAGGTCCAAATTCCCCTAGCAACCATGCTCTGATTTCCATAAGAGACTGGAATATGAATGGGAGAGGCCTGAATAGAAAGATTAGTATTTTGACTTATTTAGCTTTTTATTCAGCAGCTCTCCAGTTTGCAAATCCAGTAATCTGGTTGTTAGGGTCCACATTCCCCTAGCAACCATGCATTGATTTCAATAAGAGACTGGAATAGGAGAGGCCTAAATAGAAGTATTAGTAAAAAGTACTGAAAATTATTTTGGGCTATGGGGGCAGTATTTACCCCCTTCACAATTAATTATTTAATATTAATAAGCAAGTAAAGTATATACTGGGGATCTTTCACTGGAGAAGCTTCCTGCATATAAACTATACATTTATGTACAGCAACACCATCAGTGGGGGAATATGGGGGTCCTCTGGTGGATGAGGCCCTGTAAGGGCTACAGGATTTTGGGGGTGCAGGGTTTGGGCAAATCGTGGGCTTGTTCTGGGTGTAATGGGGTGTGACTGGCATAGAATTTAAAATTTTGGAGCCTCATTCTACTTAGTTGGAAAAACAGGAGGGCAGTGGGCTGATAACTGGGGAATAGTGATGGGCGAATCGGCGAAACGTATTGAAGTCAATGGCGTCAAAATCATTTTAATGAGAGCGTCAATATTTATACACGCGACTATATGGTCTGAATGCATTAAAGTCAATCATTTTGACGTAGTCTCTGTGTATAATGAATGAGTAGAATTGTCAATGAATGAGATGAGAGTGAGTGAAGGACTGGCCGGGCACAACAGCTTAATTATTTTGCACTATATGGACAAACAATCCCTCTGCTGTGTAAAGTCATACCGACGCTAAAAACACGTCTTTTTAAAATATGAATGTGCATTAAAAGTCACCTATAGGTCATGTTGATCGTTTTTGTAAGTCATTTTTATTTGATGTTCCTAAACCTGACAGTTTTGCCGACCTGACTGTCAGTAAGAGTTTCTAATGGCAGCGGAATCCTGCTGCACAAATATGGCAGCCCCCTCAGCAGGGCCGCCATTAGAAATCATGGGGCCCCGTACAACAAAATTTGGTGGCCAAGGGATTAAAAAAAACATAAGAAAAAACACACGGTGTTCAGAGGAATTGAACTCATGGCTTCAGGACTTCAGCTTTGCCTCCTTTCATGACTTCGGGTCTTTTCGCCGATTCAGGACTTTAGCTTTGGCTGTTTTCGTGACTTCAGGTCTTTTCTCCACATCGGGACTTCAGCTTCGGCTATTTTTATGGCTTCGGGTCTTTTCGCCTCTTCGGGACTTCAGCTGTTCGGCACTTCCGCATTCAAGAGTTCGGCTTTTCAGGCACTTCCGCATGCAGGACTTCGGACAGAGGCCGCACGGCTTCGGGCTTCAGTGCTGTCAAGGGGGGGCCTCTCTCTTTCAAAAATTCAGCACTGCCGGGCCCCCCTTCAGGCACAGGCCCAGTACACTTGTACCCCCTGATGGCGGCCCTGCCCCTCATAAACGAGCACAGGGGAGTCACATGGGTAATGTAAAAGCTTTGAGCAAATAGTTTATGGCAAAGTTACAAGTATCAAACAAAACCAATACTGTGATAGATGTAAAAATGGTTTCATTTCTGGTGTCAGTATCTGAGGCATTCTATAGTCGCTGATTCTATAGTCGCTGATTCTATAGTCGCTGGTTCTATAGTCGCTGGTTCTATAGTCGCTGGTTCTATAGCCGCTGGTTCCATAGTCGCTGATTCCACAGTCGCTGATTCCACAGTTGCTGATTCCACAGTCGCTGATTCCATAGTCGCTGATTCTGTGGCCCTACTAAGTAGTACAGGACCCAGGTCAGGACTGGGATTAAAAATAGGCCCTTGTATTTCAAGTAAACAGCCCCCCCACCGGCCCAATAAACAGTGAGTGTCTATTCAGTGTCGGACTGGGAAGCCAGGGGCCCATCAGAAAACCTTAGACTGTGCGGCCACTTTCCAAACTATTATTCCTCCTCAACTCACTCAACCTCTTTATTCTCCTAGTCTTTTATATCTACTTACTATATTCTTCCATTCAGGGCCACCATCAGGGGGGACAAGTGTCCCGGGGCATAAAGGGGGACCCGGCAGTGCACTTTTGAAAGAGTCGGGCCCCCCTTGTGAGTGTCGAAGCTTTGCTGCCATTTTTGAAGTCCCGAACAGCCGAAATGTGGAAGTGCAGAAAAGCCGAAGACCCGAAGCAGCAAAAAGACCCAAAGCTGATCTCCTGAAGCAGCAAAAATAGCCAAAGCCACGAAAATAGCCAAAGCCGAAGTCCAAAAGCAACGAAAAGACCCAAAGCCAATCTCCTGAAGCGGCGAAAATAGCCAAAGCCTAAGTCCCGAATCTGCGAAAAGACCCAAAGCCGACATCTCCAAGAGGCGGCAAAAATAGCCAAAGTCACGCAAAAAGACCCAAAGCCATGAAAACAGCCGAAATCCCAAAGCGGCAAAAATACCCAAAGCCGATCTACCGAAGCTACGAAAATAGCCAAAGCCGAAGTCCCGAAACCGCGAAAAGACAGGAAGCCACAACAACAGCCGAAGCCGAAGTCCCAAAGCAGCTAAAAGACCCGAAGCCGATCTACTGAACCTGCAAAAACAGCCGAAGTCCCAAAGTGGCGAAAACACCCGAAGCCACAAAAACAGCCGAAATTGAAGTCCTGAAGCATCGAAAAGACCCAAAGTCACGAAAGGAGGCAAAGTTGAAGTTCAACGCTGTGTCTATTGCATCCCCTCTAGCGTTTGCCAGAACTCACACATTGCTAGTCTGTGCCCGATGGGCCCCATGGTTTCAAATGTTGGCCCTGCTTGTGTAGCATGAACTGTGGGAGAAAAAGAACTTATCATGAGAAATATCATGTAACAAATCTGGGGTGCTAATAAATCCACCTAGGACTGCTGCACCCACTACATGGACCCGTCATCCACCCCAGAACTGGACAGGCTTGCCCAATTGCATAGCAGTCACTCATTCTCTGTTTATCTACTGACCTCCTTTTACACATAGGTGTCAACTTCCCCTTTAATGACCCGTGAAGCCGTAACCGTCGTTAAACACAATGAAATAAGCCCCAGACACACTGAATGGTGACACTTTGCACAGGCACAAGGCTTGAGCATTTGACATGGCAGCTCCCGTACAAAAGCGGTCATAAAGCGGCGTGGCCTGGAATTGCCCCAAGAACAAAAAGCACTGGCCATCAGGCAATAAAGTCACTAGAGCCTGGCTACTGGCAGCCAAGTGAGCGTAAAGGCCACCGGGGCAAGTTGAAGTTCATTTAGATGACCCCCTGTGAGAGGGCACAACCCTGCAATAAAGTGGCCCAACCCCTCCTCTTAATAGTCAGCTCCCTGGCAACCCAACACCATAGCAACTGCAACTGCCCCATCCATTACCGTATATCACTGTGTATAACAACCTCTCACCCTGGGACATTGAAAGAGGGAATAATAACACCCATTCTAATGGCGTCAACCCCAAAAAAGTTTAACGTTCCCCCCAGTGTTTTGTCTCTAAATCAGAGGTCCCCAACTGCCGGGCCGCCGACCCTCGCGACTAGGGATGCACCAAATTCAGGATTCGGTTTGGGATTTGGCCTTTTTCAGCAGGATTTGGATTCGGCCGATTCCTTCTCCCCGGCTGAACCGAATCCAAAGGAAAATCGTGTGACTTTTTGGCACAAAACAAGGAAGTAAAAAATGTTTTCCCCTTCCCGCCCCTAATTTGCATATGCAAATTCGGATTCGGTTCGGTATTTGGCCAAATGTTTGAGATGGAATTTGGGGGTCGGGCCGAATTGGAATTAGTGGATTGGGCGCATCCCTACTAGCGTACAATTAACGCGGCATGCGAATTGGATGCCGACCCCCATCCTTGCAAAAAAGATTGGCTCTACACTGGCCCCCTGGCCAAAAAAGGTTGGGGGCTGCAGGGTGGGGTTGCTGGCCCATTGTATAAAGATGTTACAATTAGAGAGCTGCAGACTGCACTGGTTTCTATGACCCTCCCCCAGCACGTTTTGGTTGAAGGTGGGATGCTGGGAAATGTAGTCTGGAGGTGTGATTGGCTGCGATTGCGTCGGTGCGCGACTGTGCGGTTTATTTCTCTTTGTGAGAATATTTCGGGGGTGGGCGGAGCCTTTTTTGAGTTGTGATGACGTCACAAGCAGGAGGGCGAGAGCAGGGGGCTGATTGGCAGGGCTCTCCTGTAGTAGTGTGGGCGGATCGTGCGACTGGCTGTTGCGGCTGACACTTTGTTTGGCTGCTGGCAGTTTGCACATTGAGGAGCTTGTTGTGTTGCGCTGGAACCCCGAGACCTCTTTGCTTCCCGGCACTGGTTTTTGGCACTAACTCGTCCATCTAATGGGCCCCAGGTCCGGCTAATGGAATACTGGCGAGTTGGTGCGTCTGATCCACATGGACCATGATGGAGCCCCCGGCAGGATACGAGGAGGTGGCGGGGACTAAGCTGGGGTACCTGCGGGTGGGGGGCAGACAACTTTTCGCCCTGGCGCAGGTGCTGAGCGGCCCATTACGCGGAGTTCCGCGGGGGCGGGTGTGCCGGAGGATGGAGCGGCTAAGGATCCAGATTCGGCGCTGTGACTTGTGGGAACTGCGGGCCCTGAAAGCTCTGAGATCGGTTCCGAGTCGGGCGGTCCAATGCTGTTTGATCTCCCTGGAGGATCTGCACGTGCTTTGCGCTTCCTCTTGGGGCCCTAAGACTGTCACTCCGGCCGATGAGATTGGGCAGAATGGGAGACCAGAGAAGGAACGTCTCCCCTCCAGGATCAAAGCAACATTCCCATCGGGTCTGGCCAGTTTATTCCCTGGAACCTCGCGGAACCTGAGCACCGGCCACAGCCCCGCGTCTTCTCTGGGCTATTCCAGTCCCTCCGACTCCAACCCGGAGCAGATCAGCTCATCGGACACCGAGTCGGACGACAGTGAAGCGTCTGTGCAAAATGTCAGGTATCGGGCACCAAAAATCCCTACAAAAAGAAAGTCGGCGGTACCGCGGGGGCGGGGTAGAGAGGTGCGCTTGCACTGTAGGACCGCGGAGGCGGAGTCATTTTCAGTATGTGACCCAGAAGTAGAAGGAGAATGGCCTGTGGCACAAAATAATGGGCCCAACCAAGTCCTAGAGGAGGCCAGGGATAGTCACAAGGGAAAAGTCCAGGATGAGAGTCCAGCAGAGATAAAAGAAACCTGTGAAGTAGAGGAGAATTCCCCAAAATCAGAGGAACCACCACCAGCTGCTTTAGATGCTCCAGGATCAGATGGGCAACCCCCAGATGTGGAGCCTCGTACCCTTCAGTTTGACAGGCTGGTGAGACAGTCCAAGTTGTGGTGCTACGCCCGGGGCTTCAGGACAGACATGAGGGACCTACACCCCAGGGTTTCCCACAAAGGAAAGGGGGCGTCTGGGGCCAGAAAGAACGGGAAGCTCAGGCACCGCAAGAGGAATGGGAAAGCGGATGGAAAGATTCCTGTTCATTGCAATAAACGGCTAAACAGTGGCCCCAGTCACCCCGCCAGACCCCCATTCCGATTCTTGGACAATTTTCCTTCTCCGGCTTCTTTGGTTGTAGGAGAAGACGGGGATCTGTGTCCGGCCTATTCCCTGAAAGCCACGGAGCCTTCAACCCTCCCCAGGTCTCACCCTCTCTGGGACTGGCACCCCGGGGGCACTGCCATCCCTCTACCTCCCAGCCTTAAATTTAGGACTTTTCCCTGGGGGGACTGTGAGTAAATGAGCTGGTCCATCCTCGGGGGCATCTGTCCAACTGCACTGGCTCTGTATCTGCACCGGTTACCAAGGTGGGAGAAAGAGGGGGAAGGGCCACACAAACTCACCAGGACCCCCTGTTCCACCATATTCACAATCAGAGAAATGAGTATTTATTTTTCTATGTCCCTTGTAAAGGGAGTGAAGTTTCTACATTTGTTTTTCTTTTACTTTCAAAGAGTATTTTTGTAAGCGCTTTGTACACTTTCTATTCTATTGTCTGGAAATGCTGAAAATGGTGCTGAAAATCTGCCTTTTTTTGTTATTAAAGTCCCACAAGCAGCAACTTTCCCTGTGGCAGTGAGATTTATGGGGAGTGGAATGGTATGGACCCTCGGGCAATAGTAGGCTTGTTCCCCCCCCCCCGTGTTATATAATGGATGCGGCTGAAATCATCAGAGTGGCCAGAGTTGGGATGTGATCATTTGATGGGTTTGGGGGGGTTGGATAGACATTAAAGGGCCAGTGGATCTTTGTGTCAGGAGCAGAGGGCTACATGGTGGGGGGATCAGAGGAGAAACTGGGGGCAGGAGGATGTAGTGAGGGGGAGGGTGAGACAGACCAATTGAATGGATGCAATGGAGTATGACATGGGGTGGATGAAGCTGGTACTATGGGGCGAGTGCAAGGGGTTGGGGAGGGGAGCAGAGATGGAGGAGGAGAAAGTGGTTAGAAAAGGGGTTTTCACAAAAAAGAAAAAACCTCAGGAATTCCTTGTGAGTTGTGCTAATGACAAGGAGATTTATCAGCTGTACATGTATATCAATTGTACACACACACGTGGCTGCCACAAATCCACAACTTTTCCCTTTTTATCTTTCCCTCCGACCACAAGACAACCGGGGGTTATTGCAGCTTAGCCGAGGTTCTACTATACAAGTCCAGGTTCTATTGTATAAGCCAATGTTCTATTATACAACCCGAGGTTCTATTATACAAGTCCAGGTTCTATTATACAAGCCGAGGTTCTATTATACAAGTCCAGGTTCTATTATACAAGTCGAGGTTCTATTATACAAGTCAATGTTCTATTATACAAGCCAGGGTTCTACTATACAAACCGAGGTTCTATTATACAAGTCCAGGTTCTATTATACAAGTCCAGGTTCTATTATACAAGTCCAGGTTCTATTATACAAGTTGAGGTTCTATTATACAAGCCCGGGTTCTATTATACAAGCCAATGTTCTATTATACAAGCCAAGGTTCTACTATACAAGCCGAGGTTCTATTATACAAGTCCAGGTTCTATTATACAAGCCGGGGTTCTATTATACAAGCCGAGGTTCTATTATACAAGTCGAGGTTCTATTATACAAGCCTGGGTTCTATTATACAAACTGAGGTCCTATTATACAAGTCGAGGTTCCATTATACAAGAAAATGTTCTATTATACATGTTGAGGTTCTATTATACAAGTTTAGGTTCTATTATACAAGCTTAGGTTCTATTATACAATCTGGGGTTCTAGTATATAAGATGAGGTTCTATTCTACAAGCCGGGGTTCTATTATACAAGCTGAGGTTCTATTATACAAGCCGAGGTTCTATTATACAAGCTGAGGTTTTATTTTACAAGCCGGGGTTCTATTATACAAGCTGAGGTTCTATTATACAAGCAGAAGTTCTATTATACAAGCCGGATTCTATTCTACAAGATCAGGTTCTATTATACAAGTCCAGGTTCTATTATACAAGACCAGGTTCTATTATACAAGACCAGGTTCTATTATACAAGCCGAGGTTCTATTATACAAGTTGAGGTTCTATTATACAAGACCAAGTTCCATTAAACAAGCTGAGGTTCTATTATACAAGACCAGGTTCTATTATACAAGCCGAGGTTCTATTATACAAGCTGAGGTTCTATTATACAAGACCAAGTTCCATTAAACAAGCTGAGGTTCTATTATACAAGACCAGGTTCTATTATACAAGACCAGGTTCTATTATACAAGCCGAGGTTCTATTATACAAGTTGAGGTTCTATTATACAAGACCAAGTTCCATTAAACAAGCTGAGGTTCTATTATACAAGACCAGGTTCTATTATACAAGCTGAGGTTCTATTATACAAGTCCAGGTTCTATTATACAAGACCAGGGTCCTAGGTGGGCTGGGAGGATAATTCCTGAATTGTGAATCCATTATATATATATATATATATCTATATATATATCTATATATATACAGTATATATATATATACAAATTTGATGAAAAGACCGGCACTCCAATTTGTGATCAATCAAACTGCTTTTATTGCGTGTACATTTATCCAACGTTGCGGCCCACATTAGGGACTTTTTCAAGCATTTTTATCCTATGGATATATGTACATGCAATAAAAGCATTTTCATTGATCACAAATTGGAGTGCGGGTCTTTTCATCAAATTTGTATGCAACACGTTTGACCCTGCACCTGGATTTACCAAAGAAAGTCCTGATTAGAGTGCAACTGCTCAGTATATATATATATATATATATATATATATATATATATATATATATATATATATACCTGATAATACAACCCACGTCAAAACCCCAACAACCAGTTGCTGAATTGCAACTCCCAGCACCCCTGACAGCCAAGAGATTCTAGAAGTTGGGATTCTCAAAAAGGAACAGTAAGTTTGTATCTTTGCCGGCTTGTGTTTTCCCTTGAATGGAAGTGGGAATGAATGGGAATGTGCCTGTGCTATCTGGGGGTCAGCTTGTGTCAAATCCTTACTCTATAGGCCTGGGGGTAAAATAAAGGAATTTAGACAGAGCAGGATGGGGAGAATGTTAATTTGTTTGCAGGGAAGGGAAAACACAGGGTGGGAGAGAAAGCTTTCAGGTCCGCAGATAAAATGCAGAGGTGCCCAGCTGAGTGCTCAGATAAATGTGCCCTTTGTGCTCAGGAGCGTGCCCATTGGCTCATCTCAGGGGATCCGCTGGCTCTCTATGTATGTGTGTGTGTGTGTGTGTGTGTGCATTGTTACATATAATGCTGCTCTCTATGTGTGTGTGTGTGTGTGTGTGTGCATTGTTACATATAATGCTGCTCTCTATGTGTGTGTGTGTGTGTGTGTGTGCATTGTTACATATAATGCTGCTCTCTATGTGTGTGTGTGTGTGTGTGTGTGCATTGTTACATATAATGCTGCTCTCTATGTGTGTGTGTGTGTGCATTGTTACATATAATGCTGCTCTCTGTGTGTGTGTGTGTGTGTGCATTGTTACATATAATGCTGCTCTCTCTATGTGTGTGTGTGTGTGTGTGTGTGTGTGTGTGCATTGTTACATATAATGCTGCTCTCTATGTGTGTGTGTGTGTGCATTGTTACATATAATGCTGCTCTGTGTGTGTGTGTGTGCATTGTTACATATAATGCTGCTCTCTCTATGTGTGTGTATGTGTGTGTGTGCATTGTTACATATAATGCTGCTCTCTATGTGTGTGTATGTGTGTGTGCATTGTTACATATAATGCTGCTCTCTATGTGTGTGTGTGTGTGTGCATTGTTACATATAATGCTGCTCTCTCTATGTGTGTGTATGTGTGTGTGTGTGTGCATTGTTACATATAATGCTGCTCTCTCTATGTGTGTGTGTATGTGTGTGTGTGTGTGCATTGTTACATATAATGCTGCTCTCTCTATGTGTGTGTATGTGTGTGTGTGCATTGTTACATATAATGCTGCTCTCTATGTGTGTGTGTGTGTGTGCATTGTTACATATAATGCTGCTCTCTCTATGTGTGTGTATGTGTGTGTGTGTGTGCATTGTTACATATAATGCTGCTCTCTCTATGTGTGTGTGTATGTGTGTGTGTGTGTGCATTGTTACATATAATGCTGCTCTCTCTATGTGTGTGTATGTGTGTGTGTGCATTGTTACATATAATGCTGCTCTCTATGTGTGTGTATGTGTGTGTGTGCATTGTTACATATAATGCTGCTCTCTATGTGTGTGTATGTGTGTGTGCATTGTTACATATAATGCTGCTCTCTATGTGTGTGTATGTGTGTGTGCATTGTTACATATAATGCTGCTCTCTATGTGTGTGTATGTGTGTGTGCATTGTTACATATAATGCTGCTCTCTATGTGTGTGTATGTGTGTGTGTGCATTGTTACATATAATGCTGCTCTCTGGCTGTTTTGTGAGCGGCTCAACTCAGGAGAGAGGCTTTGGGGATTTTCATGCAAATGAGTGGGATGGAGGTTAATGTAGACTTGACCTGTATGTGTTCAGGACAAAACCAAATGTAGGCTGGAGACTGAGCCCCTCTCCCCCGCCCTCTGCCACCCCCTCTGCCTGCCCTCCCTTCCATCACCCCCCCCTCCCTCCCCTACACCCCCCCTCTCCCCTAAGAGGCAGGGGGGCTGCCGTGATGAATCAAAGGAGCATTTTCCAAAATATCCTGTCCCTGTTAAACACAAGCCGAAATCTCCTGTAAGTATCAATTTACATGAAATCTGATTAGAGAGGGGCTCCCGGGGCCCCCAGCCCTGCCCAGCTGAAAATTCATTTCTACAACCCCCATTGTTTCTTATGTTTGCAGCCTGGCCTGTAATTGTATTTATTTGCCAAGAAAAGACTGTGTCTGGTGCGCAATAAAGGAACAGGTCTGCCAATAAACACATTGCTTTCTTCTATATGTCCTGCGTATCGTTTGTGGAATAGACAGAGAGAGAGAAAACGGCAAGTCCCTAGGCTACTGTGGCCACTGGGCTTTATCATCTGTAATCGGTAGCTGCCATGTTGCTTTGGCAGATGCATTCTCCATAGGCTTCAGCAGGATCAATATGGCAGCTCCTACACGTAGATTTCAATGCAGATTTGCTCATGTTTTACACTTTCATGTTGCATTGTCATAAAGGGATACAGTAACAAAATAGAAGTGTTCTGCCAGGAATGAATGACCTTAATTCCAGGATGGAGGCTTGGCTATTAAAATCAATACACACCCTTGGGTGCCCATATGTTGCCGGACTATCCCTCAAACCTAGAATCAAGGGCCAAAGCATGCTGTACGTTGTAGTTCAGCAACACCTGGGTACCAACAGCTAAAGGTGGCCAAACACAGGCAAATTAAAGCTGATTTAGACCTTATCTGCCTGTGTGTTGGGGCTTCCCGACGGGTCCCCACGATTGATATCAGGTCAGAAATCGGGCAGATATCGATTGGGCAAGTTAGATTTTTCTCCTTGATCCAAGGGTACACCAGCGCCCATTCACATCATTGTAATCCGAACCCAATTGCCCTGCCGTTAGTGGGCATATCGGCTTAAGATCCGCTCGTTTGGCAACCTCACCAAATGACCGGATCTAATAGTGTATGGCCACCTTAAAAAATATATTTCTAAGCAACTTTCCCTTTCTGCACTGCCGGTTCTGACTCTTGAAACAAAGATATATAGAAGTCCATGTCTCACAATGCGTCCTCATCAGCTGACTTCTGCTGCCTTGTTTCAATAGCCGGAAACGCCGGTGCAGCGAGTAGCAAAGGAACAGGCAGATATTTGCAAATAGAACATTTAGCCGTGTGTATTGATAAGCGCCTTAGAATGACATTAATTGGAACAGCAGTGAGGGGCATGTGGGACTCCTAATCATTGTCCTTGTTTACCCCCGGGGCAAAAAGAATTCATTTGCAAGTGAAATAGGGATTGTGTTTCAATAGAAAGTGCTGGCCGGGTGGGTTTCCCCTGATCTCCTTCCCAACCCCCCTCGAGTGTAGCCTTTTATTCTCTCTAAGATAATGGGAAACACACAAACAGTAATTAGTAGGATAAGTTAAAGGGGAACTGTCCCTATTATACAAAAGTGATCCATTTAACAGGGGCGCTTGCTTGATACATCTGTTTTTAAAAAAAAAATGGGACCTCTTACAAAAAAATCTGCTGACATAGGTGGAAGTGTGTGCTGCTCAGATTGTAAAGGGGGTTATTGTACATTCAGTGACTGATCAGTTGAAATTCAGCGTAAATTTAGCAAAAAGATTTTCGCACTTTATTTGCCCGCAGCTATAAACAGAGATCAAAAATGCCGGTTATTGCACTTAAAGGGGTGAGTCACCTTGAAGTTAACTTTTGGTATGTTTTAAAATGTCCTATTTCTAACAACTTTGCTATTGTTTCTTTATTCTTTATCGTTTCTGAGCTATTTGCCTTCCTCTTCTACCTCTTTCCCGCTTCCAAATGGGGGTCACTGACCCCAGCAGGCTAAAAACGATTGCTTTCTGTGGCTATGTGTTATTGTTACTTGTTATCTTCCTATTCAGTCCCCCACCAGTACTTTATTTAGTATGTTATTTAAAGCACTGCCTGGTTGCTAGGGAATGTAAGACCCTAGTAACTAGATGCTGCATATGAAAATTAGGATTCGGTTCGGCAGGGCAGAAGGATTCGGCCGAATCCTGCTGAAAAAGCTGAATCCCAAACCAAATCCTGTATTTGGTGCATCGCTAGTCCTTACCTACAAGGCTTACAATCTCTGTATGGGGATGTCCTTACACCAGTATTGTGGTAGTGGATTTGTCCGTTTTATTTCAATTGAAGTTGCTTAAAACATAATAAAACATTAAAAAAAAAGTATTCAGGTGAAATGAAAGTGGAATAGTGTGTGCTGCCGGGGGCCAATACAGTCATAAGCAGAGGAGATGGTGGGAGAGACTGCGGAGGCAACGAACCCACAATATAAGTCATAATTCTGCTTTTGTTCAGGAAATGTGATGATTAATAAAGGTAAAGGGGGTGATTAATAAAGGGAAAGTGTCACAGCTGCTTCTCACTCCCCCTTTGACTCGCTGTATTGACTGTCTGACAGCCGACAGATGATTCTTTTATGTCCTGATGAGGAGCACTTTACATGCACTTTATTCTCCGCGTGACAAATGACTGGCTACTTTGCATGCTTTGCTTACCATTGCCCAGTTGGCAACCTCATACTAAGCACGTTAAAAGGCAAAAAACAGTTATTTCAGTTGTCTGTGAAGCGGATTGCAGATTATGGTGAGAACCCAGAGAGTGACCCTAGAGCAGTGATCCCCAACCAGTAGCTCCTGAGTAACATGTTCCTCTCCAACACTTTGGATGTTGCTCTCAGTGACCTCAAATCAGGTGCTTATTTTTGAATTCCAGACGAGTTTTAGTTGTATAAAAAAAGATGTGCTGCCAAATGGAGCCTCCTGTAGGCTGCCAGTCCATTTAGGGGCTACCAAATAGCCAATCACAGCCCTTATTTAGCACCTCCCAGGACCATTTGACATGCTTGTGTTGCTCCCCAACTCTTTTTAAATGGGTTGAAAGAAGTTGTGGACCTAGAGCTACTATTCTGGTGAGGCTGACAAATTGTAAAGTGAGCAGATCTTTCCTCTCAACTTGAGGCGGGTCGGGTCGATCCTTCACAACTATAGGGATAGGGCGAGGGCTGCATCAATGAGCTGAAGCTACCCTTGGTTGTTGATTTTTGGTCAAGTAGGACCCTTGGAGGCCACCGTACACAACTAGTCCACAACCTTTAGTACAGAGATGCACCTATTACTGCACTGAAACCTGGACTCCGTTTGAGATTTGGCTGAATCTGAGCTATTTTTATCAGGATTCAGCTGAATTCATTCCTATTACTACACATTGCAGCCCTCAGCCAATAGGATTTACAGCCTTCCTAATCTATATCTAACTGATCCCTGATCAGATACTGATAGACTTTGCCAAGTGTTGGTCAATACACAGGTAGTTGCTGATTTGGTCAGGAATGGCCACGTTGCCTCCCTATATCAGCTTGCATATGGCACCCTTCACATTATGGCACCCACTTGTGTTCCATGAATAATGTACTGTCCTCTGAATCTCAAAACACATTGTTTTCCAGTGCCTTAAATCTCTAATCCCTGTAATAGAGCACGAGGGTAATTATCCCATGCAAGAACTAAAGGCTCTATAAAAGTAAAACCAATATCTGCCCAAAAATTGCCCATATATGGTCTTCGCCTGATAGGGTTCCCTGGGCCCTCACTATGATCTAATCATTCTCTCAAAGGCCAAATGATCGGTTTGACGTCTAAACCTCAGTATCCATTATCCAGAAACCTGTTATCCAGGGAGGCCATCTCGCTTAGAGTCCAATTTAATCAAATAATGTGTGTTTTTAAAAATGATTTATTAATAATAAATGGTACCTTGTACTTATTGGCTTTATTTAATACCTAAACTATTTTTAAGTAGACTAAAAGAAGTGGTTTGCCTTTCAGTTAACATTTAGTATGTTATAGAATGGCCAAGTCTGACCAATGGGGGGTCACTGTCCCCATCTAAAAAGGCTACAAATGTATTGTTATTTATTCTTTTTATTCAGGCCTCTCCTATTCATTTTCCAGTCTCTTATTCAAACCAATGCATGGTTGCTAGGGCAATTTGGACCCTAGCAACCAGACGGCTGAAATTGCAAACTGGAGAGCTGCTGAATAAAAAGATAAATAACTCAAAAGCCACAAATAATAAAAAATGAAAACCAATTGCAAATATCACTCTCTATGTCATGCTAACAGTTCATTTAAAGATGAACAACCCCTTAAAGGTATGGAGATCTAAATTACAGAAAGCATTCTGGATGAAAACTCCCATACCTATATATATATATATATATATATATATATATATATATATATATATATATATATATATATATATTTGTGTGAGTAAATATTGTATACGGTGCAAACCTGGGCGAATGCCTTGCCTGAATCATTTTGTGCCTCCCCCTTTTCTTTCCCTACACACCCAGGGGTCGCAGTTGTGCTCCCTGCTGTGCAGCTTTCCTTTCTGTGTGTCTTTTCTGTGCAGAATTGAAATGGGCAGCGAGGAGGGATAAAACGGTTGATCAAAAAAAACAGGAAAATAAAGAACAGTTTAATGGAAAAGTAAAGATGTTAAAGGCGAAGTAGAAATTCTCCTTTTCTAGATGTGTAAATAATAATGATGATGATGATGATGATAATAACAGGGCAAACTCCATTGTGCTGCAAACTGTCGGCTGCATACTGCCAGTTGGAGGGTTTTGCAAGGACAAAGGTATTCGTCCCTATTGTT
The DNA here is from genome assembly GCF_017654675.1 of Xenopus laevis. Taxonomy (NCBI): domain Eukaryota; kingdom Metazoa; phylum Chordata; class Amphibia; order Anura; family Pipidae; genus Xenopus; species Xenopus laevis. Next base: position 3,007,369 of record NC_054387.1, on the reverse strand, counting down.
GTGTTTGTATCAAACATATCTGCATCTGCTGCTGTGGCCTCTCTATGGCAGCACCACCTACTCGCCTTTGTGATTAGTAACCCCCCTCCCAAAGTGTTTAATCCCAGATCAATGGCAAGTGTCCTATCATTTACTAGCCCTCAGGCAAATCCCCCTCTGCAAATGACACATGTTTTTATTTTGTTACAAATTTCCTTTCCGTCTGGAGCCAGTCTTTTTTTTTTTTTTGGTGGACGCTGGTAATAAAGTTAATTCTTTCCTTGCGGGACAGCCAGACGCTCACCGGCGAGGGAGCCTGCTATCCACTGCCCAAATAAATCTCATCTCGCTAAGGAATCAAATAAAAGGGAAAACTATCCAATATGTCGGAATGAGAAAACATTTTTAAATAAAACTGTAATTTGGATTATATGTTTCTGGGGGATCAGCTTCAGACCATAAACAGATGTGGGGGTTGGGGTGTCACCGCTATCATGTATGTATGGAGTCAATGCTACTTGTGTTTTTTTACTTATTTAGCTTTTTATTCATCAGCTCTCCAGTTTGCAATTTCAGCTGTCTAGTTACTAGGTTCCAAATTCCCCTAGCAACCATGCATTGATTTGAATAAGAGACTGGAATATGAATAGGAGAGGGTCTGAATAGAAAGAGGAGTAATATAAAATGAAATGTGTAGCCTTACAGAGCATTTGTTCTTAAGGTGGAGTCAGCGACCCCCATTTGAAAGCTGGAAAGAGTCAGCAGAAGAAGGTAAATCAATCAAAAACTATTAAAAAAAAATGAAGACCAATTGAAAAGATGCTTGGAATTATTAGTCATTTAGCTTTTTATTTAGCAGCTCTCCAGTTTGCAATTTCAGCCGTCTGGTTACTAAGGTCCAAATTCCCCTAGCAACCATGCATTGATTTGAATAAGAGACTGGAATATGAATAGGAGAAAATGAGTAATATAAAATGAGTAATATAAAATGAAATGTGTAGCCTTACAGAGCATTTGTTCTTAAGGTGGAGTCAGCGACCCCCATTTGAAAGCTGGAAAAAGTCAGCAGAAGAAGGCAAATCATTTAAAAACAATAAAAAATGAAGGCCAGTTGAAAAGATGCTTGGAATTATTAGTCATTTTGCTTTTTATTCAGCAGCTCTCCAGTTTGCAATTTCAGCCGTCTGTTTACTAAGGTCCAATTCCCCTAGCAACCATGCATTGATTTGAATAAGAGACTGGAATATGAATAGGAGAAAATGAGTACTATAAAATGAGTAATATAAAATGAAATGTGAAGCCTTACAGAGCATTTGTTCTTAAGGTGGAGTCAGCGACCCCCATTTGAAAGCTGGAAAAAGTCAGCAGAAGAAGGCAAATCATTTAAAAACGATAAAAAATGAAGGCCAGTTGAAAAGATGCTTGGAATTATTAGTTATTTAGCAGCTCTCCAGTTTGGAATTTCAGACGTCTGGTTGCTAGGGTCTAAGTTACCCCAGCAACCATGCCTTTGACCGTGCATTCATTTCATTGCAAATCGTATGCATCAGAGGAGACAGGACGGACACGTCGGTAACACATAGAAATTTTATCTTCCAT